>NC_071571.1:54327886-54639284 GCF_024509145.1 Vidua macroura | reverse complement strand
ATATATATACTTTTTTTTCTCCATGTAGTTTAGAATGGGCATACTAAAGATGATCACCAACAGTAGAGATTCATATTTTAGCTACAGTGCTTAAACAACTATTGCACTGAAAAAAGATATCTACTTGGTTATCTTCCCAGTGATCACACCAAAATTCATTTGCTCAGGTTTTACAGCCAGCTGGAAAGAAAGAAGGTAGAACTCAGCATGGAATAAACACTTCCTGGTTTTTGGAATTTAGGTTAATAACCTTGTAAACCTTCAGAAGCAGATTCATTTTCTGTGGTGAAAGGGAAATGGCAAGTACATTAAATATATGCCTAAATAAATCCACTATCTCCTTTCTTTGGCTTATTAATACCATTATTTGATTCAAAATACAGAAAGGATAACATGGTGAATTGATACACTGTGTGAAATGACATTCAGTGTTGTGACTTGAGGATCACAACAATGTCCTCAAATAATGTGGACACTCTTCTCACTGAGAGTGACAAATGGAAACGGAAAGGAAACACAAATGGAAAAATGAAGGAAAAAATAATCCTTGGGTCAATTATTTTGCAGTCTAGGCAAACAATCTTCCTTATCTCAGAATGTATCCAGATGCAGCAAACACACTCTCTGCCTAAATTATCATCTATAGATAATTTATTTTTAATCTGTTAAATTGTATCTAAAGGAAAGTGAATATAAAATCATTAGGATCACTATACCTCTGAATCAAAATCCATGAGCAGAACAATTTTGTCTCTGATAGAACTGAAGAGATTGTGCTTGTGGATCAACTGGAAGACATCTTTGTGCCTCAGAGTTAGGTAGATTTCTAGGGCTTTGCCATAGCGCTGATCGTAAGTGTACCTGATAAAAATAGGATTATAATACATGTGATGTTACATACTTAAGTGTAGAAAAATCACATATGAGAGAAAATATAAACATACTCTAGTATGTAAAACGTTAGGATACTACTTGATTTTATAAATATCTAAACAGACCTGTGATTCATTTTTGTAAAGGGAAATAAAAATCAAGCAACGTTAATTTCACCTCTGGTTATATTGGCTTTCATTTGTGTTCAGACCTGCTGTTTTCTGCATTTTCATTCTCCATTTTCAACTCACAGGGGAAGACACAAAATGCTAGCCTTTCAATTCTTGGAAACCAATTGGAACACTCTTCAGAGCTAAAAAAACATTGTTCTCTTAAAACTTTCTTGAAGATTGTAACATAGCAATAGACAGTATCTCTTCCTTCTTCAAAGAAGCAGTAAGAAAATAACACAGTGATCAGGCTGAGAAAATCAAATAGTTTTATCCCTGTACAAAGCGACCAAGAACCAGATCAGTTTTGGCACATTTTCCAGTCACATATTTCCATCCATGCAGTTAACCTAAATACACTACTTCTTAAATAATGGGCAAAACTCCCCACCATTTTATTTTTACATGGGTAATTCTGAAATGCACACTTCAGAAAAGAGGTTTCCTCTGACAGCATGAAAAGGAATGCTAGTTATTTACTTTGGAAAGAGGAGTTGGAAATCCAGTCTCATGCTTAACAATTTGCTTTCATACTCAATGTAAACATTACAAAGAGGGGTAAAGGACTGCTAAGCTGTGCAATCAACAGAGTAGAAAGGAGAGAAAACCAACACTCTGTAGACTGCAACAAAGAAGATTTCTGTTAAGAGAGCTGAGCAAATATGGATAAACTGCAGTACACTATTTTAAGTGTACTTTTCGTAACAGGAATTTAAAACTGTACTCACAATTCTGCAAGTGTTCGTAGCAAAGTCCTGTTCTGTGGATCTTTCTTCAGGTGATCCACTACAGCTTGAACTATGATTGTGTTGTTGTATAGATCTCCAGGCCACTCTTTTATTAGGGTTGCAAACCCCTAAAAGTATAAGAGATTGTAACGGAAATAGAAAGAATGGCCTAAGGAGCATTTCAAAACATCAGAGCGTCAGCTAAGCCTCTGGGACGATACCTGCTGTCCTTAACCTTTAAGGAACTTTCACATGCCCACAGACATATACAGTGCAGAACACAGATTCTTCCTTCTTAGGGCAATGTTATTGCAATTCATGAAGCTGAGTCTCTTTCAAGTGCTGTGGCTTTGTGCAACCACTTATGCTATATTAAAAAAACTAAAAAAACCAGTCTAATAAATAATATCACAGTATTTCCATGCTCTGAAGAACACTCTATTTATTCTCTTAAAATTAAAATTCAACTTTTAAATATTGTCATTATTGTGGAACTGTCCACTGCTAATCTGTTTGAATACATCAGAGAATTTGCTGTCAGAATTCTTCACTACTAAGGGTATTTGGCTGGCAATAACTATGGGACACATTGATGTGGACACATCAGGCTGAAGTACCTCATAGTCACTTTCCAAAAATTCATGCAGGACCATTTCGTAGATCAGAGGTTTCAAAACTGGATCTCGTCTTGGCAAGTAACGACTAATTGCCTAAAGGAACAAACAGAACGAAGTGTCAGATGGTGAATGATATGTAACATCCTGGTACACTGATAGAAAAAAAAAATTTGTTGTGAAACAAAAGAACAAGGCTATATGCAAAACATGGCCCCTGGTAATCACTGGAAACCTTATAAATTCATACTTGTAAGCAGCACCCAGTAGTTATTTACTTTAGGATTATACACACTGGAATTTTATAACTCATTTGAAAGAATTATTATTTGAGAGACAGGTGGCAAGATACCAATGAGAATAGGAGAATCAGCCATTGTCCTTAAGAGACCAGTAGTCATTTAGAAAACAAAACCCATAAAAGACCCCTCAAAACAGGAATGTTTTCAAAATCCATTTTGTTAAGTCCTGGCCTTGTAAAAAGGTATAAGCATTCAGTTGCTGAAAAACGTGGTGTAGTGGATTGACCCTGACTGGACACCAGGTACCCAACAAAGTCACTCTCTCACTTCCCTCCACAACTGGACAGACTGCTCCTCTTTCTCACCACCATTTCTAGCATACAGCATAGGTCTTCACTGCTGCTTTGCAATTCTTTGACACCTAAAGTTGTGTAACTGTTGCAATTGACCTGGATTTGCCAGAATGACTGGCACCCACATAGTCTATTTTCCTTAATACCTGAGGTAGTATTTTTAGGACCTACTGGAAACGGATGAAAAGTAAATGGGAAAGATGAATTTAACGGTGAGCATCTTAGCAAGTAAAAACTTTGGGGGTAGGTCTTTCATGTTGGAGACTGCCAACAAGTAAAATACGTAGCACTATGCCTCCAATCTTGTTTCAAGTAATTTACACATCAATCGGAAAGACAAACAGAGATCTGGGGCAGCAATACCAGAACAAGACCATTAAATGTGATGCTTTAGATACTTGGTCAATACAAACAGTAAGTACAACATACAAAATTACTTGAGTACAGACACAGAAATTAACTTACTTTAAGCTGACCTATTTCTTTAAACTTGTAAACTTCAAATTCCCAGAGTTCTGTGTTTTTGCCAAGGATTTTCTGGCACTTTCTGGAAGGAAAATGAAAGAGATAAGAACAAAAGTAGGTACAGAAAGTAATACATATGTGACACCATTACTACAAGGATTCCTTTCTTCTTCTCCTTATCATGACACTAGTAAAAGTGCCTTATTTTGGCAACCATCACTTTAAATAGAGTATGCCAGGTTCTCTTCCTTTCAAACCTTAAAATTTTGTTGCATCCAGGAGGACTAACTGCTTATTATGTATTCACCCTTAATTTTAGGGCCATATTAGCTTTCATAGAATCATGGCATGGTTTGGATTGGAAGGGAGCTTCCAATCTAGTTGAAATCCACACACCATAGGCAGAGATGCCACCCTCTTGGTCAGCTTTATGAGTGAAGTCTTCATATCTCAGCTGAGAAAAATGGAACACTTAAAAAGATATGCTTACGCTTACATGTACATGAAAACAAAAACCTTGGGTAATTTCTAATCCTTACTTTAGATTCCCATATTTGACATTTTTGTTTATACCTATGCAAAATCAAATTATTTTCTGATGGTCTTATGTGCAATGACACAGTAATAAACTGAGTTTATCAAAATCCAAAGAAAACCTTAGTTTTGAAAATCTAGTGTGACTTTGAAAAATCAAGGCTTACTTTCAAAAATAAATGCCTCAATTCCAGTTAAAATTTACAGCAACTTTTAGGTCACTGCAGGCAAAAAAATATATGGCACTGCAATGCACCTCTACGTTTTGAAACTTCAGAAATTCCAGAACACACAGAAAATCAACATCTGCAAATACTTCAGAATCAATAATTTATTTTTGCTTTTTCCCCATACAGACACACTTCAGCCAGCAAAGATGATCTTTAATACTAGGTTACCGAGCAGCCAGGTCATACTCTCCTTTCTCCATCAGGTGATTTATATAGGCTAAGCCAATGTCCTAGAGGGAATAAAAAGAGAGTTAGTTATAAAAGTTTGGAAGTGAACTACCTGACTACCACAAGAACTACTGCATATAGCTGGAAATTCAAGGCTCTAAGTGCATCCTCGGATTCTTCTTTACAAATAGGGCCCACAAAACAGTCAATACAAAATACTTGCATAGACTGCTCACAGGTTCAACTAAAGGTGCTCTTTTAAATAATACTCATAACCTCACTGATGCTGAGAAGACTACCACCTCTAATTATTAAGGATTATTTGAAATGCATAGCTGATCTTGCTGTGCTTGAATTAGTTCAAAAAGAAAACTAGCAGTCATTGTATAAGATATGCTCTTTGTCAACACAGTTTGCAGAGGAGGGCAAAAAGTTGGTTGAGAATATAAATCTTAATGCTGCTCAATAAAGTGCAGGAATTACTGAGAACTTAGCAAGATTATTAGTTATTACATACCAAATTTCCCTTCTCAAAGTTCATTACACAGGTCAGTTGCAAAATGTTTCTAGTTGTTGCATCCCGGAGTTTGGGGTTAGATTAGGGTTTTTAATTTATGTTAAAATAAGTCAAGTTCTGTAATCCCGCGTTTCCCCCGCGTTGTTCCCCCCCGCGGTTTCTGCCCCCATGTTGCCTGCTGCCGGCTCTTACCCCTGTGCTGCTCCTGTAACCACCCTGCCGTCCGGCCCCGGGAAACCCCGTGCTAGCCACCCGATCCCGCTCAGCCCGCGGCTCGGTGCCCGCCCCTGCGGGGTTCTCTGGTTGGTCGCTGTTGCGGGTGTCACCGCCACGGCAGCCGCCCCTATTGGGCGGCAGGCCGTGGATCCTCTCGCCCCGCCCCTCTATAAAGCCCTATCCCGCCGGCAGTCAGACGCCATTTTCTCCCATGCGAGTGCCGGGAGCGGTTGCGTCTTTCCATCAAACCGCGCCATACGTGACCAATAAACCGTTCCTGCCAAGCACGGAGTAAATGGACAAATTCCTTCCTCTTTGCCGGGTCCCTAGCGCACGGTAACAGCGGTTGGCCAGCCCACGCGCCCGAGACACGGAGCCGTGTCCGGGAACCCGCGGCAGCAAACCCCGGCAGCACGTGGAAGCTACGCCACAGCCGGGCTCCCAAGAGCCGCGTGCGGCCGGGGAGAGCAAAAACCCACGCCGCAATTGGCGCCCAACGTGGGGCCGAGGCCAGCGCTGAGCTGATTGCGTGGACGGAGGTTCACCGCGGAGCTCCAGGAACAGCGCCGGGAGCCGCCGCCGCCGGCCAGGGGCCGCGCTGCCGCCAAGGGGGGAGCGCCGCCGCCAAGCCAGAGCGGGCAGCGATCCGCGCCAGACCACAGCTCCGTGCCGGACGGAAACCGAGAGCAGGGGCTCTCCAAAGTACGTCAGTGAAGTCTCCGTCGCCCACGAGGGACCAGACAGTGTGTCCCGCGTGGGACAGGAAGTGCAAACTTTCGCAGCCAGGAGGGCAGAAGAAAGAACACTTCCCGGGACTCCCGGACCCTGGTAGCAGCTTTTCTTTGCAGAGACTTCAGTCTGGTAAGTATTAGTCGTGGAAACGTGTCCAGCTAATACGGGGAGGGCTGGCCGTGTTCCCGAGGTTGGGACGTGCGGCGCGCAGCACGAACGGCAGCCGCTGGAGTCGCCTGCGTTTTTTTGCTTTTTTTTTCTCTTTTTTACTGCCCCAGGGGTGAGGTGGTTTGGGTGGAAGAAGCATGGGGACCGTGCTATCTGCCCAACAAAAGGAATTTTATTCCCAAGTTAAAGAAATCCTTTTGGTGAAGGGCCCCTACCCAAAAAATTTAGTTAAGAAATTTGTCCGGTGGTTGTTCTTTGCTTTCCCCCGTCTGTCTACCGAGGACGCGCGCAAAACAGAATTTTGGGAGCAAGTGGGAAAAAGGCTAGCAGAGGGGATCGGTAGGGATCCCTCCATAGATGACTGCTTCCCTAAATTCCATTTGTTGATCACGGATGTAGTAAAATCAGACCCCGCGCGAAACTCGGTTGGGGAAAGGAAAGAACCATCCGGAAAATCTGTTACTCCCTCTGAATCTGTTTCCCCATCCCCTTCTCCTACCCCTTCTTCCCCTAACCTGGGTGGGCGAGGGGGGTCACCCCGTCAGTCTGAGATGCAGGGCAGCTCCACAAACGTGGACCGTGCGCCTGGCTCCCCCAAGCCACCCCGGCGTCCCTGCCTTAGCGAGATCGGTCGATTCGCTGAGGCCACGACCCTAAACCCCTTTTCCAATCCCTTGTTCCCAGTTGAAAATCCCAGTTTCGGCGCTACCCCGCGCAGTTCTGTTTCTTTAAACCCCTTTCTTTGTTCCTCTGAGGAGGCCGAGGCCACGTGGTTGATCCCTTTGTCTTCCCAAGATGGAGGGCGGCCACATGGCAGGGTCTCTTCTTCCCACAACCCCTTTCTGTCCTTTGTTCCCGGTGTCCCCGCCTTTGACCCAACCCCCACCTGCCTCCCCGTGGGCGTGGGCGCCGCCCCCTCGGGAGTTCAGGTTACTCCCTCACCCATTGTTCTCCCTCGAATGGGTGTTCCCTCCAGTCCTTTGCATGTCGTCCCTGCTGAGTCATCGACTCCGCCCTCCTCCACCGGGGAGAGCTCTGCCATCTCCACCCCGCTGCCTGAGGGAGGCAGCCCCCGTCCTATTGCCTGTACCCTGTCCCCATCTTCCCATGGGTCCCGGAGATCCGGGCGGGAGGGAAGATGGGGGAGGGAGGAGCGGGAACCCCTATCCCCATCTTCCCATGGGCCCCGGAGAGCCGGGCGGGAGGGAAGAGGAGGGGGGGGGGACGGGAACCCCTACCTCCAAGTTCCCATGGGCCCCAGACGTCTGGGCGGGAGGGAAAAGGAGAGGGGGGGGAATCGGAGCCCCTGCCTCTGCAGTCCCAGGGTTCCCGGAGACCCGGGAGGGAGGGAAGCAGGGGGATGTGGGTTTCTGAGCATTTTCCAGATTCCGTGGAATGGGTCGAGCCGACAGATGAGAGGCACGTAGAGGGATCAGAGGTTCAGGACAAGTTTGTCCTGGAAGCGGCATCCATGAACACTGCTGCCTTGGATGCCGTGCCTCCAAAGAACGCTGGTCCGAAGCAGCCTCCAGCAAGACGCCAGTGCTTCCACTGCAATCAGAGAGGACATTTTGTGGTTCAATGTCCGTTTCTGGGCAGGGCACCCCCAGGGACAGTGGGAGGGGGGAGAGGGGCGGAGGGAGATCCCATTCTCCCAAAAAACTGAAGGAACAATGCGCACCTGCCTCGCGTGAAGATAAAAGTAAGGCAGGCCACAGCACCTTAAGGGGAGCTGTGAGTTATCAAGTAACTGTGCAGGTGGTAGTTCAGAACATCAGGGTGCCTTTGAGCGTGGCAGATGACCCCACCAATCGGGGGGTTGCATCAAACCGCAGGCGACGCAAAAGAAAAAGGACCCTACAATCTCCTTAAAAAAAAAAAAAAAAAAAAGTTTTTCCCCAAAGCCCCAGTCTGTGTGTGTCCCAAATCCCCATGTTTGTAATAAAGTTGTCCCAGTTTCCCTATCCCTAAACACCCTAAGAAGAACCAGCACCAGCACCATCTCCAGGCCCTCTCCACCTGCGTAGCAGTCACTGCAGTTGCAGCAGCAGAAGAAGCTGGGAGAAGAGGCCACCGCTTGAGAGACTGCATCAACACCACTGCTTTCTTTTTATATTTTATTAAGCGGGGAGATGTTGCATCCCGGAGTTTGGGGTTAGATTAGGGTTTTTAATTTATGTTAAAATAAGTCAAGTTCTGTAATCCCGCGTTTCCCCCGCGTTGTTCCCCCCCGCGGTTTCTGCCCCCATGTTGCCTGCTGCCGGCTCTTACCCTTGTGCTGCTCCTGTAACCACCCTGCCGTCCGGCCCCGGGAAACCCCGTGCTAGCCACCCGATCCCGCTCAGCCCGCGGCTCGGCGCCCGCCCCTGCGGGGTTCTCTGGTTGGTCGCTGTTGCGGGTGTCACCGCCATGGCAGCCGCCCCTATTGGGCGGCAGGCCGTGGATCCTCTCGCCCCGCCCCTCTATAAAGCCCTATCCCGCCGGCAGTCAGACGCCATTTTCTCCCATGCGAGTGCCGGGAGCGGTCGCGTCTTTCCATCAAACCGCGCCATACGTGACCAATAAACCGTTCCCGCCAAGCACGGAGTAAATGGACAAATTCCTTCCTCTTTGCCGGGTCCCTAGCGCACGGTAACAGCGGTTGGCCAGCCCACGCGCCCGAGACACGGAGCCGTGTCCGGGAACCCGCGGCAGCAAACCCCGGCAGCACGTGGAAGCTACGCCACAGCCGGGCTCCCAAGAGCCGCGTGCGGCCGGGGAGAGCAAAAACCCACGCCGCATCTAGTATGCATTTATTATAAATTAAAATTTTGGCATGAGCCTCCTAACGTAATCTCAACACTCATGTCCATTTTGACATAACCCACTGTACTCATTGCATAACTTAAGAATCACATCACTAAAAAAAGCACATTGTTTCTAGGAAGAAAAAAAAAGAGGAGAAAAGAAAAAAACAAAGCTGTACAATGAAAAAGAAGTCCTTGTTTCTTTAAAAAAAACAACCAAACATTTGCATCTTCTGAGACACAACATTTCTTTGATCAGTATCAAGGACAGTATTGACCATATAGCAGAATATGAACAGGGGTATGCAACAACTTCCACTGGTCAATGTAGTACAAAGTTAGAAAAAAACCACACATACACAAGATTTTAGGATTTAATTATGCTATAGGAACCACCTTCGTATTTTCAACTTCACCATTCTCAAGAAAGAGGCTGAAAGAAATCTTCATTCTCCTGTGGACTAGCTTCCCAGTGAGCAGAGAAGATATATAAGGAAAACACATGTAGATCTGGTTGTTTAGGATCTCTGTGCTCTGCTCAAGAGGTGCAGTGACAATTACTTCCATCTAAAAAATCCCCAAGTTTACCAGACTTGTCAGGTATCCTGAGTGTGGTGTCACTAAGCAGTGAGAGCATGAGTTGTTTCACCACTAATCCTTCACTTAGGGCTTAATGTCAACATTTTGTTTCCTCAACACATTCTGTGGCTTTTGCTTTAGAAACCAAACTCTAAAAAATTGCTTGTATTTCACTGAATTTAATAATTTATTGCAGAGCAAATTTCTGCAAAGCAAAAGAAAAGCTGTGGGGCTTTTAAATTTAGTTTGGTGTTTGTCTGTTCAGGTTTCTTTTTTTCCTCCTAATGCATTGCCAGGACCCCCTTTAACAATTCTTTACATCTTTTGCAAGGCTCACAGAGTAGCTTTGTTAAATGCAAACTCTGTGATAGGTAATGGCATGCCATTTAAATCTTGATTCAACTTCTGGACTACACAAGAATAAAAGTTTTTAAGACATACTGATATACAGCGTGCTTATAACACCAGTAATCTGGCCAAAAAATTAAACACATCTTGAGCACTTTGTACAGATTTCTATTTAAAGCAGCATCAGTATTAGTGAATTTAAACAAAAGCAAACAAACAAAAGCTAAAATTAGTGACACTTTTGTGTCTATTACACCATTCCCCCTTTTGTTTTAAACATTGATACCTTTTGTTGCTCTGTGAAAGGGACTATAAACATGGGAAATAACTATATGTGAGAAAGGGAGCATCTCTTAAACTTTTTACAAAGTCCTGTCACATGTACGAGGTATAAGTTAAAGAGAAATTTGTCACTCCTGCCTGCAATCTCTAATAGTGAAATACTGCATGTTACTTCAAACAACAGTAAATTTAATACAAAAGCAAACAAAAAACCCCATCAGAGTGAGAAATGGAATTATCTTTCTTTCAATGCCAATAGCACCTTCATAAACTCCAGATCCTTTCACGTTTCATGGACTAACACACCTGTTCTGCAGCTGAAACCAAGAAATTGGATGCCAGTTGGAGTATGCCTAACAGTTATTGCCTGGTGTTATAAAAAACAGGGACTATATTTGTTGCATCTTACACCAATCTAAAAGAAAGAAGATATTTTATTTTGAATAGAAGTTTTGAGACTTACCAAAATCTTGTGCTTTTTTATGGTTTTCTGACTGATCTCAGCTGCCATCAAAGCTTCCTGTATTCAAAAAGGAGAAAACAGAGATACCAGTCAAATGCACAAACTTTCAATGCAGAAAACTCTAAAACTATAAATCAACTATTTTTCAGAGTAGGGTGTTGGAAGCACTAGAATTTTTAATGCCATGGTTGGATGAACAGCTTTGAATTTATACTCAAACAAAAGCAGTCAAGCAAAGAGCAAACTACTCTTGTTTCCATCTGGGTTCACTCCACATTATTATATTAAGATCAAATCACAACAAAATACACAATGCAATCACATTTGATCATTTTCAAATGAGACCACTTCACTGCCAAAACCTGTGAAAAAAATCAGCAGGAAAAGGGGCAAATGGGGGAAGGCTACCTTCCAGTTCCCCAGACCAAATATCTTCTTCAGTCAGAATGATTTATATTTAAGTGTCATTTGCTGTTCTTCTACTTCTTCTATTTTTTAGAATGTATAGAAAAAAAACTGGCACTTTAACAAATAAAAATGAAACCTTTAAGATACATCATAACAGGCCTGTCTACTAACTTGAATGGCTTTCATAAAGGCACAAACACAGCTGTCACTTGCAAATTACTGGTGTCTTCAGGGATCATATGCTGTGATTTACATATATTGCAAAACTGCACTCATCATACAAGTTTGCTATTCCAATGCAAAAGCATCTACAAGGATTTAAACAAATCTGCATGAGAAATATCATGATTATATTAGCAAAAGCAATACATGCTGCATGGCTTTTCCATATTTTTTTTTCTTTTAATGGTCATACAACAAACATAAATTAGAATTTGCAAGTTAACTTTATGCATCATAACAAATGTTCTAAGTCAATAAATGCGGGATATTAGAATTCAGACCACTGTGTGGATGTTCATATGGTATGAAAGAACTTATTGTTTTAGGTGTTTAGATATACATATGCAAACACCAATATTTACGCAACCAAATGGTGAGCTGTTTTTTTCCAAGAGAGCTGTATACCCTTGTCTTTTAATATTGGATCAGCTTTATTGTGAGCAACAATACTTTCAGCATGGGCAGCTACAGTTTAAGCCCATAGTATTTTACTTTTAAAAGCACAGCTCATTACTTAACTCTTCTGCTGTTCTAAGCCAAAGCCCACCTTTAATAATTTTCAGTGTCAGCTAATACATTTCATAACTGATGATGAGAGCAGTATTTTCAGCATCTAATTCAGCTACCTCACTTGGTGAAATTCTGATTAGCTGTTTCAGTAGTGAGACTGCGTAAGAGATGGAGTAATGTATAGTTAACTCCCATCCTTTACAAACATTTAGTCAATGACTATAGGAACAGAAACAGTCCAATCCAAATGACCTAGCAAAGTCCATCATCCTACTCCAATTTCCAAGCAAGGAAAGTCTGAAGGGAAGAATGATGTAAAAATTACTTCATATTTCTTCTTTTCAAGAAGCCAGTCAATGTGATCATCTTGGTCCCGCTCTTTGGCCACAACCACATCTCTTGGGCTGATGATATAAAAAAGTGATTCACCCTCCGAATACTCTGCAAATGCATACACAGTTTTATTATTATTATTATAATTTCTTTAAGTTAAGTTCTGCTTTTTAGCATACCCTTGAGGGCAATTTACAAAGAGGAGATGCAAGGAAGACAGCAAGGCTACTCCTGCAGGACACACTAGTTTGGATGCTGTATTCTCCAATAAATTAAAACTGGTTTAAATAGGAAAATATATTTCAAAAAACCACTACAACTTATTGCAAATTCTGATTCATCCACTATATGTAAACTTTATGATGGTTTAGAACCCATTATTATACTTTAATATCCAGGTAGAGGACAGGGACAATCGGATCTATTGGACTGTGTGGATTCGATGGCCTGGCACATCTGAACCACAAAAATATACAGCTTTGGTTGACACCGGTGCCCAATGTACCCTGATGCCATCAAGATATGTAGGAGCAGAATCCATTTCTATTTCTGGGGTAACAGGAGGATCCCAGCAGCTTACTGTATTGGAGGCTGAAGTGAGTTTAACTGGGAATGGGTGGCAGAAACACCCCATCGTGACTGGCCCAGAGGCCCCATGCATCCTTGGCATAGACTGTCTCAGAAATGGATATTTCAAAGACCCAAAAGGACATCGCTGGGCTTTTGGAATAGCTGCTGTAGAGGCAGAAGACATCAGAAAGCTGAATACTTTACCCGGTCTCTCAGACGACCCCTCTGCTGTGGAACTGCTGAAAGTTGAAGAACAACATGTACCAATTGCCACAGCAACAGTACACCATCAGCATATCGTACCAGCAGAGACTCTGTGATCCCCATCCATGAGATGATTCGTAAACTCGAGAGCCAAGGGGTGGTCAGCAAGGCCCATTCACCTTTCAACAGCCCTATATGGCCAGTGTGCACGTCCAGTGGGGAATGGAGACTGACGGTGGATTACCGTGGCCTGAATGAGGTCACACCACCACTGAGCACTGCCATGCCAGACATGTTGGAGCTTCAGTACGAGCTGGAGTCCAAGGCGGCAAAGTGGTATGCGACCATCGATATTGCGAACGCCTTCTTCTCCATTCCTTTGGCAGCTGAATGCAGACCTCAGTTTGCCTTCACCTGGAAGGGAGTGCAGTACACCTGGAACCAACTGCCCCAGGGGTGGAAGCACAGTCCCACCATCTGCCATGGACTGATTCAGGCTGCACTGGAAAAGAATGAGGCTCCCGAACATCTACAATATATTGATGACATCATTGTGTGGGGGAACACAGCAGGAGAAGTCTTCAAAAAATGAGAAAAAATTATCCAGATTCTGATGAAAGCTGGTTTTGACATTAAGCGAAGCAAGGTTAAGGGACCAGCTCAAGAAATTCAGTTTCTAGGAGTCAAGTGGCAAGATGGACGTCGTCAGATCCCGACAGAAGTAATCAACAAGATCACCGCTATGTCTCCACCTACCAACAAGAAGGAGACACAAGCTTTCCTAGGTGCTATAGGCTTTTGGAGGACGCACATTCCCGAGTATAGCCAGATTGTGAGCCCTCTCTATCTGGTCACCCGCAAGAAGAATGATTTCCACTGGGGCCCTGAGCAGCAACAAGCTTTCACCCAGATCAAGCAGGAAATCGCTCATGCGGTAGCCCTTGGCCCAGTCAGGACAGGACCAGAGGTAAAGAATGTGCTCTACTCTGCAGCCGGGAACCATGGTCTGTCCTGGAGCCTTTGGCAGAAGGTGCCTGGGGAGACTCGGGGTCGACCACTGGGATTCTGGAGCCGGAGCTACAAAGGCTCTGAAGCAAACTACACTCCCAAAGAGAAGGAAATCTTGGCTACCTATGAAGGAGTTCAAGCTGCCTCAGAAGTAATTGGCACTGAAACACAGCTGCTTCTGGCACCCCGGCTACCAGTACTGGGGTGGATGTTTAAAGGAAAGGTTCCTTCCACACATCATGCCACAGACACCACATGGAGTAAATGGATTGCCCTCATCACTCAGCGTGCCCGTACTGGAAATCAGAATCGCCCTGGGATTCTGGAAATTATAACAAACTGGCCTGAGGGAGAGACTTTTGGATTGTCTTCTGAAGAGGAGGAGCAAGTGGCATGTGCCGAGGAGGCACCACCATATAATGAGCTACCGGAAACTGAAAGACAATATGCCCTTTTTACGGATGGTTCCTGCCGAATCATAGGCACTAGTCGGAAATGGAAAGCTGCAGTGTGGAGCCCCACACGACAAGTGGCACAAGCTACTGAGGGACAAGGTGGATCGAGTCAGCTTGCAGAGCTTAAAGCTGTCCAGCTAGCTTTGGATATTGCTGAGCGAGAGAAGTGGCCGAGGCTCTATATCTACACCGACTCATGGATGGTAGCTAATGCTCTGTGGGGATGGCTGAGTTGCTGAAAAAAGGCCAACTGGCAGCGCAGAGGGAAACCCATCTGGGCCGCCGAGATCTGGCAGGACATTGCCACCTGAGTAGAGAAGCTGACCATGAAGATTCGACATGTGGATGCACACATACCCAAGAGTCGGGCTACTGAAGAGCATCACAACAACGAACAGGTAGACCAAGCTGCCAAAGTGAAAATATCACAAGTAGACCTAGATTGGCAGCATAAGGGAGAATTATTCCTAGCTCGTTGGGCCCATGATGCTTCTGGTCATCAGGGGAGAGACGCAACATACCGATGGGCCCGTGACCGAGGGGTGGACCTTACTATGGACAACATCTCACAGGTCATGCATGACTACGAGACCTGCGCTGCAATCAAACAGGCCAAGCGGATGAAGCCTCTGTGGTACGGTGGGCGATGGCTAAAATACAGGTATGGGGAAGCCTGGCAAATTGACTGTATCATGCTTCCCCAAACCCGCCAAGGCAAGCACTATGTACTGACTATGGTGGAAGCAACCACAGGATGGTTGGAAACCTACCCTGTGCCTCATGCCACTGCCTGGAACACCATCTTAGGCCTAGAAAAGCAGGTCTTGTGGAGACATGGCACCCCTGAGAGAATTGAGTCGGACAATGGGACCCATTTCAAGAACAGCCTTATCAACACCTGGGCCAGAGAACATGGCATTGAGTGGATATATCATATCCCCTATCATGCACCAGCTGCCGGGAAAGTTGAACGATGCAATGGACTGCTTAAGACCACCCTGAAGGCATTCGGTGAGGGAAACTTCAGGAATTGGGAATTGAACTTGGCAAAAGCTACCTGGATTGTCAACACCCGAGGGTCCATCAATCGAGCTGGTCCTGCCCAATCTGAACCCTTGCACACAGTGGATGGAGATAAAGTCCTTGTGGTACATATGAAAAGTATTTTAGGAAAGACTGTTCGGATTAATCCCACCCCAGGCAAAGACAAACCCATCCGTGGGGTTGTTTTTGCTCAAGGACCTGGTTATACTTGGTGGGTAATGCAGAAGGATGGGGAAACCCGTTGTTACCACAAGGAAACTTAGTCTTAAGTGAGAACTATGTGTAAGGTTTCATCATGATGCAGATGGAAATAGGAAAAGGGGTGGATAATGTCCAAGACTGAGCACCAAGATGTTTCCTATTACCATCCAAGCAGCAGTTGCATCTGGACAGTTTTCCTTATCTCCTGTTAATAGGCCCATCAATGTCTTGCCACATGACTCAGAGATAACACTCTCCAGGAGCCAGTTCTGTTTAACGTGATTAAGGACACACCTCATGACTCAGAATAACATCAGCCCATTGTGAGATGCTCCGCCCAGGGGGAGAAGCTAGGCATTCCCATCTGGATAAATCCAGGGATTTCTAGACAGAAAGGCAGCCTTTCCACAGGTTTCTGAGAAGACACAGCAACCACATCTGCCATTCCAGGAGGACTGCAGCCACTCCAATTTGGACTGCTACCAGCACGCTGGCCAAAGGGATGTGTTGTGGTTTGATATGGAAGTGAATTTTTTTTAGGAAGTTGGGTTAAACTAATTAGTGGTTAGGTTTGGATATTGGTACTTGGAGTGATTACTGAAAGTATGGATATGTTTTTGAGAATACAGGGGGTTAAAAGTAAGAATTTTTAGGAGAACTGTTTTTTTTTGTTTTGGTTGTTAGAGAGTGTAGATTCTTCTCTGCCCAGCCTTAGGCTGGGTGGGGGAGGGGAAGTTATGTGGTTTTGTTTAGGTAGGTTGAGGGGCTGAGGGTTTGAAACTAAGTTAGTTCTTGTGGATGGAAGGGTGGAGAGAAGTGGAGATGTTTTTGTTCCCCCCCTTCTCCTTCTGTAAGAGGGAAAGAGATAGAGAGTTTGGTGGTACTTGGAAATTTGTTGATAGAGGAAAAGGAGAAGGGGGGGGGGTGATATCCAGCGTGGGAGACGGAACGCTGGACTGAGATTTCAGCTGTCTCGGGGAGTCTGAACTTTTAACCCTTTCTAGGAAATGAGGGCTTTGTAAAATATTACTTTTCTTTGATTTGTAGTGGAAGAGAGATAGTCTGGGACTTGAGATGTTAGAAGAAGAAATATTTAGGTGGGAGGAGATGATGAAGTAGCTTTTGGCTGGACTTTTCTTGTTAGCCATGGACTGAACTAAAATCTCCTGCAATAGAGACTGCATTTTAGGGGGATGCAGTGGTGACTCAAGGAGACCTGTTTCAGCTTTAAACAGCACAAGAATGGTAAGAACCGAAGGAAGCTGAGGAGGGAATGGTGATACCTTCTGTCTTTGGGAAGAAGATGATTCTTGTTCGTGGACCCTCGGCCCCAGGGGAAAATGGGGGGGACGGTAGTCCCAAGATGAGGAGCTAAACTGTTATATCTTTGGGTCCATGGCAAAGCATCCTTAAAAGAGCCCTATGAGCAGTCTGTCCATGCATGGTGGTGAGAGCACTGTGACATAGAATGGAGAGTGTCACACTGGCAGATTTTTTTTCCGGGCGGTTGCCATGTGTGACAGGGAAACACAAGGTAGCAACTGTGTTTCCTGGGGGGTCTGTAGCGCAAGAGAGACTTCTCTCTCCCTTGATAATTTGAGTATTGATTATCTGAAGGGTAGTAATTTGATCAAGAATCCTAGGTGATGTTTCATGGTAGGTGTTTTTAGAATTGGGAGGAGGAGGGGTGTTTTAAAGGGTCTTCATCCTAGATTTAGTTTATGTGTTTTTCTGTAGTAGTAGTAGTTTAATAAAGTTTTTTCCCTTTTGTTATTAAACTTAGGCCTGCTCTGCTCTGTTCCTGATAACATCTCACAGCATTTATTTAAGAAAGGTACATTTTCATGGGGACGCTGGCATTGCGCCAGTGTCCAACCATGACAGCGTGTCAGGTTGTGTTCTGACTTTGTCAGTGGTCTTCCTTTTGTATCATTGCATGTATTTTTGTCTTTTTTTCCCTTTTCCTAATAAATTGTATTTCTGACTTGGAGTCTCTCACTGGTTTTGCTTTCAAACCAGAACAGAGGACTATTACACTACACCGCCTGCAATAAACTTATCCTTCCCATCAAGGTCAAGGCCATCAAAAGCATAAATGATAGATGCCATAACCCCTGGGGACACAGTATATCATTACAGCAATGCATTTACAATGCTGCAAGTTAAGGCTATATATATAATGCATTTTCTTACACCATAAGCCTTTATTTTTGAGTAAGCTCAAAGAAAAAGTACTAAAAGGTCAAATCAAATGCAGAAGATGACTGCTCTGAACAGTTATCATTTGGACAGAACCATGAAGAAACACGAATACTTTGTAGGTACAGAACAGAAAACCACTCACTGTCCAGATCAGTTTCTATAAACACATACAAACACACTCCTGAAGTGATAAGCCATTCACAAAATAATGCTTATCTTAAAACCATACAAAACATTTAGATTTTTCAGGTAAACTAGAATATTCATAAAGCATAAAAGTACAGCTGTGGACATCAATGTTCTGTTTTGGAAGATATATAAACAAACCCCAATTCTACTGATAGCAGCATTGATGTTTTTGAGGTCAGGGGGAGATATACTATATTTCTAGTGGCTTAAGGGCATAGATGTACACAAAGAGGTTTGCCAAGCCTATGATTTGAAGCATACTGCCAGAGGAGATACTTAAAATTCAGATTAATGTATTTTAAAAGCCAGAAGAAACGCTTCTGTATAACACAGGCTACATAATCTTCACCAAGGAATTATCCATCAGCTTTGCCATGCATTTTTCTGAGCTACAACATATAGATAGAAAACTATCCCATGTTTAAAAGATGGCATATATTGTGCCAGGGCTTAATGTCTTTCCTGTTACATACACCTATCCTCTAGGTGGAGCATGCCAAAATCCAGTTCCTATTAATTCCATTTAACCATTTGAGGTCTGTAATAAAACTGGCAGCTTTGTCAGTACAGGGAAGCTAAATATCAGTGGGCCCCCTTTAAGGTGACCCATGTACATCTTACTGTCGAAATGATACTTATTCAATCTTTCCCTCTAAAGCAGGTTTTCCAGACATTGTGCTACTAGTTTCATTATTCCTGAAGCCCTTAGTGTAAAAAGAGATCCTATGGATCATATGTTGAATAAATCTCCTTCAAAGATATTGCCTTCAACAATACTGGACATTACATGAGGTGTATCTACTTCTGCCTTCTCCAGTAGGTCTGACCTAATAGATGGCATTAAAAATCATGATGTTGAAATGCACACATTTGTTTTCTTTCATATGACTGGTTCTTGTGGATTTCTGCCTTGCCCTTCAGTGTCATAAGCAGTTACAGCTATTCATGGAGATGACAATAAAATGACATAAAAATGAAAAAGGAGGCTAAGTACACCCAAATCTTTTTTTAAAGCAAGGTATGAAAACAAAACACAATAATATTGAGAACACCTACCTAAATGATAATCACGACATTCATTTTCCTGAAATCCTCGTACTGTTAGTGCATCAGAAGAGATCTCTTCATAGGACTCAGGCAGGGGTTGTACAATATCAAGTCTAGGCCTTGCACAACACTCCACTTCCTAGAAAAATGACACCTTAGTCACTTCCTACATGATTTACCTTAGCAATACCAACTGGCACTCATCTACAAACAAGGCTGAAATTCAACAGCTGCAAACTTCCACAAAGATGCAGTACTTTGCACTGGCTACTCAGCTGCAAATCATACAAGTTGCAATGCTGTGCTCCACAGAATAATTGCATCTGGAACTCAAAGGAAAGTTACTCCAAGTTACTCTTTGATTGCTTTCCTTGAAGGAGATCAGTCTGGAGGAGGAGGTAGAGATAAGACATAGGTCCAATCCTACCCTAAGTTTGCTCACTACTTTTCTGCTCTTGGTCACAGAAGTTTTCAGGGCTATCACAGATGACTATCAATTGCTTCATTCAACAAGCAACAGAACTATTTAGAACCCATACCCAGCTGGGCTCATGCCCTGAAGGACAGAGCTCTATGAACCTGGTATTCTGGTATTAAAATATTTTTTTTTTAAGCTGGTGTTTTATTTTAGGCAGCCAGCAGCAGCAGGGAAACAATAATCTGAGAATACAAAAACTTTGCGGTTCTGATGAACTTAGAGTAAAATGAACTTTCAAGTGCAATGTAGGTGGTTATGCTAAGATGACATAATGGATTTTCACCTTCTGTCCAAGTGAAACTGCTGTCTTCAACTAGCTGCATTTTTAATTAAGTCAAGGTCCAAGATAATCCTATATTTTCTACTTCAGGCTGTGAATTACAGCAAAATATAGAATAAAAGAGCGATAACATATAGAAAGTGGATTTAAACAGCTCTAACCTACCTATTAGTAGCACCACTTGGGTCCTTTCTCAATTTAACTGTTCCAGGAAAAAAATACACAAACCAAAAAAACTTTCAAAGCAAGTTCAATTGCGATCTAATTTGTAATAAGTAAGACACTGTCATTTGCAAGCTGTGAAATCAAGTGTAGGAAGACAAGTGTTCCTTGCAACTGTACAATTTTACTTCTGTTCCTCCTACAGCTACCCAGAGAACTGAGAAGTTAGTGAAGTCCAGCATTTGGAGTTTGTTTAGAACGCTAATTAAAGGCAAATACATGAGAAAAACTTTTTCCTATGTTCAATTACCATTATATCACCTGAAATTCCCTTTTCATCTTTCTGTCCTAAAGCAATTAAAATTACTTTAACCTTTAGCAGTCACAACCTCGTTTACACTAGCTCCTTTCCTGTACTACTTCTTCATTAACAGTGGCATTCCAATTTCCTTGTTCCCTAGCATTTCATCCCACCTCTTCCTCCCCCTTTCTTATCCCATTTGTCTGCTTTCTTGTCTTTCACTGACTCTCCCACACTGTGCTGTCTCTTTTGGGAAACATTGCTCTGACATTATTTTTATCCTTAATATAAAGAAATAATAATCTGACATCCTGAAATAGAACTAGAAGCTAACCCCACTGATTTCAGAAGGCTCGTGCATTTGTTTGAACCTAGAGCATTTCATTGCCTAGCAACTTGTGCAGTTTCTTAAGGTTACTATGGTGATGATAAGCAGACATGCTTATCAAAGAGATGATCAAGAGCATCTGCCATCCTCACACTGCAGCTTCAAGGATTTCCTCCACTGCATTGCCTTTTATTTGGCAATATGAAATCAATGTTGGAGACAGACACTTGTCCATGCACAGTAAAAATGGCTGACATGAATTCTAATTTCTACCTCTCCACATGTGGATCTGGGTGTACGCAACTAAAGATCTTAGAAGAACAGGAAACAATGATGCCACTAGTTCACAATCATTCATTCCACCCCGCAGTCACTCTTATGCAGTGTCAGCAAGCTCCTTTTATGGCCAAACAAGATTCTTAATTTCTTCTGGTGCAGAAACATCAGGAAGAAAGAGAGGAGAGAAATGGGTGGGGGGGGTGGGGGCGTGGGGAAGAAAGGAAGGAAAAAGGAGAAAGAAGGACTAGCTAGAGACTTTCTCTTCATTCTGCAAGGAAAAAAGGAACCCAAACATGATTCCTGAAAGGGAAGCACGTTAGTCTTCAACGTCACCTCCACTGACCTTGTTTTATGATCAGAGACATTTCAAGCACTGTTTACTTCCAGCAGACTACAAATTTTTTCTCAGATAATAATATTTGTATGACTAGTTTAAGGCCTAACTCACAGGCCAAATTAATGTTGTGAGGAAACTCTGAGATAAAAAAAACCTACCGTTTTTTCGGAGATCTCCTTTACATATGAAAGTATAACAAGCTGGTCACAGAGAGGTGCAAGTCCACTGACATAGAATTCGGTGTCAAATTGGAAAACTGAAATACAGGAAAGAAAAACAGACTTACAAACATGAATGTGTATGAACTACTACCTAAGAAAAACTCACTGATTTTCAGAGACAATCAACAGCATACAGCACCACTTCAGAGAACTGAAGACTCAACACATATAACAAACCCTGAGATTTCCCAGTTGGATCAGATGAAGAACTACATTTAACAGATTAAATTACATAAAAGCTTGCAAAAGGAAATGTTTGTACTCCAGGATATGTTAGAGATGAAACATTTGAAATGACGGTGCAGTCTGATTTTCAGTAATCACATTGAAAAAGGAAGCAAAAAAAAAAATCAAACTCAATAAAACAAGCAATTAGTAGTGCAAATTCATTGGTTTGCATATTCACAGCATATTCATGTGGCCATAAGAGAATTGCGCCTGCTACATCTATTGGTATATAGGAAAACACTACGATCATTATTTATCATCACTTTAAACATCACAGAATAATTTACAGATACACTCATTACAAAGAAAACACAGTTCATAGTATCTTGTTCATAAAAATGAAAACATAATTTTCTGAAATTGGTCTTGAAATCGAGATAGTTACATGAGATTATTTCAAGAAAGAGAAAGAAAAAGAGTGCTGAACTGTATTTACTAAAGTACTTAATAAATGAGACCTCTGCCACAGAAACAGCTCTTTGTTTTTATTCTGCTGGATTTATAATGCACCACTTTTTGCAAGCTCCTCTCTCATGGGGACAAAAACAAGAATCATCCAAGTGTTTACATTAGCAAGCCTTGAAACTATAAGCCTCTAAAAAAGCATCAGATACTTCATTATTTTCTCCAAAACATGGTTTTAGGAGAATCTAAGCATAAGTAAGAAACAAACAGTTTCCTTCCTTACTGTTTAGCATATTACACTACTAATATATATATATATTTACTAAAATTTACTAGCGAGGCAAACAGAAGATATAGCATAATGACATTAAAAATAAAGCTGATTTTCTTTAGCTAAGATAATAAGAAGGAACAGGAGAAATAATTGTCCTCCCACAAAAGGAGAAAAAATACAATGAAACAGAGTATATATTTGACACCTGTCTCTCAACAAATAACTAAGCACGGTTTTTCTTTCAATGACTGCTGACAATTTGGCATCACTGAAGGCCCACACTACAGCACAAGAGTAGAGCACTCAATCCATTCACAGAGAAGAGGTTCAAATGTGTAACCATGTACATAATTATTTTTGTCTAGCCTACAAGACTGATGAGATTACTTTGACTGTATCACATGTTGCTCTCAGTGATGATTTAAAAAAAATCAGTTCAAAACCAACTACATACCTTATTCTCAGGTTAAAATTTAGTATTTAGCATTTTAAAATAATATGGAAGGCAGGAGAAAAAACATGGAAAATAAAAAACAAAGTGAAATCCATAATACTATCAAAGAAACTTTAAATTCAGCTTTATAGAAGGGCCAGGAGAAGGCTCTCAAAGGCATGTAAAATACTGTGGTTTGTATTTGAAGAGGAAAACAAGGTGAATTATCATTTATAATGATTATAGAAACAACTTTAAAATCCATGTGTGTTTCTTTGTCTTATACTAGAACTTAAGTCCCTTTTGCCATTGAAAATGCTTGTAATGCCGATTGTAATGGTGTATTTAAGATCAAGCAGAAGTACTGATCTGTGAAACACAAATAAACAAACAAGTAAAAATTACCACTTCAAGTTTTTGTTTTGAGTAGAATATAGTTTCCTTGTTTTCACTATCAGCTTTCTCTTAGCTCATCTTTCTCAAGAGACATTGTTGAAACACAATGCTCTAGCTCTGCAGCTACAGCCTTGAACAAAGAATAGCTGGCATAAACAGTGCTTCTTGACCTGACAAAAACCTTTGATGCTGCTAATCAAAAAAGTCTTACTGAAAAAAAAAGATGGAAGTTACAGCTGCACAGAACAATAGGTTAAATTGACTTACTCTCTGGACACTGTGTTGTGATCAAGGAGGAAAAGAAATCCAACATAAAGGCAATACAGAAATGCTGTTAGTTTGAAAAGGATCCAAAATAATTAAAACAAATGTAATATCAAAGTAAATGGAAATGACTGAGGTATGGCCATGTGTCATACATGTTTACGCCTGTCATAAGAGAAGACAGAAGATAGGCTGACAGTGGATCTACTCCATGTTCAGCATCTATGTACAGATGTCAAATAAATTACCTGGAAGCAAAATGAAGAAACCTGTAAATCTTTCTTTGCTGCTCATTAAATGAAATGTATGAAATACATAAAAATACAGAAATGAAACTATATATGCTACAATATTTACCTAAACTGTATAAAGCCACTTTCTCTGGGATTTAAAGATCCACACATATGCAACATACTGAAACTAAAAGGAGTCTATATTGTTTAGTCAAACCTCTAAAAGCAGCCCCTGCTTTACCACAGCAGATTTTGAAGAGTAAAACTTTGGTTACAGTCAGAGGGTTTTACCTCTGATTTCACCTAAAAGCACTGGTGATGGAGATACCATCTTGAGAACTCTTAAGGGTATGATGCACTGTGACCAATAATAATGAACACAAATTTTGCAGATGTTTTTAGTGAGCTAGGTAATTTATGCAAACCAAAACAGAATACAGAATGGCATGATTTGATTAGCTATTATCTTCTGCATGGAGTTGCACTTGACGTAAAATATAACTTTTTTCTTTTCCCGACAGTATGTGAATTCAGTTCCAAGGAGAGGACAAGAAAAGGCCCTACATAAGTATCTCTTAAGCTACAAAGCCAATTTTCTGAAAAATTCTTTTTTTTCCATTGAATCAAGATTAACCAACAGGAAAAATATTCAGTCTTGAAGAATTTTGGGGCTTAGAAATTCTGAGGTTTGATGACAAAGAAGTCAAAATCTTGAAGAATTTTGACTCATTTTATGAAGCAATTTATAAATTATAGGTTTGGCTTGTGGCAAAACAGATGAACAAAATTCTAAGCAGAATCAACTATATAACTAGTTTTGGGCTTTTTCTTCTTTTTTTTTTTTTTTTTTTTTTTTTGGCTTCTCAGAGTATAGCAGACTTGCTTCCATGAAATGTTTGCATAAATCACCTTATGAAGTAAATTTCTTGATTGTCACATTCATCAATTAAGCCTTACATACCATCTACATAAAGAGAAATATGTCAGTACATTAGATCCCATTAATCTCACTTTACAAACAAAAAAATAAATATTCAATATTCCCATGTATTCAGATTGAAATGTGCAATCTCAATGCATGATGCTAACTTGCCATGCAGGTATGAAGCTACTCCTCTGTAAAACACACAGATGTGTTGTTACAAGCATAGCCTTGAAACATGTAATTTTTAAACCAGGAATCTGCTTTGTGGGAAATTTGGTAGAATAGATAGGGAGACAAGTATTCAAGAGACATTGCTGCCTGGCTGGTACCTGGAATTAAGCTGAGATTCCTCAGATAAAATCTAGACAAAAATAAATTGAATATAAATTCTCTAATCAACTTGAAGTCTTTTACATACTTCTGGTGTTAATCTCTATTTTCTGCTATCATTAACGACCTGAGTAACTGAGGCAGAGATAAAGTACTTCTCCATAAAAGTATATAAAATCCTGACAAGGCCAAGGAAGACAAGATGACCTATTTTCCTTTGAAAAGGCATTGTACTTACTGGAAAGTCTAATTAGTTATTTAGCAAGGAGCCTTCTCATGGGTTCCAGTTGAGGAAGGGTTCCCTGTTCAGACCAGAAGCTGTGCAGCATTACACCTTTTGTGCATGCTTCAGGAGTGAGCACAGAGGTCAAGCACTCTTTAAGAAGGATCACAATGGCATTTAGTCCACATTAAGCCTGTAATTCAATACCAATACTTTCTAATCAATACACTACTTCACAGCAGTTGCTGACAGAGCTAAACTGATAGGATCTGCTCAGCTAACATATGTTTAAACCTAAATAGAAACACTTACTTGGAGTTTATCTTTGACATTGAACGAAGACTCACAGAGGTAATGAACTGTAGCAAAAGCAATTGCAAGATTACTGAAGAAAAGCACCACTAATATACTGAAAGATGTAAATTAAATTAGCAATGCCACATGGATCTCAGTGCATGAGACCGGTATAATTCATCTATTTTTTCTTACAGATAACCACAGCATTATCTTCTTTAAGATAAAACAGCTAGAACACACATTGTGGGGTTTAGCATCACAGCAGATACTGTAATTATTTCCCAGTTTAGAGTAAGTATAGCTAATTCTTGAGACAGAAACAGAAGATGAGGAGGTACTTTGTTAAACAGGATCCTATGCACCTAAATTGCAATGCAGGAAATACTGTTTCCTTGTTCACTGGACTGTAAAGTACTGAAGAAACATTTATTAACTACTAATGCCATCACAGTTTTCTATGATACCACCATGGAACTCAGAGGCCCTCAGAATGGCTTTAAAACAGCATAAACCTGAAACTGTTGACACATGACAGGACACTGTTTTATCAGAGACTCCATTTGTATTAACCTGATAACCAAAGAAGCAACTATGAAGTTTCCTGCTCCACTTCTGGTTTTCCTTCCAGGTGAAAAATTGTAAAAGCAGGGAGAAAAAAATTAAAAAACACCACACCACTAAACATGACAAAAATAATACGGTGTTAAGGGTTTTGCTTTTCCTTTTGTTGACAAGATCTTATGAGTCAAAATATCTGAAAGATACTCAGTTGTCCTTGCATTGAAGGATTATATTCTTGCCTTGTATAAATTCTTTATTTTATGCAAGTATATCAGCTTATGCATCCACTTCAGATATTAGTAGTCTTGCAAAAAAAACCTATACTGGTTGCAGGTCTGATATAAGACCAGACTTTCCAGCTATACCTTTGAAAAGTAATGATGAAGTAAAATCGAAATAGATGTTATGGCATGACATACTGCAGTCAAGAAGACTTTCAATGTGACTATATTAAAGACTATTAATTTATACTGAGACTTGAACAAACTGTGTCTCTCTCTTTTCTGTCCCAATCCTCCCAAGTTCTAGAGTGCTGTGGATAGCATTTAGCAGAGCAATTTCAGTGCTTTGACTTGAAACCAGACAATAAAATCTCAACCACATCATTAACAGATTAAGTGAGATAAAATACCAGTCCTCTAGACAACAGAGAAAACCAAAGGCCAGAAATTTTAAGATGAAAAAGTTACTTCCACATAAATCTATATCCTTCATGTCTGCACCTAAATAGCCCAATGACAACTTTTTATGTTTTTTAATCAAGTTCCAATAGAAAGTCACCTAATACTAGCACCATCCATACAAGCACATTACAGCTGAAATAGAAGTTACCTCTGTTTACTTGTCAGTATGTGACCAAACCCATTTAGTTTTTTGCTAAAACCTACTTACAGGTACAAAAAATATTATATACAAGATCTGAGGCTAAAACTCATGACCAAACTTTTCCTTGATAAAATTATTGTGAATATCCTAGAATTCTGCAGTTAAATAGTCTGTTTGCACTATGTGATCCTAAATAGTCTGTTTGCACTATGTGATACCTTTCAGGTCTCAGTTAATTCTCAGGCAACCACCAATCTCTCAGTATTCAGACTCCCTGCAGAGCTTAACAAGTCTCCTAGCTGATTTTCAGAAGCTATTTTAGAACAGTCCTTTCCTGAAATCAGAAAACAGAGCATATACACACGTATGCCATACATCATTCCAAACTGACATGATTCAGGATCTTGCCTGAACACCCTATCTACAATCCCAAGTTACTACAGTCAAGGGAGCATCAAAGCCTACAAACTGCTGCCCACTCTGGTCTGCAGAGTCAGAGGGCCTGTTTATCTTTCCAACACTATCTGTTCCTAGATACTTCTTTTCCCCAGCAGACAGTTCTAGGGACAGTTGTGACTTTTTGTTTACATCCCCACTTCCCTTCCACATTTTCTTTGAATTCCATTTTACTTTGTCAAGAACTTTTCCAATAACCAGTAATAATAAAAATTCATTCACATCAGATTAGCTAGAAAAATAAGAAAGCAAATGAAAATATAAAATTCAGAAGCCAAGAAAGGAAACAAAAATAAATTAAAATCCATTTCCTAGCACTACACCAGAGATTTTTATGGGGAAAAAAAAAAGAGAAAAATGTTATGAGTAGTGTAGTCAAACAACATATAATCAAATAAAGTAGTATGTATTTTCTCTTTACTGCTACAATGACCATCAATCATTTAACCAAGATGAAAACTCAAGTTCCCTAAAGGAATCTGTATGAAGGGAAAGTTAAGGCATCCACTGTTCACACAAGTATCTCTGATATTAGATGATCACAGAACTTAAGGTTCTCCAGAAAAAACCCTCACACCTAGGCAAGAGGGCATTATGACAACTTCAGCAACTAAAAATGAGGAGACATTTATGTTACAACTACATGTTGCCTCCAAAGTGTAACAGTTTTGTTCTGGCTAGAATGTAGAAGACTTTTTAAGCTTTTTGGAAAGGAGTGAATTCATACAAGCATACCTATTTCCACATAGCGGTTTGGTAGGTCACGCATTTCACTGGCATGCCGTTCTTTTACTGAGCAAATCTAGGAAACAAGATTTGAATTGTTACAATAAGGAAGCTGTAATTCCTAAAATGACACTAACTTTGCCTCAATAAGAAAGGCAATTTCTGGGAATTCTCGGACATGTATTTCTTTATTTTGGAAAACACAAGTTGTGAAACAGTAATGATGCATCAGTAGTGGCTGTAGTTCACAGCCTTATAAATATGCTGGGAGAGAAGAGGACCACATAAAAGAAATGTGAAAATACATGCCCATTATGGCTTCTTCAAAGAAGCATTTATTTATGAATTTGGTTTTGGTGTCTTCTCACACTTTGTGTCTCATTACCTTTCAAGGTATCTGATTCTTATTCAGTATGTTTGCTATTACTCCTCCCAGTTACAAGAGGCGAGTATGTACATACAAAGAAATGCAAATAACCAAATGTTGTGAAGCACAGGCAAATAGAAGGGGGAAGACAGATGCCAAACTTAGGACAAACCTCCTCATTTATAGAACTCTAAGCTTAACATTCCAAAAGCTTTTTACATGTCACCTACCTCACTCCACCCTCCCTTTCCATCTATTCCTATCAGGCACTTTTAATTTCCCACTGAGCAGTGATGCAGTAATCTGTTATTAAAAAACAGCTAACAGGCTTGTAACAAACTCATGTCGTGTGCTGGTCTGAGCAAATGATAATCAGTCTGCACCACATAAATTTGAAATGCCAGTTTCTTGTTGAAAGATAACAAAACCCTAAGCAGTCTGTCCTTCCACCCATCCATTTTTTTTCCCCATGGTTGACCAAAATCATGTGGCTGTTTTAGCAGATGTAACCTCCTCAGCCCCCAAATCAATCCCCTCCAAAAATACCTCATGGTAAGTTGTTCTGCCTTAATGCTAATCCAAAAAAATTAATTCAACAGCACACTAAAAGCTTTCAAAAGACAAAATCTCTCCAAGGAGTAAAATGTCCCTGAGGATTACATTCACTGCATGCTCTCACACAGTGATCTGTCTAACCACTGGGTGCCTATCACTCCTCCTCCTCATGAGGGTCAGTCCAATGACATTTCTAAGGTAGCAAGAGTTCTGAATACTAGTCAAACCAAATTCTATTTTTTTCAATTGTCTTTACTTTTCAGAAACAATCCTCTGTTTGTCTGTGATAACAGCAAGCATTTATTACAAAGACAGGTAACTGTACCTTTACTGAATTTCCCCAGCCAATAATCAGCGTTAAATTATCCTTCCAGCAAAGGCTGCAGGGATACATATCTGGGCGAAGGCTTATGTCATCTCGAGGCACATTGGTAATTCTTTGCTTGGAGATCATGTCAAGTATCTTCACGCCCTGAAAATTTAAAAACAAGAGAACTTTATTCAGTATGACAAACTTCTACTCACCACTTTGTGCACTAAGGCAGTCAGAGCAGTTTATAGCATAAATTTCTGAGCAGGGCTGAGTGTGCCACCAGAAAAAACTGTTGATACAAAACCTATCTAACCCAGGAGGTGACAAAACGAGTAAAGGGATCAGAGTAATTTAGATGTTTTAAATTCACATGCCAAATAAAGACATAATAAGTGAATGAGTGACAGACTAGCAATTCCAGTCATGAACTGGAATTTGGCTTATTGGGCTGGTGCTACTCCTGGAGAAATAAAAAGAATCCCAGCTTTTTCACAACAATCCCTGTAGAGACACAGAAACTTCCACCTTGGAAAAAGAAAAGCAACAGCTCATTAAGATAAATGAATTCAGTCTCAAGATATGCATTTCAACTCTTAGATTAAAACAGAAAACTGAGCATATTTAAACAATGCTTGGTTTTGTATGCTGTGATTTTTTTACTCCCTCTTCAGGAAGTCTCCTAAACTAATAGAATAAGAAGTTAAAAACCAGGAAGATTAAAGTCATTCAAGAGACAGAGGAAAAGAAGAACCAATCATTAAATTTTTCTCTATCATTTAGACAATAGCAAAATGGAGGTTAATTTCATATTAAGTAATGACTTGTTCTTGATAATTTAAAACATAAGTGTCTAAAATAAAATATTTTAGTAGGGACTTCTTTTCTGCTCATAGAGCTTAGAGAGTGAGTCTTCAAATCACAGAGGAAGGGGATGGAAAAAACCTTGAAATGTCAACAATCATGACGCCATGCCATATTAGGATTTTCCTAGTGGCAAAACTGATTTAAAAGATTCCCCTGACTATTTCTGTTCCTCCCATTGTGAGTTTCTATGTCCTCAGCTTTACAAATACACAGATACAACTGTTTAAAAGTCATGAGGGGTCATGGTCTTAGCCAGGTTTTGCCTTTTTTTTTAACCACAAGGTAAGTGGTATGAGGGTGGGTGTAGGGATTTTTTTTCAGTGATTTTTGTCACTGAAGAACTGTGAGCATGGAACACACTTCCACTAGCATATCATCAGCTAGAAGACATCAAGGTTTCAAAAACAAACAAACAAACAACAACTTACCAAAACATCTGCAATGTACAGAGCCCAGATCTCTAGGTAACATGAACAATCTTATTCTTTTTGTTTTCTAAGCTCATCTGATAAAATTTTTCATCTTGCTTGAATTGCATTTTAATAAAGTTGCTTTTTATAAATCTTACTACTTTGTCTCCAAGGATGATATTCAGTGACCCATACCACACCTTCTGTTTTTCTACATGGCAGCAAATCTTATATGGGATAGACCAGCTCCTGTTTGAAGTAGCTTTCAAACTAATAGTGTAGGATCTTCTTTGGTTATAAGTGTTGAGACACAGTTGATTACTATAATAAGTTTTATATAAGAGTAAGCTATTTAGAGTTACAATATTGCATTATATAGTATGTTGCTTGCTTAGGTTTACTTGCTTAGCATAAGAACCTGTTTTTTTTTTTTTTTGAAGTCTTGGGCGGTAAACTCTGAACTTACACCTAGATATGCTTTTGGCTGGTAATTAATTATTAATTAATTTTCTTTATAGTAGCTGGTACAGTGCTGAGTTATGGATTTACTGTAAGAATAATGTTGATGACTCACTGATGTTAGTTGTTGCTATGTAATCTCCCATGCTCTGCCCGTGAGCAGGTGCACAACAAGTGAGCAAGGAATCAAAAGGGCCCCTGTTGGCTCTTTGGAGCTGCCCACTGAAAAAGGACTCCAGTCCTTGAAATTAAAGTGTGGGGTGGTGTGTATGTAACTCCTTGAATTGTGTGAGAATGCTTAAGCTTTTAGCTTCTCCTCTAACAGGTATGCTTTTTGCATAATGAATTGAAAGGACATCCACAGTCAATTTCCCATCACGCATGAGCTAAAACCTATCCAAATGGGAGTCCAGCAGCCAAATGCCTCTAAGCATTTGTCCCTCAGATGTCTCAGTTTGTAAAACTTGCACTACTAGCCATGGAGGAAGAAGAACAGGGCATAGCAGAAAACATAGGTTAGCTAGGTATCTGAAAAGCAGAATTAGACCTGAAAATCAGAATTAGACCTTGCCTAAATATAAAAACAAGGTAGCCATACACACACAGTAAGAAGCAAGGCTATAAACATTTTCTCTGATTTGGGGGAAAAAAAGTGTAACACAAAACCTTGCTAGAGAATGGAGTTTAAAAAGCTAAAGGGGAAGAGAAAGGGCAATAACCAAATATATTAATCTTTTGGAGGGCAAGTGTCATTTCATTTTTCTTTGAAAGATAGGCCCTGACCATGGCTTTTTGTCTCTGACAGATGGCTCTCAATGTTTTATTAGTACTCTGTGTTCTGTTGTGGCACATCATCCCTAGGGATAGCTCTTGTCCTATCCATTCCAGCAGATACCTAGAATATGTATTTTTTAATTGTATGGATCTGAAAAGAACAAAACCTTCAAATAACCTAATGTTATGTCAGTCAAGCCCTCAATGAAGCTTCTATTCTAATGGAGTTATTAAAGGGAAGCAAATAAACAAAGGGCCACCTTTAACAATTTCATATCAAGCTGGTTTTGAAATATAAAAAAGAACAACGGCTTTAAAATATTTTAATAAATGCCTCCCTTTATGATGGAAAAACAATAGAAAAAAAAGCTAGTGTTTCAGAAGTACTTTCACCACATTCAAAAAAATACTTTGGAATTTAGACATGATACACATTAAAAACATATCCCTCACTGCTGAGCTGCAAAACATAGAGCTTGACCCATCAATTAAATATACAGTGATAGGTGAAATGTAACACTCAGAATGAATGCAATTGTTTCCTTTAAAATTACACTTAGAACAAAAGGGGCCTATTTTCTTCTAACTTTTTTCTAGTGGCCTAACAAAATGAGAAATTATTACTGTATTTTTTTATAATCTGCAACACTGAAAGTGCATATGACAATGTCATTTCAGTACAAATTACAAAATCCAGACAGTTTATTTTTTTTTCAGGGAGTGGAAGGGAATGGAGATGTTCTATTATTTATATAAAGAAGAATTACACAGGCATTCCTTCTTCAGTATGCTTCAATAAATTGCACTAATCAAAATTCTAATTAATAAAAGTGTACATTAGTGACCACCACAGTAGTATGTAGAGCTACTTTCCTAATTTCTTCAGAAGTGGCAATCATATAGGAGAACCCTGACTAACCAGCAGAAAACAACAGAAGAAATTTCTAGAAAGAAATGACATATAAACCACTATCCTTCAATGCCTTTTATACACAATTCTACAAATTCACAGTTTTTCAACTAAATGTTCTGGCAATTAGCATTGAAAAATTTCAATAATCAGTGTAACACAGAGATATTTTTGTACATGTAATGGAGGTGAAAAATACTTACCATATTATTAGCCCAAGCAATTAAGTGCCCTCTCCATTTTATATTTCTTATATTTCCTTCCCCTTCATGTAAAACTGAAGGCTTCCATCTATTCATCCAACCTCTTTCATATAACAGCAGCTATGAAGAAGAGCAACAATAAATATTTCTTTGACACAGTACTGTGCGCAGACATGGAAGTTATTTTTTCTTCATCATCCCTTACTCTGGATTTAAGAGCAATGGAAAATACACACTTATCACAAAACAAAAGCAAATACAATCAAACATTTTGCTATAATATATTTACATCAAGCATCTTGTATATTACAGAATTCCTGTTAAATTTTAAAAATATTAATAATAAGGCCTTTCATCAAGTTTCTGCAAAGAACAGTAAGTATTATTATTTACCTTTTAATGATAAAGAAATTAAGGTATTTCAGAACCTAAGTCTACAGCACTAGTGACAACACTTCAGAAAATTGTTAAAGAAATCAGGTCACCTCACTGATCTCAACATCCATGGATCTTGTTACAGGTTCCTTCCCTCCAAAAAAACCAGGTAGTCAAAGAAAATTAAAAGATCCCCAAGCCTGTTACCTTTTGCTTGGCTCCACATGGAACTACACAGCCTTCCACAGGGTTCTAGAGATGCTGTGTTTTAGTCCCACATGTGCAAACTGTACTATACCACAAGTGCTGCTGATTGTGAAACTTGTGTGACTGGCAATCGCAAATTCTGCAACTAAGGAAGGTATTTTAGAATATCTAAAAGCATAAGATATGTTATGAGATGAATTTCAGCAGCAAAGAAAAACCCAACTACATGCAGAAAGTCTGCACAGAAAGACGGCCCATATCAATTAGCTGAAGCATGGTGCTAATAATGCCAAGGTTGCAGGTTCAATCCATTCACTTACGAGTTGGACTCAATGATCCTTGTGGGTCCCTTCCAAATCAGAACATTCTGATTTTGTATGTCTCATTAAGTTACTTCATATGATTACAGGGAATCATTCTGAGAGAAGCAAAGTGCAGCACTTGGAGGGATACCTAAGGAAGAAGCTGAAGCATCTACTGGGATCATACTCTAAGATACCACTCCTGCTAACTTTTGCATGAGTACACACACATATGAACATATGCACAACCTGAACCTGAGCTCAGACCTCACACTGGAAAGTGTGAAATAGCTGTCTGCAAGGATTTCTACCATGCTAAAATGCAAATGGAGTACTCTTCTTGCTAACATTTCCTATCTAAGATCCAGCCGTATGCACTTTTTTATATATGGTTTCCTGCCACTTGTATTTGGATAAATACATCAAATGTTAAGACACTAGTTGTTTAAAATACGATCTTTAAACAAAATAAGATATTTTAACGGCAATTATCAGACTGCCTCACTCCTAAAGCCACCAGATGGCACCAGAAGACAAGTATTTTCCCCAAGAATTTAAAGCAAGCACTAGGTATGGTAGTCTACTGAGAAATTTTTGTGTGAATTGCACTGCGGACATCAAACTTTTAATTCAAGCAAAGTGATTTTGTGTCCTTCACATAGGTCAAATGAAGGCCTAACTTTTAGACAGCATAGATTTTTTTTTTTTTCCACATATGAAAAAGCTACTGAGTAACTCTCACAGAACATGTTATTTTACAGCTAGCAGGGCAAGCCACTGAAAGCAGCGTAACATCTACACTCACAAGTCAGTGCTATATGGAGGGATTTCCATTAGAAGACTAGTAGGTAGGAGCAGCACGCAGCCCAAATGAATGATCTCCACTCAGATGCTAAAGATGCCATTAAAAACTAAGTGCTGATGATCCAGACTTGAAAATTACTTTTTTCCTAAGGAGAAGTTGGAGAGAAGAAGAACTGCTGCTTGGATGCTTCTTTCAATACCATCCAATAAAGACAGCAGCAAAATACATGGTATTTGCATTGAGACTTACTGGACAAAGCTCCAAAAACTGATGTGGATGATGTGAAAGGTTAAACCTAGCTGATGTCAATTATACTAATTGTACTTGGAATTTTTTCTGCTTGTGACTGAACTGTGATGTAAATTTAATTTATTATACTCAAAATCCAGAGCAAACTTGGTATGACACTTTGTGTCTTTTTTGTTATTCGTGGTTTGTGAACATCATGCTTTTTTGTGACTCTGAGTAATAAGCTGCAAGGAAAAGTAAGTGATCTGAGAAAGAACTGGTGAACAGAGAAGATAATTTGAAAAATCCTGCTTCCATCTGTGCTCAACCCTAAGAACACAAACTTTCAGATCAAGGCAGTAGAAGACAACAGCCTGGTATCACCTAAAATAAGGATGGAAATTGAATCACTGAAATACACTATCATTCACCTCTTCGGATCAGCAACTGAAACAGGTCAAACACTGAGGCCAAAGGGCACTTCACACTGTCACTTAAAAAAAAATGCAATCTCAAAACATGCTTAACTAAATTATCTTACTTGCAATTATCTGTGTGCTGTTGATATATATACTGTGATTTATTTATTATTTCTTAGAGCAATGACACCTGGAATTGAATTTGTGAACACAGAACTTTTCCATGTGTTTTGGAACTGCTGTCTACTGAAAACATTTCTCTCAAAATAAGCAGCATAATTTCTTTCTTAGTCTTCCTTCTTGTCTCCACATTGAAATGTTGATCATACTAGAAGGTAATTTAAAACTTCAAAAGACTTGTAAGAAGAAATTCACGGTTTCTGGAGGGGCTCTACCTACCACCTCCCTCTCTTTTCGGTAATGGAAAAATATTTTCAGACTTTATTTGCCATAAATCCTATATTCTGGTAGTCAGCACTCACAGTACTTATATTTCAACAGCAGCCAAAATCCCACTTTCTTGGCTTCTCTGCAATAGAATTTGTTCTCCCTGTTTTTCATTTGCTCTCATAAAACTTTCTAGTCCTTTGTTACATACAATACAGTTGTGCTTAGAACATTCTTCCAGTGTATCTTGCATGCACAGCAATTTGATAATACAGCTAAAATAAAATAACCTTTAGCTTCAAGGTCCCCACCCACACTGTTTCACAGCACATTGCAATCTTCTGTTAGCTCATTAATTATTTTGCGAGTCTTCTTAACTGCTTATGATTGCCCACCAGATCATTAAGAAAAATGACACACTGAAATAATTGAGACAAGACAATGGAGCAGGACACTTTTTGGTTTTAAAAAAGAGGTGGATTAGTGAATACATTAATACATATTTTGGATTAGTGAATACATCTCTCCATATCTTTCACTAACAGGAGATTAATCTACACCAAAAAGAGCTCAAAACTCTATTGTAGAGTGCATTCACGAAAGAGAATAGATGAGTGCTTGGACTTAATGGAGCCTGTCATGCAATTAGCATTAACACTATTTACATGTAATCCTGGTCTTAAACTATGTACAGGAATTCCTAATCCTCTGAACACAGAGGTGAATGATTGCAACTGTGGTAGTACCAACGTGGTGAAGTAATTCAATTTAATTTATTCTCACTACCAATTACTAGTTTCAATATACTGAAATAAAAGATGCATGTTCTCACAGAAATTTCAAAAGAAACACACTTTTAATGATGCCTAGCATCACTACTTTGTTTCAACACAGCATCTTCTGTGTAAAGATTTGAAGAAGTTTTAGTGAAGACAAAAAGGCTTAAGTCTTCAAGTTGTTACTGAAGAGCCACTTTTCCATTCCCTACTGCAGAACTCTTGGATCAGTTTTTATTTCACAAAATGAAAATTAGGGAAAAAATCGCTGTAATTTCCTTGTCCTGTTCTGTGTCTAAGTGTGAAGATGAGCCTACCTTTGGCATTTGTCCTGTATTTTGGTGCCTCTGTCACCACTGTCACCTCAGCGAGGCAAGACCACAAAAATCTAAAATGCTATTTCCATAGTTACAAGTGATCACTACAGCTATTTATTGTTTTCAGCATAAAACAAGTATTTACAGGCACAGCCAAGATTAACAGATACCAGGGAGTAACACAGAACAGCATGAAGACTTACTGTTTAATAGTTCATCTCTAGGAAAACATACAACAACAATAAAAAATTATACTTTGTATTTGAAACAGACTAAGGGACTGGAATGAGCTGAAACAAGGCAGAGAATAATGTAAGCCTCAAGCTTTCAGCTGAAGATGAGCTTTCAAGATTTCGTCATAAAATGCTGTGTAGGGAGCTGGGGTGTGAACAGAGAGGAGGGCATCAAGTGCAGTCAAGGGAAATCAAGCAAGGAGGCAGAGGCACACAGCAGCATCGGGAGGAATGTGATGGCAGCAGTGAGAGATGAAACAGGAGCTATTGCTGTAGTTCATGGTCAGAGAAGCTAGAAATTTTAAGATGTTTAATACAAACAAATGCCACAGGACTTTTATTAGGCTTCACTTTAATAATTCAACTGCCACATTCCAGCTGTTGCCTATTCACAAAAAGCTACAGAATTAACACCCTGAAAAGCAAATCCTGCCGTCTTGCAGGCAGAGAGACACATTTCATACACTTTGATCCTCTTCACTTGCCACCTCAGGCAATGAAAAAAGAGTTCTACACAGACATTTGTAAAACACACAACTATAGATTACATGCACATAGGACTATGATCCATTTGCTTTACAGAAACCAAATTTAATACAGAAGAATTTTTGTTTTAGTGATAAAGAAGAAACACTTATCCAAATACCCATAAAGAAGAAATATAAGCAAAAAAAAATATGCTTATTAAGCAAACAGGACCTACTACAAATCAAAGTCTCATCTGCTCAATAATATGGGATACATCTGGGCATTATGCATTGCAGCAAGGAAATAACAGACCAGCAGTATTATGGTTTGCTTGCTGCTCCAGTTTGTTTCCTACTTATGGTAAATTATCCAATGCAAGGACAGAAATTGCCACAGTATTTACTCCTTCTTCACTTAAATCAGACTTTTGAGTATTTACTGAGTGACATTTTATAGCTTACAAAGCAATCTGCCGTTCTTGTCTGGTACTCTTCTACCCAACATAATGCCAAACAGCTGACTATCTGCTTTCTAAAAATGGATTGTGCTGCAAACAGCATCCTGACAATTTAATAATTTGTCAAAGTACTTCAGTTATTATGAAGTACATATCATAGGGTTCAGAGGTAAGGTCATCTACTTACTCACCACGCAAAGTGCATCTGCTGACACTAAAAAGCAACAATTAAAAAAAAAATATCTGAGACATTCCTTGGCAGACTTGACTTTAATATACAAATTCCACTACCCCTAACAGCAGTCACAGATGCCCAACAATGCTTTTCTCTTCCTACTTGTGCACTGTTTGCAATCACCATACTTTCTCTGTGTATGTTGTTGCTCCACCTGGAGTGGAAAGGAATTTAGATTGTCTTGTTCTGCATTTCAGGCAAGAGTTACCATGGGTCCAGAGTTCTAACACTAAAATAGATTTTTTTGTTTGGTTGTTATTTTGTTTGGTTTTTTTTTTTTAAATGAGAAATTTCCTCCAGGTAACACTAAGTTCTCTCTGCTTTTATAAAAGAAAAAAGAGTCTAATGTTTAAACATAAGCATTGATATGTTTAAATGTTAATTCTGGGAGGATAAATGGGACAAACATGATCAGACACATCTGTATTTGAAAACCAGTTCTTATAGTGTATCTTCTGCAGCAAAAGAAACACAGACATTATTAAAAAGGTGTTTATATATATTTCCAACAAATATATATATAAAAACCCATTAATATATTATGTAACTATAGACACAGATGGATATAGAGAGATGAGACTGTTGACAGTCACAGGGTAAATCTGCAATTTTATTTTGGTTCTGTAGCCATTAAAGTTTCAGACTGGATATGCAAATCAATACTTATGATACAAAATGTATATCCTAGGCAAATGAGGAGACCCAGTCCTTCATGCTACAGAATATTCTCCTCCTATACTTCAGAATACATTTGCTTAATTTGTGCTGGGTCCCCACTACCATGCTAGATAGAGAAGACTCAAAAAACCCCTTCATTAGCACACATTCAGCAGAGTGACTCAATCACTTCAGAGGACTCACTCTCCTAAGAGTTTCACTACAAAATCCTTTGTATCTAGTTATTGATGTTAATAGGGATGATGTCTCTGCCAAGAGAGGAATCTCAACTTCTGCTCTCCTTAAGTTATCTTTACATAAGCCACGGTAGCTGATACCTTGACTTTGCGTCTGAAAAAATCTTCAGTCTTCTTTCTTTAGTTCTGTCTGTTTAACCCTCATGACATAACGGATACTTGGACTTCACAACAACATTTATTTAGTTGATGTTTTAGGAAAGACCAGTACTCTAAGAGTTAAATCAAGAACACCTTGTTTTCAGCTTTACCACCCTCATTTAGTTGGCTTTTACCTTGTTATTTTTTGAGATTAGAACCCTTTTTTTAAAAGGTAGAAGGTTATGGCCTTCAATAGCACAGTATTTGTTTTTTCCCTTGCTTTGAAGCTCTATTGTCTGCTCTGGACAGAAATGCCCTATTATTTACAATATACAGTATTATTCAGGGTTACCATCATCTGCCAAATCAGCACAATGGTCCTGTGGTTAATTGCAGAGATGAAGAGGGGAATAGGGAAGCACCTCCTTTTAGTATGCACCTATCGCTTCTCACTGAAATAGTGTCAATTTCCACAGTACCTGTCTTATTTCTAGGCACAGATAATATTAATTCACTTAGGAAAATGGGTGAAATAAGCTTTACCAACCCAAAATATTATCTCAAGTTTAACAGAAGTTATTTTCTTTCAAAAACTAATACTTTAATAAGCAAACAATTTAATTAGTTATGAACAATTTTATTATGAACAATTAGTTCATAAAGCGTTTTAGAGAAAAGCTTCTCTATATGCCTACTTAAGCAAAGCTAAGCAACCATATAAACATAAGCACAGAAGAGTCAAGCTCACAACAATTCACAATGATTACCTCAGTTACCCCAGGGAGCACTGTTCTTAAGTCAGCTTTAGGTCAGGCTGAGCTTCTAAGATGTAGCAAATCCCAGCATTACACAGCAATTCACCCAAGTCCCAGACATCCACCTCTGTAGGGAACTGAGGACCTGCACTGTGCATCCCTGAAGCATGTCACTAGGGTCATTTCACCCCTTCTGTCTCTTGAACATTTCCAAGATGCCCTGAGTGGATCTTTGAACTGAAAAATGTATTTTTTACACATTTAATATTGTTATGAAGAATATTTTTCTGAAAAAATAAAGGCAAAGTAAACAAAAAAAACCACTCCACTTTAAAAATGCTTACATACATTATGTCACCATTCCCAAAAAGCAAAAACAAAAACAGACCCAGCAAGCCTTTGGATTAAGAGTTTATGTGATACATGCTATGGTTTTTAATGCACCTCAGGCAAGGAGTATGTATCATGTGTATATGTATGTGTATATGTATCAGGCATTAGAGCTTTAAGCAAAGCTTTTTCCTTTACCTTCGCTCCAAAATGAAGATACTGTTACTCTTACCTTGGTGTGGATGAGGACAACAGGCAACACGCTTTCCACCACTGCCAGCTATCAGGGATGAAGTCACTGTATACATGCAAAGGCTAAAAGTGCACAGATCTCAGGAGCCACAGAGGGACCTGTCCCCCACCCTGAAGGAGCTCACGTTGGTTGCTTAACTTTGCTTAAGAAGGCACAGTCCCCTAGACACAGGGAGAGAGTGGTGAGGTCCACAGCCTGAGGCTGTATGCTTCAGCCTGCTTCTCCTCGCTCTTGTGTTAGCTGCCTGTTGCCTGCTGCCTCCATACTACACCTTGGCTTTATGGTTAAGGAGAGGTGTAAATGTTAAAAAAAAAAGCCCTTTATTACTAGGTGGAATTTAGCTTCCTGAATTTTCAAAAGGCATTTTGTTGTTGCTTTTAGAGAAATACATATGCTCCTTTTGGAGGAAAGGCTTCTACTGCAAGGCTGGAGGCTTTATTTGTTGGTTTTCTGTACCAATAAAATCAAATTACAGGTGTCGAGTGACATTTGCTTCAATGCTAAATACCTTACGTTAAGATGTCAATTAAAGTTTTTCTGAGGAGGAAAGTTCCTCAGCAAATCATGAATGTATTAAGAATGAGTATACTATTCCCCAGAGGACAGAATATAAAACAACCTGTCAAGTAATCAAAGATAACCAAAGAGAATGTGTTAACTCCCTGATGTTTTTTTCTGTTCGGCGTCAGGTGAATGCAAGATCTTTTACCACCTGACGGAGCCCTGTTCTATTAGTTCCTTGCTTCTCTCCTTCCATGTCCCTTTTATTAGCACTAAAAAGCTTCACAAACTGGTGGCTGACACAGACACACACTGACTATGCATTATTTTAAGGACAACACCAACTTCTACCAGCCAGAAAAATCTGTCAAGAACACACGCCACTTAAATAAATAAAGCACAGCTATGCTTTGAAACATATTACTGAACTGTTGGTGAAAATTAAGATGTATTCAGCACTAGAACCTTGTAGTTTTTATGTGCTGGTAAGAGAGAGCAATGGCATTTGGTTTGATGCATCTGTGAGGATTGTTCATCCTTAATTCTTAACAGAAGGCAACAGAAAATTCCATGAATTCAAGAAACTGTTCCAAATAACTTTTCATATTTTGACTGAAAATATGCAATGTGATAAAAGATACTTGTAGGACCTGGAAACAGCTGCAATCTGGAAGCCAGAATTGTATCCTACATTAATAAGACACTTAATGCACATTTAAAACACCAACTGAATCCAAATAGAAGACTACCTAGAGATATAAGTGCTTGGAATGGGGTGAGATGTACTATACCAAGAATTCCCCTTAGTTCATTTAAAAAAAAAACAACAAAACCCCTCACCATGGACAAGAGCTGATGAAGATACTTGGGTTTATTTCCTTAAAATAAAACACCAAACAAACAAAACCCCACCCCAAAAAATCACCCACAGATAACCCAAGATCAACATGCTTTGTAAAGGATCAGTTTTAAGGTCTAACTTCAACGAATTAAAATTGAGAAAATCTGTCCCAGGACATTTAAATTACTTGTTTTTCAGGCTATCTAAACAGAACAGTATTTCTACTCTGAATCTCAACTTGTTGCGACATGTTTTTAACAAAAAAATTGCACTTTCTCTCCCCCTGAAATCACTTTTAATTAACAATGCTTTAGAATACAATGCATAAAGAGAACGAAAAAGCAGAAGTCTTTGTTCTAGGTGTTAAAAGTCACATACATAGCCTTCTGAGCTATATCAAAGGGCTATTTAAAGGTAGCCAAAGTTCATTATGAATGCTTACCTTTTTTCCTCCTGTTACAAATTGCTTGAAGTGGGATCTTACAAATTGAGGATGAACAGCAACAATCTGGGGATGGTGGGGGAAGAGGGAAAGAAAGGATTGTGGCTTAAATAAGAGTTTGCGTGAAGCACCACATCACTTTTTAAACTAGATAACTCTTTGTCAATTATCAAGTATTACAGCTGAGTTCTTTCTCTGAAGTAAAGCCTAGTTTTTTTAGACACTTGGTTGTTTTTCTTAGAAGATAATTCTTCATATTACATGCATGACAAGCATGACACTGAGGGCCATGTTACACTGAATAGCTACTTTTCTGTATAGCAAACTGCAGGATTAGGACCAATCAGAACAGGACTGCTATGAGCAAGAGTTACCCCAATTAAATCTGTCTGGGGCCTGCCTGAAGGCAGACATACCTCAGGCCTGTCAGAGGACAACATTGTGTAGCATCTTACACAGTTTCTTTGCCTTATGTGTTACAATGTCAAGTGTGGAGATCCAGCTGTATGAGCAGTAAAGATCCTAGGAGGCAAGTGAGTCACATCTGGCATGTGTGAAAACTTAACGATCTCATTCCTTTCCCCCACACCCTAAAGAACAGCTGCAACATGGAAGACTCCAAACAGCAAAATGCAAACATTTGCCCACATCGCCTTTCCTCCTACAAGAAATGTTTCTTGTTAAAAACTTCTAGATTTTCCCATATGCCTAGTAGACATCCTATTTCTAACAGTCAGGCAGACACACTTCTCTAAAGCAGAGTTAAATTCAGGATTTCCCTTCAGATAGGGTACATCAATATCACTGCCCATTGCCTCATTTTGAGGCAGGTTTAATGGATATAAACTGGTTGCAAAATACTGACCTCCCATTTAGCAGAACCCTCAGAATTTGTATCACAAATCTACAAAGAAATATGTTGAGATGGGTAACACCTGAAACAGGACGATTTCTCTTTCACTTTCCTTTTGTATTTGAAAAACTCAGTAATACTTCAAAGCTTGGCTTTCTTCCTACCTAACCACATCAAAAGCTTTTATATTGAGATAGAAAACTATTTCCTAGTAACTTGAATAACACTGTAAGGAAGTGGTATTCCTATCTCTCATTTATATTGAATGTAACCTTTCTGTTATTAAAGACAACATCACCACAATTACTGAAGATTAAAACAAGCACTTACTTTAATAGGACAGTCAAACGTTTCATGAAACTCTTCTGCTGAATATAATCCAAACACTTGTACCTGAAAAAGTATAATGAAAAACCAAAATTATTTACCTAATTTACACTGAACAATTAACACTGAAAGTAAAAACCTAACAACTAGAAGATTAATTTGAATGCTAACAGTGACACCTTATTTCCTAAAGGAAGACACAATTAACAATTCAGAGCCAATTGATATGGCTTGGTCTTCTACTGTGACATATCTCTAATATTTACAGTAGTACAGAAGTACTTTTATGAATATTTTTGCTCCTTTTTTTTTGTTACAATCACAGTAAAAACAATAAGTTCCTTTTGCTTTAGGCTGATCAAATCTGCTTAACAGATAGCAACCTAACTATGGTAAGAGCAACAGAATAACATTCAGGAGAAAATAAATTAAAAATTCTTCCTTTCTGAGAAAGAATGGCAGGATTTCTTTTCCCTTCTAGCAATACAGGGTTTACATAAGAAAAGAAATTTGTCACAATAAAGCAAAACCAGCTTGAAATCCAAGTTCCGTATATTTCTAGGCATCCTCTCCTCCTCCCAAGTGCATACAGTGCTATTTTGTTTTATTCCATGATCACTGGAAATGTCTTTCTCTGAAGATTCCTCCCTTCTCATTTATATTGAGGTATCAGTACATTTTAGAGTCAGCAAAGGAGTTGCAACCATAGACAAGCATAATATCTATCAGAATCAATCCATCTGAAGAAGAATTATTAAAAAAGTTTCTACTGTCAAGAGAATTAACAGAGTATTAAAATGTTTCCTTGCCTTTAGTTCAGAACAAGTACAGAGATATCAAGTGTTAATGAAATATTTTTAGATTATATGACTACAGAATAAGGTACCTCCAGATTATTTTAAGTACAGCCCTCTTTTGGACTCATGTCTCCTCATTCAATAAACAATATTCCCTTTCCTTATTCTCAGATGAGAAAGTTGACCACCCAGTTCCTGCAGAATTTAGGAATAAAATGGGGCTGAAGACTTATGGCCAGGAATTAGTAACTGATTTACTAACTATGCTTTCCAGAAAGAATAATAAATGGTTTGCTTTTTCATTATGCTTTTAAGAGGTTTCCACCCAGTGTCAGAAGTTGTTGAAACAAACTCATCCAAGGAGGGATGGACACCACTGGAGGAAGGGAGAAAAAAGAGCATCCCATGGAGTGATCAGTGAGGAAATGTATCTGACAGCAATTCTATTTAAGAATGCTCTCAGATAGGCTCTCATTATTTTGTGGAAAATTTTCTGGAAAAGGTAATCCCTTCAGTAACTCTACTCTGCATGTTCAGCATTGGACTAAAAAATTCTAAAAGATCTTTTAACCTTATTTCTTTCTTCCCATCATGATTCCTTCAGGGGGAAAATAAAAAAATAATAGTAATGAGAAAATATAAATCCTCTTAGAGAAAGATCTGAAGAATAAAGTCAGTAAATATCAATAACGGGCCACAAAAAGTGAGGCTCAATTCAGAGCCCAAGAACACCCAAAATTCCTGCAGACAGTCAAGAAGAAGACAGAGTAAAAATATTACATTTCAGAGAAACTACAAGAGGAACTAAGCCATCAGCAAGGAACTAGGACATCCTTAGAGTGGCTCAAAGTTCAGCAGCCTCAGTGAAGTTAAAAACATCTCCAACCACCTCATTTTCTTTTCAATCTTGTCTCCTGAATACATCTCCTAAGCAGCATTATCAACTCAGTCCATTACTCATTAGCGAATATACTGCCTCTAACAACACACTTTAAAAATACTTCTGCATGCACTGTGTAGGGCTGAGCTACTGCTCCAATAGATTAGAAAAATCAATATTTGGAGACTGTGAGATGTATCACAAAGCTGTGATTATGTAAGCCAGCCAAAGGCTTGTATTTGAATTGGACCTGGCTGTAAGCCTAGAAAACCTTTGGGCTGATGTCTAGAGGATTTTGCTTTCTTGGTTTTTGTTTTCATCAGTTGGCACACCATATTCAACACAATAGCCTACACAAAGTAAGAAACAGAGGAAAGATAAAATAAGACAGAAAAAGAAAGGAGGAAAAAAAAAGAAAATACACAGTTAAAACATAACTCTGCAAATTCAGTAAAAGCAGAATCCTCAAAAATTACAAAACAGCCCTCTCAAATTAAAAGTAATTAATCAAAATTAGCAACAGTGCCTTCAACATTTTCCTAATGTATCACTGAATATGGCAATATGATATTTCTTTTGGAGTATGACAACAACATGGAGTGAGTTAAGAGGAAAAAACAATTCCGCAAAAAATACATGTTGTCACTCTAGGGACATCATCTAACAGTTCTTAATGTCTCATATTCTTCAGAAAGAAAGTGATTCCTTTGCTATTACAAACCTATATTGATTTATCTATTTCTACTTTCCATGCCCACTCTGTTCATGATGCTCTTAGGCAGCTGGAAAAATGATTTTACAATTCCACTACATTTTGCTAGTCCTGTCTGATTTTAAATATCCAGAAGCCACCACTCCAGTGCATCCAGACTTAGCTGCTTCCTTGCTTCCACATGTGGAAAAAGTAAGCAACCTTCAGTGATCAAAAGGCAGGAAAACAAGCCATGTTTCTTGAAAAATTATTAATGTAATATCAATGTAATTCACAGATATTCTTAACATCAATGTTGTTACAGGCATTAGACATGACACTAAAGCATGCAAGTATATGGGTTTTCAATATACTTTGTATTTCTTCATATAAAGAAAGTTACAAGCCAGAATAAGAGTGCCAATTACACTCTTATGTAATGACATGGAAGATTTAGCAAAATCGGGAGTCATATCCAGGTTTTTCAAGCAATTAACTACATACAAAACTAACACAAAAAAACAATCTAAAAATCTCCACAATTCTGAGGATGCCAGCCTGCTCCCTATTCTATTTATTTGAGCACCAAAATTCTCTTATACCCCAACATTTCAATACCCAGCAGCTAGACTAGTGGGCTGGTGTTGGCTATGATTTCTGCTCCTTTCCATGCCAGTAGTGACTTCATTAGAAAGTGGTGACTTCATTAGAAAGGAAGATTTTCAAAGAATCAAATGTGTAGTACATAAAAGCTGCAAGTGGCTCCCAAAGCATTTGTTAGACATTTATGACATACATGCAACAGGTTTTGACACAGGGTCTGGATGCTGACTGTCAAGAAGAGGGCTAGAAAATTGTACTATGCTTTTGTGCTCTCCCCCCAGTCTATACAGTTAGAGCAAATCTAGTTTAATTTCAGAAAAAAAAAAAAAAAGTAGTAAAATAAAATGTATCGGCCATCAAAACAGATACGAGGAGGAGGAGGTTCTCATCATAAGGCCTTCCTGCAAGAAAATAAATGGTTTCCATCTCTATCATATTGGATCCACTTTGATATGTGAAAATGCACTCTGCTTATAGCAAAAGAGAACATATCTTCATTAATTGGTAGAGTATACTTGCAGCTGACTCAAAATTCCTAGGCTTCTTCATTACATCTGCTTTTTTTGCTTAAAGCTGATTTAAGAAAACTGTTTTACTGTACTGCTTTACTGGTTTTTCCCTTGTTTTTTTTTTAAAAAGGGATTTCACCACTTTTGCATATTTAATCAAGTTAATCAAGATGTTGTAACTACTTGTACAAGTACTTTAACTGCTTACAATATCAACAGTCCCTCTGTAGTAAGGAAAGAGCTATAAGGAATGAAAGTTACACTTTTGTTATGACAAGAATCTGTAAGTGCTACATTATTTGGCTGAAAATCTGCCATTTTCTTATACAGTAGCACAATATAAAACTATTTATTTTAATCAATTTTAAGGGTGCATTATTTCACAGACACAAGGCTTTCCTGGATCAAACTTCTAAAATACCCAGATCTTTTAAATCTCCAGATGAGTTTTTCATAAGTGTAGAATATGGTGAAGCATCAATGCCCCTGGACTCTATGAATGCAAATATGCTGAATATTGTACCTGTGATACTCCATCCCTGTGGCCGTAGGACTGTATTTTAGACTGCCTTGTATAGTATGTAATGTCACACAACTGGATCCACAACTGCTATTTCACTAAATGAAGACAGAGTCACTATTTAAAGTATCGAAGTATTTTCAAATAGAGCCACACCAGAGTAGTGATTATGGGTTTTTCAGTATTTCTGAAATTAAATAAGTATATTTAATATTAGCTTAGTAAACGAAAAAAATGTGTATGGCTTGCAGTCTCACTGCAGCATAGTGGATTACTGACAGTCATCCACAGTCACATCTGAGGAGCCCTTACAGTGAGTGCTTGCTCCCCAACACCATAGGAAAACCTAAACCAGCAATGCTAGCTCAACATTTTCATTAGCTTGCACAATTACTCACCCTTGCCTTATCTTGCTTAGACAAATACAATACTCTTGTGGTGTTTCACACAGGATGTAAAATTCTATAACCACTTTAACAGGCACTAGTATCCTAATTACTGTGCCAAGATACTGACATCAAGATATCTCTCAGAAATAAAAGGCCTGGATACACAAACTGGCTGCCTGCCTGTTGAGGGGAAAAAAAACTCTATTTGTAATGAAGAAACCCAAATGCATACAGTCTAAAGGGATTGTTTCCCCATTTTTCCTATCGCAAATTCCAGCTGTATTTTAATTTAAAGAACTTCAACTGAATGCAACATTAGGATTACCAACACTCCTCCTACCCCACATCTCCTCTCTAAGAAATGTTCTCCTGAGAAGTAAATTGGATATTGAGAAATCATTTAAATTACTTTTAATGCATTTCATTTCTATATGGGCACTATATTAAAAAAGAAGCTTAAATACACTCTGTGTATTAGAATTTTATCATTGCAAACCAATATTAGAAAATATTGTCATCCACTGAAAAAACAAAAAGACATTCTTATAACTGGAAAATCAATCACCAAAACCACTAAATGTCACAGCTCAACATTCCCAAGAAGCACTGATAATTGTTACTTATACACTACACAAATGATATATGTCCTCAGTCAAGGAAGTAGGTGTCAGTTTTTTAGGAAACTGTACATATATTGATTTTACATTTGTTTAATGTGGCTGTTGTAAGACACTTTGTTCTTCTGTTAAACTATGATTGTTTATCAAAAGATTCTGTAATTCAAGAGAAACATTCATAAAGTGTGTGAAAATGAAAACCACCAGCCCACAGAAATCATGTCCACAAAATCCAATTTTGTGGATTTATAGCAGAAAGGCATTAAACTACTGTCTTGCAAGGAACAGCAGAGTAGTCATAGTATAACTGGCACAGCAGTAATGATTAGGTTGATGTGTCCTCCTGTCACAGCTGTTAATCAGCTTAATAGCAGTTACATTATTGACATTCTTGTAATTACTTTTCCTACAGCATATTTGTGCAAAATATATTTGACTTTAATTTTGAGTATTCAAAGGTGAGTTCAGTTCTCAAAAGGTACGGTCAAAGTAGTGGTGCGCAATGCAGGAATCAACTCCACAGGTTATCACAATTATCCTAGTGTAATACTAGGACTACTTGCTATCTCAGCAAATATATAGAGATTTGTTGTACCTTCCCATCTTCTGAGCAAACACCCATGTGTTCTCCACTTTCATCCAGGCTGATCTGATTTATCTTCACTGGGCTCTAGAGAAAGAGGACAAGGGAAAAATACTTTTAAAAGTTACATCACCAATGACATGCTTCACCATTCCATGCACTTTGAAAGACTTACATGTTCTGTAAAATGACTGAGTAATGTTTAGTTGCATGAATCAAAAAATCCTCACAGAATAGATATTTCTATGACAAAGCCAAAAGACAGCCTTCTTTCCAGCCTTCTGCCTAACTCCAAAATTTTGACTTTCCTTTTTCAGTTACCTGCCTCAGGGCTCTGTAACTCCCATGAAATGCCAGGCTCCCAGATCTTAAGCATCTGTGCCTGCACACCATGGCTATTAGTTCCTGCCATCAAAATTTTGGATAAAATATGGTGACCACACAGGCATCAGGGCAACTGGAAATTTTTCTAGTTTGGTCTGATGGCTAGGCTTGTAATTATTTGTTTCTTCAAATTCCTTCTATTACTTTCATTTTTGGCTCTAATACTGTTCTCAGAAGTGAGTATTAGAAGGTCGTGAAATGCAACACAGGTTTACTTGTTCTTAGACAAATATGGAGAAAAGCCTGAAAATCATCCCAATTTAATAAATTTTCTCTTCCCTATCCAAATATACTTTTGGCAGGGTTAGACAAAATCTGCTACTGTTTACTTAGCTTAAACAGCTACCCATACCTGAGGTATGGAAGACTAATTTACAGCATCATTTGGATAACCTGATGCATATCCTCTTCCATACAAACCCCAATTCAATTATATTCAGATACCAAGAAACTTCTTATGTCCCATGATCCTGATTTCACCCTCTGTAACAAATAGCTCATCATTTCAAGAATCACTGAAGGATCTTCACACAGGTAAGTCTCTCACACTTTTAAGAACCACTTTTCTTATTCTCATAAATTATTTAATGGATTGAACCACAACTTAGACGACTCCTGTGGTTCTGAGCATGATAAAAGAAATCTATCATATGTTTGTGTAAAAATAAAGTGTCACTGGAAGAGCACTGGAGTTGTGGGATCACATTAGATGCTACACAACTGTGTCTGAAGTATCACAGGTCCTTATATATGCTATGGCAGTTGGAATTGCATTAAAAGTATATAATAAGCATATAAAAACAGTGTCCACATGGGCTATTCTACAGCAGATAAACTGAGGTGTTTTCACACCCTTTGGAAAGTTTTTTCCCCCCATAATCTTTCACACACACAGCAAATCCCAACTCAGAGAAAGGAAGCTTTCCTCTCATCCACTTTGAAAAGAGCATATGCCCAAATCATATTTTCTAGAAGTTTTTTTATGATCAAAGTTGATTGAACAACTGAACACTACCACAGCTGCCTGATGAGTTGGGAAAATTACACTGCCTGTTTGCTTTCCTGCTTTCTTGTGTGCAGAATATGCAATTCTTGGTCTCACCACAAAATGGCACCTGGAAATACTGCAATTACTGCCTATCACAAAGTAGTCTTTCTATGGTGTGTTGTTTGCAAAGAAGTTCACTGGGAATTTAAACCAATTTTCCTTGACTTATGTGCTCCAGAAGTATTTTCATTTGCCACAGACTGGTTATGCTGAGTTGCTACATTTCAAGATCAGACACCAGCGCATGACTAGCAGTGCAGGCAGCTGGTGCACATCCCACAGCTGTGTTCCTCCTGTCATATTTAGGGGGTATCAGCACAGGAGTACAGCTCATGTCCATCAACCTGATGGTGTGGCCAACATCCTTGTAAAAGCTCTGTTCTCAGATATTACACACAGAATTGGCTAATTCCAAGACTGGAGGATGCTGAGTAAGGCAAGATGTATCAGTTGTCAGTCTGACTTTCTAGACCATCTTCACAAACAGCGTGTACTTTTATTCCTGCCTTGCCTTGAAAAATACCTTTCTAAATTTCTGTTTTGTTCATTAAGGTGCAAGAAAAGGCTTTCCCTCTCTCTAGGGGTTGGCATCGGGAAAAAGCTAGCATGTCTGCACCATTCCCTCTACAACCAGGAACACCTCTGGCCTTCTGAAAGGACAAGCATAGAAAGTTTAACTGAGTTTATCATGGAAGTGGCATGGGTTTTTTTGTTCTGGGCTGCATGTAAGTTGCCATTGCCACAACTTTCTCACTAAGTTACTTCTCTTCATTTGTTATTTTGCAATTGCAAAGACAAAACATCTGTCTTCAGTAGTACTGTCTTGGCACAGGGCCATACACTAAGGTACAGTGTTCAACTGGTCATGTTCTTCCCATTACTCCAGCAACTACATCCACCATCAAGCTGACATCACAGCAATAGCAGATCTGGCAGCACTTCAGTGTGATGGGCCTTGTTGGAGACACTACTGCAACAAAACCCAAAACAAAATGACAGAGAACAGGACACACCAGAGAAACTGATGGCTCAATCATACAGCCCACACTATTCCTATTTTCCTGTCAAATGGCTTTGATAAAGTTTGATTATGAAAAAATGAAATGTAGAAAAAAAGGCAAAGTGGACTACAAAAGCTATCTTCACATAAACGCTGAAGATGAGGATCAGGATGATGGAATTAATCTGCTGTGATGTGGTTTGAAAGCCATATGGCAATACTCTGGAGATTAAATGTGTGATTGTACTCAGGTAATTAACAGTGCTCAGCAAAGCAAAACCTCTCCTGCAGGATACTAAGGACAACAGGAAGGGCTTCTACAGGTATGTGGCAAGCAAAAGAAAGACTAGGGATAATGTGGGAAGAAACTAGGAGACAAAGAGGAGGCTGGGGTCTCAATGACTTCTGTGCCTCTGTCTTCACTGGCAAGTGCTCCAGCCACAGCATCCAAGTCAAGAAAGGCAGATGCAGGGACTGGGAGGATGAAGATCCTGAGCCCCCTGTAGGAGAGGATCAGGTTTGAGACCATCTAAGGAACCTGAATGTGCAGAAGTCTATGGGACCCAATGAGGTTCATCTGTGGGTCCTGAGGGAGCTGGCAGATGAAGTTGCCAAACCACTATCCATCGTTTTTGAAAAATTGTATCAGGTGAAGTCCTTGATGACTGGAAAAAGGGAAATATAATCCTCATTTTTAAAAAGGGAAAAGTAGAAGACATGGGGAACTACTGACCAGTCAGTTTCACCTCTGTGCCAGGCAAGGTCACACAGCAGATTCTACGGGAAACTATACTAAGGTACCTGGCCAACAAAGAGGTGACTGACAATTTCTCAAGCAACATAATTCAAATTTGGCAATAAGGTGGATCCTGTTAGTTAGGAATGGAAATACACTTAAAGGATTTACCTGGGAACAGCTTCAGAATTTCATACACTGTTGAAGTACCAGCAAAGAAGGAAGAAATACCTTCAGCTGAATTTCCATTAGCTACAGTTTTCCTTCTGATGGAGACATGTTTGGAATTCTGGACAACATAAGTAAGTTTGACTGTTCAAAATCAATAACTCAAGATGACACTATAGAACAAAAAAACCTGCTATGTTAATGGACGAAAGAGAAGTTTGGGTAGCAGGAGAGAAAGCTAGCAGACACCTTGTACATAAAGATCTAAATGCAGACTTTTGTAAAATCCTAAATTTAAAAGAAAGGAAAATCAAATATCTAGCAGCAAATGTACCTCATGTGATAATCAATTACCTAATGTAAAATGCTTGAAATAAATGCTCTTACTATGGATTAAGTCAGCTCTTCAATTAGGAGTAAATTCATGGTCACTCAGAAAGCTTCTTTTAATTGTATTCTTTGTGGCAACTCCTTCTCCCCTGACACTCATCATCAACCCACCTTATACAATCAGTCTCCCAATGGTGAACCTGAGAAATCAATCTGCTAATGTATAATTTGTAAAGCTCCCCTGACTAACAAATGGATAATTGATTCTTTCACAAATGCTGCATCCCAATGGATTTGAAGTGGATGAACATGAAACATAAGACTGGATTTCACTCCAATTCTGTGAGAAATGCAGTATTTACAAGCTAGAAATCTAAACATTTTAATAGTTGTCTGTGACTTCATGCCTTTTAGCCACAGTTTGCAGGCAAACCACATGCACATTAGGAGTGTGAAAAGCAAAGCAGTGTTCAATCATACTTACAGCAAAGCTCATTTTACTTCAAGAGGTTCCTATCACTTCTACAACCCCCTTAATCAGTGCTTTCATCCACTCCTTTTGAAGAATTTTCATAAACTTTTCCTAAATTAATTTAAACATAATTATTTATCTGTGCGTGAGGAACCAATTTAACTTTGATTTATCTCAATACTGATTGTCAGAGGCACATGAGGGAGGGGTTGCACATCTGACACATGCAGGAGGCAACCTGAAGAAGCCTTGTCTCTGGGAGGACTTCACCTGGCAACATGGGACTTCACCTCCTCCCATGGGAGAGTCAGTAGAAGACACTGAACTCCCCAGAGAGGCTTCTCCAATCAGACGATGAAAGGTCTCCACCAAAGGACTGCTATGGAAGGTTGGACTGGCCAGTGGTCTCCTGCCAGCAGGCAGACTTTGGGAAGAGCCAGAGAGCATAAAAAGTAACTGCACCATGAGCTGTGGGGGGCTTTGAAGACTATGCTTTTTGCTTTTGGAGGCTTTTGGGTTTTATGCTTTTTGTGTCTTTTTGGGAACCTATCTTTTGGCCAGGGGCTTTTGAGACTTGCTTTTTACCTTCGGCTTCAGCCTGCTGAGGGGCTTGCTGCTGCTCGCTGCTGTGCCCTTGCTGGCTTGCTCGCTCCCTCCTTTGCCCTGGCCCCAGCCTGTCTTTTGGCTCTCCTGCCCTCGCTGGCTCTTGCTCGCCCTCGCGCCTGTCCTGCCTCCCTGTGTCCCTGACCATGGCCCTGCCGCCTCGCCCGCGCATCCTTGCACGAGCTACTTGCGTTCAACCCGGCTGCTCCGATTCAGCCCCGCGTTGCGATGCTCGCCCCGACCCTGTCCAGGGTCCTGAACCTCAGGTCGGAGTGCCTGCTCTGCGTGTCTGGTGCCGTCGTCGCGGGAGCCGCGCCTGTGAAGTGGCGCCTCTTCGAGAGTCGTGCAGGCGCGTTAAGAGCCAGCCCGTCCACAGGCAGGCAGCGTGCACACTGCCCGTCGCCTGGACACCGGCGGCACTTCCCCATGACTCGCAGGTGGCAACGCCCTCTTTTCCTCTCTGTCTCCTCTCCCTCTCTCTCCCTCCCCTCTTCCCCACTCCTTTTCCATTTTCCTTACTTCTTTTCTGTCTTTTCCAGCCCTCTTTCGTTTGGGCAACTCCTTTTTGGTTTTTTTTCATTACCAATAAACAGTTCTCAGATACAACGTTTGCCTTGTTTGGCTTAATTTAGTTCCTGACCATCCATTTCTAAAAGAACTCCTAGCAGTTTCCCTCAGGGAGATGTGACACTCTGCATACACATATACATATATACTGAAAGAAGAAAAACACCTAAGGGTCTTTGCTGCTACATGAATATCAGTCTGGATCTGCATAATGATTATGTAGCTGTTCTCCATACTAAGGCAAATTGTATGTACACAGTTGCATTGTAATAAAAAAACCTGCCTCCTAAATGTGTCTACTTTTCATTTATTCATGTTTCATCTGCATGCCATTCACATAAATAAGCATGTAAAGCTCCAATGTACAGCAATATGATTGATCAACCCACGGTTTTATACGTTAGCCTACTGGAGTATGGACGACCATTATTATATTTGTATTATTTCCACCATGGTGGAGGTATTCAAGTGTAAAATACTGATTTGCAAACAGAAACCACCTCAGTTATTGTCATAACTAAGCTAAGATCCCCACAAAATACAAACCTTTCTCTATGTAGGATGACGAACTTGCTTTGAAAAGCACCCCAAATCCTCAGCAACAGCTACACACAACTGTATTATCTCATCTCTTTTGACTTCAAAACACTCATACCCAGAGATCTCTTGTACTGAGGAACTGTCTTTAAAAAGAAACTGAACCCATGCACTTTTCTTGCCCCAAATGCTGCGGTGTCGCACTGACTCACATATATTTCGCATATTTGTAGAATTTCATTCATACAATACTGGCAAAAGCAACTCAAAATCCAAATTCTGATGCTGTACCATGATTTACCCATAAAAAGACAGAAGTACACACATATCTGAGAAAAGAATACATATGTGTATGTATTTACACATAGCTGAGAAACAAAGCACAGCAGCACAAAGGTCTAAATTGAAAATGCAGCTGTAGGAGTTAAAGATGTTCACCACTGCCTGCAACCAAGTAGCATACTCTATATTCACAACACCTAAAGTTTCATTTGGTGAAAATTTACTAATATCCACACCAAAGACATTTAGTTCAACAATATTAGCAGTGAAATTCTGGTAAGTGAGAACTCTTGCTCCATTGCATTTCCTGTAACACTCTTGAATCTGTCATTCTCCAAATGAAAAATGGGAGATTATGCTGGTTAGAAGAAAAGGAAAGGGGGGAAGGCTCGGGGGAGTGACAAGGTCTGGGACACAGAACAGTAACAACATTAACTTTTATCTTGTCTGCAAGAAGGTAGACCTTAGCTACAAAAAAGAAAGATCTCAAAAGCTTGTCTAAAACTAAGGGAATATAAGGACAAGAAGTCTTTCATATATAGTCTAAGACAGTGAGAAAGAACAAAAAGTCTATAGTGATTTCAATATTTTCCACGTCAGTGAATCCCTTAACCTTGTTTGTCAACTGCAGGGACTAAAAAGAAAAAAAACATCCAAGGGAAAAAAAAAAATATTAACAAGGGATCTCCCTAAATCTCTAGTAGTTACTAGATAATCAGAATACTTGTTTAGGATTGATGGAACTATTACCAAAACCAAATCTATACTGAAAGCCTAGACTACTTCCTAGCAGAATTGAACTGTTATCTAACTCCCAATGGATCCAAAGAAAAATCTCTTTTCTATTAAAACACTGCTGTGTAAGGAGATACCCTCCTGGGAACTCTGTGCCAAAGTAAGCAAACTCCCATTTCCTTCTCCCCCCAGGTCCCCTTTGCCGTTCTCTGTATAACTGTAGGGCTCTTCAACGTTACGTCCTAAGCCTTCCCCTACTTCCTTGTTGCTATCTGTGTATTAAAGCCATCTGAAAATATGAAGCAATATTCCCAATGACACAGCCATGGAGAAGGCTCAAGTACAGGGGGAGGGCTGAGGAAAGTCTGCTGGTGATAGATATACCTTCCCTGGAAAACCCAACACCCCCTGGGGAGAAAGACTATTCCAGGCAATGTGGACGTTCACCTCACCAATTTCTGTAACTGCTTTCTTTTCAGAATAGTTTACCAAACACAATGAACTTGTGAGAATTCATCTTTAAATATAAACTTTCAAGAGAGGCTACTGAATTATTAAAATGGACTTTGAAGAACAGTCCCCAAAACATACGTAAAACTCTGAGGATGTAACTTAAGTGACACTTTCACTGCTTGTTTCTAACAGAATACCACCACCACTGTCATTAATATATTTAACAGAATTTTTGTAGAATTCCATCCTTGAAGTGGAAAGTATGAGATTTGACTCCATTTCTTGATAAACCACATTTCAGAAACGTGACTAATAAAAAAGGCCAAGCAGGTCATACAGTGAAAGCTCTTGTCAGGAGAGGTTTTCTTTTTAGAGATTATTTTATTGGTGCTTCCACCAAACAACTTTTGAAGAAGCAAAGGGGCTGTTGACAATTCTGCTCAGGGCTGAAACTATGTTGCATCAACATAATTTCCAGGAAGGTTTCCTGAAGAGCCATGATGCTCATCCCACTCGCTGACCTAACACAAGATAGAGAACATCACCAGATTAAGCCTGGAAACCCTGTTTCTCCACACATTCCACATAAGGCCATTATTTCCTTCACAGTTCTCTTTTTTTTCTGTAAGCTCCTGCAATGGAAAACTTCAGTAAGTACTTTTTCCAATTATTTTAGCTTGTCAACCACTCTGCTACAAACAATGATCCAAACCCCGTGGCTACTGAAATCAGTGAAAAGCTCTCCACTGATGGAATCAGAGAGATGTAGAAATATCATAAGGAAATGAATTCCCTTTCCTGGCTGAAAACAACGTAAGTAGTCATATTCCTGGCATAGTTAAATATTATACTGGGTTATCAATGCTCAAGCTCAGCCAACACCTACACCTACAGTGTCATTTTCCATGTAAACATTCAACACTGATGCAAATTGGCCTAAGTCAGAGCTACATGCAATAACAAACACATTTTCTGATTTCTGAAAGCATTGTATTCTCTTTGGACACCAACTCTGGAACTTTCTTTATTTGCAATTATAAACATCTGGCAAAGTCTCACAAGTCCACCAGAGATACTCAGTCAATGCTGGGTGTCTGATTCTTGTCAGGATCCTAAAAACATATGCAAACCAAAAAGATAGAGGGAGATAAAGAGTACTCACACAAGTATAAACTGTGTATTATGAACTGCACTGTAATTTACTGTAAGCAGTATATTGTATGCCATATCCTCATTGTGACAGTACGATAGGGAAGGCTAAATATGAAGATTAATTGATCCTGTGCAAGTTCCTCAATGCATTTACATACAAAGAGGCTCTATTTCAATACCAGTGAAGTGTACATTTGATTGCATATCATAAACTTTATTTAAAGTAGATCAAAAAAGCAAATAGATTCATTCACTCCATCTTTACACTGCACACATTTTAAAGCTCCTACCCATAAAACTGCCAAGACCTTCAGCAACTAGACTTCAATTAGCAGCCAGTTTAGGATTACAGTGGTGAACCTTCCAACACCAAAATACCAATTTCTGACATTTCTTATACCTTTATTTCTCTGTGTCAGAGGACACTGAGTGAAACTAACTTCTTCAACAGCATCACAGTGGAGATGGCCACTTGACAGTAGATACTTTTATCAGCAGCCATTCTGAGGCCATCAACACCAGACACTGGTCAAATCTGGACTGCACATGTTTAATATTCCATCACAAGTGGAATAAAGTACTATACACACTGGCATGTCTTTTAAAACAAGTAAGTCTCATCCTTCAGAAAGGAATCTTTATTAGAATTTTAAATTCATTATCAATAACATCTTCCCCATAGAAAAAATGACTTGGCTTTCCCTTCACGTTTTGCTCATCATATTATGCCCCTGTTATGTCATTATCTATTTTTAACAGTGCTGTATTTTTATTGTTAATGGAAACAAAGGGCTGTAGCTCTATCATTAATGTCAACTTGTATAAAAAACATTGTCCTCCAGAATTCAGTCTTTCTAACCAGGAAAACATTTTCTAATGTAAATAATATTTTATTAATGCCTGAACTCTTAATAATTCTGACAGGCAAACTACTATTATTCTATATATGCACATAAGTGCCTGCATTCCCTATGGACAAAAATGCCATCCAGGTATAATACCCCATTTGAAAGGAAAACAGCCCTAGGAATCAGCAATACACTAGCTTACAATCAAACCTCTCCAAATCCTCCCTATGCTTTTAAGTGTTATTAGGTTTTAGAAAATGCATATCTGAGTTATCAGTCTTCTATGAAAACACTTAATTAGTGCTACCTGAAACTAGCTGTTTCATTGGTGCCAATAAAACTCTAGAGCAACTTGGCACAGTGGTCCACTTTCTAAACAGTCCTGAGATGTGATGCACATTCAAACAACAAATATTACTACACTTGGATGGTGAAAGAGTTAAAAGGAAAAAAAACCCAAACTGTTTTGATGATTTTGATTTATCTTAATAATATCACAAATAATTTTGTTCAAAACTGTTTGAAAGTGACACATGTAAATTCACTTGGCAGAATTACAGTAAGGTCCTCTGTTTGATCCTCCATAGAAATAAGAGGCAACAAGGTCTGGTGAAAAAAAGAAAACAAATTGGAAACTTTGCCCTTTCCAATGCTGTAAGAAATACTACAGTAGGAATGTCCTTAATGTCCTTCATGTTTAGCATTCTCCCCTTTTAAAATATCTTTACCCTAGATTATTCAATGCTTCAGTTTTCTTTTTTTTTTTAAACATGCAGAATATGATAGCACCCTACCAAGTCAAGAGAAAGTGAACTATTTTCTATGTCTAGATGCTTGTGACAGAACAGTATGCAATCACAGTCCTTTACCTCATTAAAAGGTGACATAACAGATTTCTACTGAAATCAGTGACAATAAAGAGGGCTGCTAAGGTACCTTAAATGTAATACATTTAGAGCTGGTCATGAAATGCAACTGACAAACAAGATACCCAGACTGAGGTAAAGTTATTGATACTGGAGAACAAAAAAGGAGACTTCTTCCAATGTTTCTATGTTAGAACAAAAGAGGAAAACAATACACATTTGAAGGGTAATGAAGTTGTAGAAGGACCATTTGGTCTAAAGATGGGGCTGTAATCCTTCTTAAAAAAGGAACATGGGCAACACAGTTGCTAGTTAAGTGGTCAAAAGAGAAGGCAGAAACAATTGCTATTCCAGAATCAGCTGATAAAGTACATGGGCTTTATACTTCAACAGAAATTAATTGTATTGACAGCATACATGTTACTGTCTGCTGCAGTACAAGCACATATCTGACTTGTATGAGCTAGCAATATTCAAGAAATAAATGACTGCACCATACAAGACTTTCTGTAGCTGAACTCATACCTCCAGCTAAACTTTTTACATTATTCTGCACTAAGCTACAGTTATTGAAACTACAAGCTTGAAAGAATAATTGAATGAAACGGTGACACCTGCCTCAGTTTTGAGCTATAAAAATTAATCACAAGTGATTCTAAAATTGTTTGGAATGCCCACATTTTATCCATATTCCAAGCAACATTTCTATTAATAACAAATATCTTCCATATCCTTTTGATCTTTTTGGTTAACTAAAAATTTAAGCAATACTCCTTTCAAAGGAAAGTCAGATACAATGGTACAAAGGTGATGTGCAAAACATGTACAAGAAGTTGTTTTTTTCTTATTTCAGTTTTGTCAGACAAGAAGATTTTCTAGATCTATGGAATAATGGTCATGACACCACAATTTCTGCCAGTCTAGGCAAGATATCACAGGTACACCACGATTCCTGCCAAAGATGGTTCTGAACCTTCAATAGCTCCACAGCTCCCACTGGAAACAGTTCATGTCACAAGCAACCTAATAAGCACAGTACCAGAATAAACATATAAAACATACTTTCCAAGCCCTTATACCACAAAGCCAGACTCAAAAGCCATCTGAATTATTCCGACAACTACTGTAAAAACCTTTGGATTTCCAAATCCTTTGCAGTTAAAATGAAAATACAAATAGACAGAAGCAGAAGTGATATTAAATTGAGTGTAGACACTCAAGACAAAAATCCCAAAAGATGACATTTGTATAATTTTTTTTCCATTTGAAAGAGCTAGTGGTTGGCATAAAGCATTTAAGACATAAAAATATAACACCTATTTGGGTGGGATGTCCCAGGGTTCAGAAGTAAACCTGTCCCTTGCATAGACACTTGCTTCTCTCAAAACCATAATTTTTATTTTGGTTTCTGGAACTATCACTTAAATTAGCCCACTTGGTTTTGCAAACAAAACAGGATTTCAGCTTCAAATTTAACAGGCACAGTAACACCATGCAAATCCTAACACAGAGCTACCCAGATCTGTAAAGTCTGTTGCTTCTCTTCTAAGTTTTCCTACATAGTCTGACACTAACAACTAAAATGATGTAGTTAAAGGTAATAAACAGGGAATTTTAAGCAGCTTGTCAAAGTAAGTGACATTTATATCATCTTAGTCTCAAACTCTCATGCAAAGTTCCATCCAAAGCAACTTCATTATACAGTGAAAAGCTAAGTTACCTTCCTAATTGAAAGATGTTGCTTAATCTCCTACAGCAGTTAATAGGTTTTGTATCATTACTAGCAGCATCACTTAGTGCTTAAGAACAGCTGTTTCTTTGTTAGAAATATTTTTTCTTGTTAACAATTGAACTCTTGCCAGGAGGCAACAAGTCAACTGAAACCTCTGATGTTTTCTTTGCAACCTGCTGAGTTATCAGCAAAACCAACAGGCCACAGACTGACCTTCAAGCAAGGTCTTGGTCCAGAGATCGGTGAGTGCTGTAAGTTCAATACACCCAAGGGCAATAATACCACCACAGAAGGAACTCCCTTTCAAGCCTTCAAGGTAGCAGAGATGACATAGTGGTTTTGGAGTACTATCACTCCAATAAAAAACCGATAATTAAATAGTTAGTGCTACACAATGTGAGACAATCACAAAAAAAAAAAAAAAACCAAAAAAACACAAGGTAAGGAAAGAAATACGTTGTAAAAAGATATGCTGTGAGGAGGTTTCTTTCTGAAACTAGCAGTCTTCAATAGCTCATAATAGCTGTTGCATGCTAAAAGGACTTCAATTTTTTTGTATTAAGAGAAGCTTTAAAACACTATTTACATCATTTTCTAGACTCATGCATCACTACTGAAACACCTTCAATGCATTAAACATTTAAATCCTCGTTACTTATAAAATAGGTAATCTTCTCCCTTCTAACAGACTATCACTGGCACCATCCAAGACTTCTTACCACTTTTGCTTTAAGCTTGATGTTTATGAGAAGACCAGAATGGGGACAGGTTTTCTTGCCCTTTGAAAGCTTTTTGATTTGTTACGTAACTAAACATGTTTGTACAGATTTCTTCATATCTACAAATCCTTAATCCACAGGATGTCAGCTCAGGCAATAATTATATGAAAAAATTGTAGACAGTCTAAGAAGGAAAGAAAGATGGAGAGACATTTGGAATTAACATGCTGTGAATCAGTCCTGCATCATCCTTTGTCAGCGGAATTAGCAGGCTTTTCTTCCCTCTTCTTGTTGCCTTTTAGTAATAATTTTCAGTATATTTGACACATTTCATCTCACTCAATGCACTGAACCCTAATACAAGAGAATACCAGTTTGTCAAACATACATTATTGAGGATGTATACCAGTTAATCTTAGGCAGATGACATTGTCAAAGACAAGCCACCCTGGCAAGAGCTACAGAAATGCTAGGCAAAGAGGAGAGAGGGACAACAAGTGCACAAACACAACTGCTGAGATACCAAGCAACACAAAAGTCCAAAGCCTCCCAATTCCTGTCTCAATTCCCCCAAAACCACAAATATCTTACAACAGTTTCAAAGCATGTTTCCACTGCTGTTGACAAGAGGAGTTGCAAGCCTGAAATGACTAGTCGTCCACTTGGTGTAAGATTCAGCATTAGATACTTGAAGAGCTGCATGAGAGTAAGACTTCATTCTGAAAATAATTTTTAGTTTTTTACATGAATTTCACAGAAGCCTCTCTGAATATTTATGGGTCAAAATGGAGTAGACATTACAGTATTTGTAATTCAGGATAACCACATTGATTTGCTGCTATGGATATCAAGAAGTGCAGTCCTAAAAGGTTTTTTAAACAATAAACAAAGAAGTGTGTTACAATAGCAGAACTTCTAGGGATGCCAAGCTTTATATTTTAGTGTTTCTTACAGCTGTTTTTAGCTCAAATTAAAATGATAAATGCATTCGGTCTTCAAAAGGAGTGCTTCCATTCAAAACTTGGCCATTTTGGAGATAATGCAACACACTGGTGAATTTTCTCCCTCATTTTGCTGCAAATCCTCTGATATCAGTACCTTTTATTTTTTTACAGTTTGGCTCAAATGCAGATGCAAGTCATTATGGAAAATAAAGGATTTATTATAAAAGCAAAATTCTTATTTCTTCAATTTCCAAGCCCATTTATATTTTTTAACATGGCTTCTTGAAATTAGGAAAGAAAAACAGAAATCAAGAGGACTATGAGAGCAGTAATAGTATTTTCTAAGTATATTTAATATGAACTTGCCATTAAAATGAATTTTTTTTAAATGGTTAAAAAAACCCCTCTTGCATAATTCTGGTTTATTTTACACACTAACAGTATTTGGATCTAGCAGCTTTTAAAATTTCCCATGTATGGTTTGTTTTTGCTAATTACATATTTAACAGATGTATAGAAAAATAATTAATTTTTTCATGTCCCAGCTTAAAAAAAAAACCCAACAAAAACTAAAACAATCCTCTGAAAAATAAAGACTCTAATGAAGTAAAGTTCCTTGAATTATGTAACTGTTTTCTTTCCCACAAAGGACATCACATTGCTACCCTTACTATGAATTTCTGCAATGTCACAAAACAGAAAACATCCACTGAAAAGATCCTTTCAAAGAGAAAAATACATAAAAGACTCTCCCCAAGTACACTGCTTACTGCAAACAATTAAAATATTTCAGTGGTAATACTGCTATTTTACTCAGAAAAAATTCTATATTAATTTCTAATAAACAGTAACAACAGGTACTTCCTCTATTAACAACTTCAAGATAGAGTTGTATATGCCATTTCACCAATGAAAAAGGTTCTGAGAAGGAATTTGTTCTTTTTGGATCAGAGAAAAAGAACAAGAAAAAACACCACTAGTGATAACAGTCTTGGCCAGCACATTTACAAGAAATGCTTTGTCCCTGTGTGACTTCAGGAAGTAATTCCCTTTCTTGAAAAGAAAGGGTTAGGTTTTATTTGGGATTTCTAACATGACAATAACTTAATGCAAATTCCCCAGGAGAGACAATAAAGAGGCATTAGTAGGAGAGAACTGAAGGAAGACCGCCACTGAATGTTTTGATAGTGATGCCTCTAGTCTGAAATCCAACATCTTGAGAAGTTCAGGTTAGAAGGAAAATATTTTGGCATACAGCAGCCAGTTCAGAATAAACTGTCTAAGGGTTCAGCAGCTGACATTATTAATTCAGAAAACTTCTCAGCTTAAGCAGCCATGTACATCATACAGCTGCTTTCTTCTCATATAAGCAGCCTGTTCTGTTCTACAACAGTTCCTCGAAAAAAATTTCCTTTTAAGACAAGTGGTGCTAGAGAAAAATCATTCTTCTTCAAACTAGAAAAAAGAGGGAAAAAAAGAAAAAGAGAAGCACCATTGCCACCTAATCCATGATATAATCTATTGCACTGGAGACATGTACATTACAAAAAGAGATATAAACATTAGGAATAGAATCCAAGACACATTTATTTTTCCTATTCTCCAGCTCAAAAAGCAGTTTGTACTCTAACAATAGTTTCAAAAGAAATCACTGCCATCTTTACAAGAGACACAGCACAAAAATCGTCCTGAAGCAGGCTAAGTTTGGAAAAGTAACATCTTTGAGCAGAAAATAACTTTATGGTCCAACGCTAACTTCATAAGAAACCCCCTCCCAGCAGGCACTGGTAGGACTTTTTAGTAAAGAAAAACAAAGAAAATAACAGCAAATTTGGGAGGGTGGGTATAAAGAGAATGCAGGGATTTTGTTTTATAGATTTTAGCAGGTAACAGGTCCCCTCGCTCCTTCCTCTATACCTAGGCGGTTCCCTAAGTCTTTACAGAAGGAGGATTTAATCTCTTGGAACCAGTGAGAGAACAAGTCATTGGTGGTGGACGGAAGAAGATTGTTCTACAACTAGAATTTTCCAAGCACCTTACATGGAATGGAACAAATACAAGTTTAAGACAGTTAATGCCAGACTCAATACAAAATCTCTACTTCATTTGAGTGAGTCTCTGTCTTCTACTGCAACAATGGAAGAGAATAATTCAGGTACATTTAATCTGACCTGCCTCAAATAGAGAATTTCTTCTACTTCCCAGAGAAACTCTATCAAGAAGTATGCATGTAAAGTAATCAGAACTGCAAGGGAGACACCAAAAGCTTTTCCTCTTCTGAAATGCAGTCAGCATTCTCAGCTGCAGGGCTGATGATCATACAAAATTAAAAGAAATAGAAGCACATAATTTGACTTTAATAAATACCCAGCAAGGTCATTGTCAATCTGACTAAAATTAAATCTAAAAATTCCTTCAAGAACTGTGTCTTAAGTTTGTACTTAAGTTTATGCCCTAAGTTTAGTCCCTTGCACAATTCATAATTAGATTTTTCAAAAATATAAACAAACGCTTGACCCCTTCCATGCAGCTGTGTCAGCTTTAGAACATATATTCTCTTTGCAAACATGTCCACATCTTGTGAGGTTTTCCATGGCTAGTGCTTACACTGCTGTGAAAAATCAGTGTTTGGCTACTAGAATTTTTGATGACCTGAGGATAAAAAATATTTCTAGTTCTTTTCCTTCCACTCCCCAAGAAAGACAGGGAATTTGAAACTAATGAACTAATATCCACAATAAAAAGGAACATTTAATACTCCAGAACAGAGCTTTAAATTTAGCATTTTATTCCTCTGATACCACAAACCACAATAAATAAAAAGGCTTCTTCTTTTCCTTCAATCAATACAATCCCTTAATAATTCAAATTTCAAAACATTTACATAAAATATTAGCATTATGTATTTGTAATTGATAAACTGAGCCAGAAAGGCAATCTGTTTTCAATTACTTGCGGCAAGTAGACAGGGTGATAGTGCACAAACTAATAACTGACAGTAGTCACCTAATGAACAGGTTCATGCCTTATGGAAGTAATGAGCTTCTGGATTCCATTTTTAATAGCCACTTGCAATCATAAATATTTATTTCCTCTTCTGCTTCATGAAGAAGTTTACTATATATAACCTGAGACGTGCTCACCAAAAAGCCATCCAGCATAACTTCTTTTTGCAAGACCATACACTGTTTTTTATGTTATGGAATGCATTAGTGTAGTTGCAGGTGTAACAAGAGTGTTAACTGACTTATCGCAACAAGAGTGTTAACTGGTGCAGCAGTTTTACATCCCTGTAAATGGGTTCTGAATAATATCATACTTACAACATCAAACTTCTGTGTGATGTTCCCCTGGACATCAAGTAAATAAACTTTGCCATAATGTGTTCCCAGTGCCAAAAACTGTGAAAGAAAGAGATTGATTACATAAACACAAACACACCACAAGAAATATTACAATGCTAAATGAACTCCGGGATTAGCAATGCTGGGGAAAAGAAAAAAGCCCACCACTTTCTATAGAGAAAGGTTATTTTAACTGTACCCAAAGAATAAAACAGGGCTTCAAGCCCACATTACTGTGATAGTGCAAGTTAGCTGTCAGAATGAGTCATGAGGACCCTCATCCACTGACAACTAATGGAGCACCTGCAGTCTGTATACACCAGCTGATGGACTGTGGCAGCAAATTAAAAATGCAGCGTGAGAGCAAGAACCAACAGAGATCTGAAATAGTTCCTAGATCATTTCTGCAGCTTTGTTTCAATCCTAATGTTTCCTTTGAGCTTTATTTTTAATTCTCCTTCATTATTAAAATAAATACAAAGTGTTCAAACATAGCAAAAGGCCAACTGTAAGCCACTGGTAAAATACAGTTGAATTATGGAAGGTCTGTGATAGTGCATTTAAGCACACAGATAACTCCTGGGTTTGCTTTCCTTCACATAGTAACATTCCTAAATAGAATACTCCCAAGACAAATACATTTCCTTGGAAATCTCAGGAGTTTCATTCTAAAAAATAGTCGCAAAATAAAGAAATCTCAACATAAATCCATACTATCACAAACTTATTTTGATACAAACAAGAAGGAAATTGATTCTGAGATCTGCTGTTAATTGAACCCTGTGAACTACACCTAAACAGAAGAGATAGAATTTCAGTACTATTTAATTTATGACAGAGGTTTCTTTTATTTTCCCCCTCCTCCACCCTCCCACTTTCAGCATTACTGAAATAGTCTAGGCTACTCAATTCTCTGTATTTCACTGCATGTGAGCATGCTTCATTGCAACCTATAATGAAATGCTCAAATTTACAGGCACTGCTAAGCGTGTCAGTCAGGCAGCACAATCTTTAAAAAATAACCTTACAGAAAGTCAAGGTTTAAAAGGATTTATCAAAATGGAATTGCTTAAAATGAAATTTCTGTTCAGGCACTTAAAATATGAAGCTACATTAAAAGGAGGCAAGAAAGGGAAAGAAGCGGTTCATTAGAAATTCATTCCCTGCAATGCCTTTCACTCTGCAAGGTTGCCTTTTTTCAGGAAGAAAGAAGTCCCCCGGGTAAAAAAATCAATACTGGTTAATAAAACATCAGGTGTGCAGACATAACTAGGTATGACTATTCCACTGCACAGGCCTGCTTGAATGCACCAGGTGCCATGACGATTAGTCATCCAGTGCAGACAGCAAGCCTGCTGAAAATATGATGCTTTAGCAGCAAAAATGAAAACAAAAATTTCTGAGGGGAAATTAGTCTGAATGCAGAAGCCAGATCTCAGGATTCCCAGCAAAGTTAAACTGCTTTAGTCAGAGTCATATTTTACATATTACTGTATAATTTTTCTAATGATAGCATTTAGCAGGGCCTTTCCTGTTATTCAGGGAAAAAAATCCCAAAAAAAAACCAACCAGAATGAAACAGAAATACCGTTGCAAAACCTGTAACCCAGCTCCTTTCTCTGTTGCAAAAGACATATTCCTAAAAGACTGCAGTACCTGGCTTCTAACAATATTGATTCTTCTCATAAGTAGTGTATCTAGTTTGCTGGAAAACTGAAAATGCTGGGATACTTCAGCAGTTTTCCTGTATTGTCACGCTTTGTGACCCTATAGCAAAAGCTGTATCTGTGCACATCCTTGTAGAAAAATCCTGTTAAACTCTTGGCTTTCAAAATTTACCTGAGATGCAGGAATAAAAGGTAACAGAAACAGGCCACAGACAAAGAGGAAATGCTTGCAGTTTTCCAAATATTTGTGTAATTCTATGTTGTCAAAAACATTTTATAAAGACTTATTGTTTTCATTCACACAGTTAAAATACAAGCTTCATCTTAAGAACCTCTTGAGCCATAGCAACAGTCCTCAGAGGAAAAGAAACACAGCACAAGTCAATCTAAAAATATAGCCAAATAATAAAGATAGATCCTTCAACAATAACTGTTAAGGAGATACTACTGGCTATGAAAAATTATACATTCAGAAAATAGCTACTATGTTTTACATACTAGTAGTTGACAAATCGTTTACTCACACTTTCAGATGTACTTCAGAATGCCTCAATATTCTAAAATGTTTTTCAGTATGTATAAAAGAGCTAAAAACTCATAAAATACAAAAGCAATTGTTTAAGTCACTAAAGAAGCATATGAAGTTTATTCCTTTTAAGAACAAAATATTAATTGTTTTTAAAATTTGTTTACTTTGCATTGTCTATTACTTTATCCTTATCGTCCCTCTGGTACATCAAAATCTCTAGCATGTGCAGTTCCTCTCTTTGTTTTTAACATACTGAACCAGGGAAGGGGGACAGGGAAGTGTTAGTACGACACCCCCCAGAAGTAAAGCTGAAGCAAACAAAAAATACATTAATTACTTTCTTCTATACTGTATTAATATGTCTTCCACAGCCAAATATATGCTAACCTCCTGGCATGATCAAGTTGGTCTTTACTGACACGGCTGTGCAAATAAGCACAGAATATACCAACTTCCTTTCTGAATAAATAAAAGGTAGGACTGTATTCTGATTATAGATCTTAATACTGTTGATAATTAAATCCGAGTAAACATTTTTCTATTAGCTTATGTAAACATCTAACAAATCACTGCATCTTGAATTCGCACCTCATTTCCTCATTGAGAAAATGTGTTTCCCATTGAAAAAATGCTTGATACAAACAAGAAGGGAATTGATTCTGAGAGATCTGCTGTTAATTGAACCATGTGAACTACTTGTTTTATCACTGAGAAAATGTGGATTTCTCAATACAGGTTAATGGTGAATTTTGTTTACATTGCTGTTGCCTTGCAGTGCAACTCTAGATTTGGCATCACTTCTGCACAGAAATATACTTATGTATCATAAGCACAAATAAATACATAAAACCGAGCAGAAGTGCTATCTCAGTCACAAAGCCACATAATACCTTTTCATGCACTATCATGCAGCTGGCTGCATCCTTCTGGAGAATTTCAGTCACTCCATTAGAAAGCCGTTCATACTTGAGCTTAGGTTCTTCTTCACTCTCATCTTCCTAAATTTTTAGGAGTGTAAGGAAAAGGGAGCAAGAGAGAAAAAACAACAAAAATACTTAGAAGTTTATTTTAGATAAAAACAAATTAAAAGATATCCCAAAACTATCACACAGCAACAGGCGAAGATGGATCACTGCGATCTCCTCACAGCAGCCATTACAATCAAAAGCCAAACTTTCACAGTTTAATCACCTGAAGTGGTTTGGGCTGTGCTTTTTGGTTACTGGTTTTTCTTTATACTCCAAAGTTCTGAGTGCAAAGTCTGTATAGCAGCATGTCAATTTAGCTGTAGGAGGCACTTACTTGATATCTAAAAAGCAGGAAAAAATGTGCACATGTACTTTGTTACCTAAAGTTAGTCAATTTAAAAGTAAAATACAAAAAGGATGGATATGATAATGAATCATATATATAATATATATTAATCATATATAATGAATGATAAAATAAAGTATGCCACTGTAGCCACAATGAACTGAAAGCTGAAGCATGCACATTACAAGAAACTTCATGACCTTTACAAGATGCTGCACCTCTGTAGGAAGCATAGAGGCAAAATGCTGTGAACAAAAATAAGAAGAATCCACTAGGAATAAGTTAATTGTATAAAATCCACCAATGGGCTTATGGTAAAAAAAAAAAAACATAAATATGTTTTCTGGGAAGAGGATCTGGACTCATTATATTTCTATGAATCACCTTTATCTTCTGCATGTTAGGATCTTTTTCTGATAAATACTGAAGCCGTTCCTCTCTTTTCAAGCATGTTAGGTATTATCACCTAATCATTACTTAAATGCAAGGAAAGATCGTGGGGCAAAGAGTGAAGAGAAAGGAAACCAAGCTAAAAAAAAAAAAACAACCAAAAGAAAAAAAAAAAAGAAAAAAAAAAACCAAGCAGCAAATTTATTGCTCAAAGAAGACCCAACATTCTTATCTCTTAGGAAAAGAAAATCCTAGTTGCAAAATAGCTCTTTGGTCATAAGCATCTATCTGTAACAGACAGCCTACAGAAGTACAATGCCAGAGAGATTCCACAGGCTTCAGTAAGTCTCAGTTAATCTTATACATACATGCACAGACATACACAAACCCTTATATATCCCTTGGTCCTCACTGGGAAACAGTATATCTGCAATAATATTCTCCTACATTTGCTATTGACTGTAATGAATATATCAACACTGAGTATGTTTCCCACATAAAACATGTTTCATTCTTAAGCAACCAGAATGAACCAGTGCAGTGCTCTAGTTAAAGGAGTGCCTTGACTTCCCACCAACCACTGCCTTCCAATTCCTAAAAATGCACAGTGTCAGCCTACAGCAGAACTGTATTTGTGCAACACTATCTTGTAGACATGATGCAAAAATTATATTTGGAAGAGAGAAATGTTAACAGGTTAATAAAATGCACTTTGTTTAAATTGTTTTTGCAGTACTAAAGCCAGTCTTTCCCAAGTTAAATAGTACGGCCATTTACTATGTGTGCTACCATCATATATGGTAACATGTACATAACCGCATACAAAACATAAAAAAGCCATTTAAACTTATGGAAACACCCAATATTTAGTCCCATGCTTACAGAAATATGCTGCAAAGAGAGTCTGTTTTAAAATGTTATGTGAGAGTTTTATGAGAGAATACAGATGAGATTAATACAGGGATGTCAGCAGTGCATGACGTAGGAGTATGAAGTGGGATGTCAAAATGTCCACTAAGAAACAATTTTATTCAGTAAATCTACAACTGAACAAAGTTGTTACCAGACAGAATGACAATGTCAAATTACAGGTCTGTATATAAATCAGTCAAATTCCTCAAGCCTACAGATTGTTAATAAATGACTACAAGGTAGAGGGAGGAGATAAAGTCAAAGTAAAAAGCATACATTTGATGGAAGGAGACTGTAAGGAAGTATGCATCCATTTATAACAATTAACATATTACTGCATTTTCTACATTGCTTACAAAGATTACACTTGAAATGCATGGGCAATCAATGAATAAATTCATAAAAGTAAAAACTGAACTCCAGTCATCCTAGTTTTTATAAGATCCCACATGTTGCTGGGGCCAGGACATCCAATGTGCAACCAACATGAAAAGTTAATTCTAGTCTCTGGAGTAGTTTGCATAAAATCATTCATCCATGGACCATTAGATAAAGTTACTGTAAATAGGTTTTGCCTGTCTTATTTATGAGTGAAAACTAAGTAATTTTTTCTGCACATGCATATACAAAAAATATATACTTTCAAAGTGTTCTGCCAGGCTTCAAAGTAAGTAAATAAAATGAAAAGTCCCAAATATTAGGCATGATGATGTAACTATTTCACGCTTTCTTGACAGGTATCTTCTTTGTTAAATAAAAGTCAACCTAAAAGGTGAATTGAAATGAGGTCGGGACACTTTACTGTAAACAAAATGAAACAAAAAGGTGATTTTCAAATATTCAAGATTACTGCTTCAGACTCTGATATATTAAATGAATTTGATGATCTCTTATTTAGAGTATCAGGGTTTAATAATTTTAAAGGCATTTTCTACCAGGAAAAGCTTTTATGCAGTTTGAACTTCTAAAGTAAACACAAGCCAGTGTTAATAAAAGCAAATCAATAATTTTTGTTAAATTTTAATACTCTTGAAAACCCACAAATTAAACCATGAGCAGCCTGAGTTGATACGTCTGTTAGCTGTGTTTCTATGACAACCTAGAGGGATAGTACAAGTCCTGACTTGCAGCAAAGCTAAGATATAAACAGAGTGAAATTTACCCCATAAAAGAGAACTCACAGCTTTCCTTTTTTAAGGGAAAAATAATAAAAATATCAATTGCTGAACTTACATGTATTTTTACTATCTGTATAACACTTTTTAAAAACCCTCCTAGAGGATTCTAAAAATTTGAAAATAAATTTTGTAACACTGCTTTTTGTACCAACACTTAATACTACTTCAATATTTAATGCCTAAAATTATCTGAAATAGCAATACTAAATTTTGAGATTCTTGACAAGTATTTTAAGAGAAAAATAAATATTTACTGCACAAAATGTGTAAAGCACATTTTGTAAAGCACACATGGCAGCCTTAAATTCTGAAAAGCAAGGAGACCCACAGAGCTGTCAGGAGGAAGGTACCTTTGTGGTGTTGTAAAATAAATAATGACCATTTTTCAATAACAGGAATGCTAACTTGAAACTCATACTCCATTTGATTTTCCACTTGCCTTTTAAAGCTAAAGCTAGCAGTCATATTGCTAAAATATGCTGTAAAGAACAGGCATCCATAAACATTTCCCATTGAAAGCACCTTTCCAACAGAATGAAATACTCTCATTAGCCTCTAAGACTAATACAAACTCCTTCCTACTGGGAGCTCTTCCAGTTGCCATTGCTGAACACTCCTGAACTGAAAACAAATTACTTCTCATTCACCCAGCACCTATACAATACCAACTTTTCTTCTGGAACAGATTTACAAAACTAACAAGAGCTACAAATGTGCAACAAGCTCTCAACAGGCCAGTGCCACTGCACGGGATTCTCACCAGCCTTTCTGAACTCAGGTTCACAACCTTCTTCAGATATTCTGCCCCATCTTTCCTAGCTTTAGCTAAAGGAACTGCTGTGCTAGAACCATGAGTAGGAAAAAAGAAAAAAAATTCTAAAATCAGTCCTTGTGAAGAAAATTTCCAGAAGAAACTTGTGGGCAGTTCCCAGAGTTATTCCATTAGCCCACATTTGCTCCTGCAGCAGAGGATCTGCCCACAGGACAGTCTGTCACATGAACTACATGCTCCATTGATTACAGATACTCTAATTATGTTACAGGTAGAGACAGCAAAAGTTTCATCCTTCCCACTCAATTTGCCCTCAAAGTTTTTTAAAGCCCTTATGGAAATACACATTGCATATGTTATAAGGCAAGTGTCCTTCCCCTTTGCTGCGCATCTTCTGTCCGGTCCCAGACAGAATTGCAATTACTCTAAATGTCCATTCCAGCCTTGTTAATGCCTGCAAGTTTTGATCCTACATAGCATCTAAACTCCAATACAAAGACAGCTGAAGTCCATCACTGAAGCAATTTCAAAAAGGACACACTTACATCCTACTCCAACAAGGCCCCAGTGTCATAGGCCTTCTTAAAAGGCTATGACTGGAAAAAAAAAAAAAGTACAAAATAAACAAAAACCCTACAGTTGATTTTCTTTTTTTTACATGCCTTCTTTCAAGCTTACATTGATTTCAGAGATTATAAGAAAAATGGTCAATTACTTAATTTCCTCCTGGCCAGGACAGGGTAAATTTTTGCAGTAGTGAGGGAAGGCGTGGCTAGGACACAGAGGCTATCCTACACCATCTCATGCTGTTGCCAGGTGTGGGGAGGGAAGGGGACCCTTCTGAGGAGAAGGGGTTCCTTCTGGTTGATCAGAGGACGGGTTGGGTAATGCTGGTTCCAACCCTGAGTAGCCGATGAGTATGAGTATTTTTGCATATGAATCACTATCTCTTTTGTACACTTTAGTTATTAGTATTGTCACTGTTACTGGTTATTTTCTTATCTCATTGTTCTTATCTCAACCCATCATCTTTCCCTTTTGTACCTCCTACTCTCCTCTCCAGCCCATCCCAGGGGAAGGGGAGGAGAGGAACAAGCAAGAAGCACGTGGTTGTAGAGTCTCAGCGGGAGCACTAAAGTGAGGAGTACCATTCCTAAATCGCAATACCCCCTAGCTTACTGGGTCATTCAAAGTGCTCTGCCTCTGTGTGTCTGAATACTTAATGTTTAGGACACATTATAAAATCTCATTAAAAAAAAACAAAAACCAAAACCAAACCAAAAAACCCCATTCTGCTGCAGAAAGCACAACCCCAGTACTACTGCAAAAAGGTGAGAAGAGACTACTACTTGGCAATTTGTGAGAGTAACTTTTCCTGACATTTAATAGAGGTCAGACCTTTAGAAACTATATCAGCACTTTTATTTATTTAAATAGTCATCACTATCACACAGAAGAAAAAAATTAAACCAACTAGCTAGAGCTCCAGAATTACTAGTTTACACACTATATGAAAATCTCAAGTAGAACCAAAGAAACCAACTCAAATTATTTTCTAATTAAAATAAAACTTCAAAGAACATTTAAAGTTATGCAAAAATGAATAAACGCATCCTTAGTGCTCCACTGGGGGCATCTTCACTTCTTATAGAAATTCAATGACAAATATAAAAAGAAAAAGAAACTAACATAAAAAGACCTCAAGCCCCAAAATGAAGTCTCCAGGGATAGTTACTTATTTCTCTTGTATATGTTCAGAAGCTCAAAGTGCAGCAAAATACCCAGCAGAACACAGTTGCTGACATAATTTATTACTTTTCTTGGTTTTGACATCTTGACTTGATCCAAGGTATAAGCATCTCCAACTCCTAATTTTTTAATAGAAATAATGTCTTAATCAGGACATTGACTGATTGTCTCAGCTTTAGTTTTGAGGGCCTCTGAGGCTGGCTGGAAATGATCTTTCATTTATAAATCCGCTATTTGACATGGGAACAAAGAGTACTTAGCCAAGTGCCTGGTGTGTGGCTGAGAAGCGGAATGGATGACTTCTAGCCAGACTGCTATGAAAAGCACATCATCCGTGGGGTTTTACACCACCATCTGACCCCCTGGCTGTCTGTAAACCCTTTTTATCACCAGAATTGCTTGGAAGGGCAGGATTGCACCCAGGATGATTGTGCAAACCTTATTTGGGACAAGGGAGCCCAACAAGAATCTTACAAACTTAAGGTTAACTGCCACAAGATTTCCACAACAAGACAAGTACTACCCAACAAAAGATGCAGATAAAGCTTTCTATTTAAACCTTCACAACATTTCTATATCAGGGAACTGCACCAAATGGGTCATAATGCCTGCTTTGGCCCAATAAAGAAATTATTACTATTTTCAGCCTTTATCCTTTCCTTGAGTTCAGCCCTCAGACCTTTGTTAGGACCCAACTAATCTGCATTCATTCAAGGTAAAGAGATAGGGATTTACAGATTAACCCGATTTTACACTTGCTGAACCCCATTCCCCAAAATCTACAAGGAAAATATCTAGCACCAAGTCCCTCAGACAAGCAGGTTCACTTATATGTCATCGCTTGTTTTCTCTAGAAAACACGTTAGATTTAGGCTAAAAGTGGCTCAAATAAGCTGGTAATCCAGATAACCAGACAGAAGCTGTTGCAGTGTGCAGCTACGCAAACGGAGCAAAAGGGCTTTGTGAATTTGAGATGGGGGTTTCTATTTCCTAAACCTAAAGCTGGAGTTTCTATTCTGTATTTTTACGTGTATTCATCCTTCCCCCTGGAGTTATTCCCATTGGATTTTACCTATAATGTATTCACACTGGGCATTGTTCTATTGGTCTCACCTTATCTCTTATTTTTCCCTATAAAACCTTTGTCTGGACCCGAGATCGGGGTCACTTGTATGTGCGGCGATCGGGCAAATACAACCTACTTTGAACTGCACAACAAGTGTCCACTCTCTTAAGTCTCTTTATCCTGGTCTTGCTCGCGCTATTTAAATAGCTCCGTCCGTATCAAACGAACCACAAAGGTGGTTGTTGCACCTCTCTCTCTCTCTCTCTCTCTCCGGACGCGCCCGGAAGCGCCTGACCAGTGCTCGGGGAAAGCGAACCAGGCGGAAACAAGGACCGAGAGAGAGAAGAAAAGAACCGAAAAGCAACAAGAAGCCTCTATAGTCTCAGTATCACCCTGCAAATATCCATGTACATCATTTCTCACTTCCTTCTTTACCATATTTCACAACAAAACATCTTCTAATAGCTGTATGCTAAAAAACTAAGACTTACCATACTTTTTTTGTATCTAATGGCAGTAATTAAGCGTGACAAACCATACAGTTTCTTCACCCTGGAAATAATGCTTCAGTTTAGACACCCTAGGTCAGCTAGGACAATGAGCAAATTCTTCAACTTTGCTGATTTGGACAACAAGGCAAGATGCAAGCAGAGCAACTCTCCACTACAGCTTTGTAGGACTAGGTCTGCTGACAGGGTTACTCTCAGTTTTGGGACACAAATGGAAAAGGAAAACAGCGACTCTGCCCCACTACAATATTATGAAGGTTAAAGGATTGAAGGACTGCCTTCACAGTACCAATCAGACCCACCTATAATCCAATTATCCAAAACACATAAATGGCCTGGCTCCCTGTGGGAATCCAGGGCATCCCTCTCTGGCTGCCCTGGAAGGTCTGGGACCCTGGCAGGGGGTCAGAAACCCCCCTTACAGAGCCCCGAGAGACACTGTCTCTGATCTCTATCCATGGAAAAGAGTTTTCAATCTTACAGGATGAATTACAAGCTCTGAGTGTTTGATATAAGTAGTAATTAGTGTGGCACAGGTGCAAAAGTAGAATTTTAGGATTCTAGATAAGGGGTTCAAAGGAGGCAAGATGGAGGAAACTGCGCGTACCTTGTCCTTTTTTTTCTTCTTCATGCCCTCCATGTTTCACTGTGGTGTTGACATTTTTCTATTGGTTTTGGCTGGGGACACACTGTTCAACATGGGCGATAGATATTGGCACATTATTGTAAATATAGCACACATAGATTCTAGTATATAATGTTTTTAACATCCCACTGAGGGGCAGAGCCCCGCACGCTGCAATGCAAGACAGACCTGCTGCAGGTCAGAGAAAAAATATTTTAGATAAGAAAAAATAAACAACCTTGAAAACCAGCACAGACTAATTACAACTCTTTCTTTGGCAGCAGGGCTGAAAGACAGAGACTTTCTACAATCTTGGGAGCATTTAAATATCACAGATCCCAACAGCTCCCAATCTAACACTTAACCTCCACTTTTAAGACTGCAGAGTCTTGAAGGCTCACAAGTCTTCCCCAGGACCTCCTCTTACAGATCTCCTCTGCTCCATCACCTTGTAACCCTCAGATGGACCTTTGCTGATACCCTAACTTCCCTCAAATACTTTATCAAGCCCTCTCAGCCTTTCAACACTTTTCAGTGTGCCTGCCAGGAACCCCATCTTCTACCTCTACAAAACTGCCATGGTCCTCAGTTGGAAGCTCACTTCCAGCCAGGCAATCTCATGGCATAGCTTTCCTATACAGGGTTTTTAATAACTGCTTATAGCCTGACATGAAACAGCTGTTCACATGACACCAGAATCCAGCATAAGCAGCTCACCAAATATACTACAGGTGGTTCTTGGAAAAGGCAGGCCACAGCTCCCATCCCAGCAGCACTCCTACACCAGCTCAGAGGCATTCAGAGGACAGAGATCAAGACTGACCACTGAGTAAATGGATTTGGCAATGCAGACAATTACCATCCTCTATTTCCATAACCTCTTCCCATATCTTAAAAGCACAGATGTTCTTATAATACATGGAAGGAAAAAGGAATGTTATTTACTAATTCAGGGTTGACATATGCAAATGAACACACTGCTCATTTGCAATACAAGGGAACATGGCAAATGAATAAAAATATCTAGCAAGAAAACCTACTGCAAGGGAAAATATCACATGGTAGCAACACATGACTTAACAAATGCAGGAGGGGTAATAAAAGTAGAAAATATTAAGCAGCAAGCTGTAACAAATTGCTAACATGTGCTGATGAATTTAAGGAAGTAACATCATCATGTCACAACACAGATGGGAGATCCCTTTAACTTCTACCCCAGACCATGTCAAAGTCCCTTTACTGTCTGGTAAAACCAATGAATAGGTCATTTTGTTTGGTTTTTGAGAACACGAAGATGAAGAAAAACTCCTAATCTTTACCTACTAAATGCTTACCCTGCTCACAACTTTAAGTACAGTAACAACTGGGTTGTACGTGTGATAAGGTAGATATGCCTTCTCCCCCTCTTCCTTGTTATATTCCTATTTCACAGTCACAAATCAGTTGGTCTTTACAGATCCTACTATTGACTTATGACTGCAGGCATCAGAATATAACTTGTACTTTAAAGATAAGTGGTAGAAGTTTTGAACCCTACACATTAAATTGGTGTATTATCTATTTGATAACAGAAGGAACCCAGGAATATTTCTGGACATTTGTCCGCTTCCTTCTACCCTTAAAGCAAACATGTTCAACTTCAAGTAATCTGACCAACTATTGACTGCATTATGTGTGCATTATGTGTGTAGTAGAGTCTTACTTTTCCTCAGCATCACTTGGAAAAATTTATTTGAAGATGACCAATTCTGGTCAGAATGGGTGTAAGATAAAAGTTTGTCTTTGCAAAGTTTTAGAAGTCAAAATTGTCAAAATATGCAACTTAATGAGGTGGGCAATGAGGACATAACACTATGTAAAGCAGGCAGCTATTCACTTGATCTTCTTCCATTGTAACATCAGGCTTCTTTGGTGTTTGCCTCTGATGCTGCCACTTTTGAAAGAAACTGCACACAAGACAACCTACTGTCTGCCATTCTGATATGGAAGTCAGGAAAAAACCCTAGACCAAATGCTGCTTCTTCTCACACCAACTGGAACCCACGTTATAGTCAAGAAACAACTTAAATAATCATTATTTCTGAAAAAAATAGTTGGAAATTCACAACAAAGATTTAAATTTATTTATTTTCATTGTTACAAAACATCTAGTGTTATGAACAGTTTCCAGGTGTTCCCCAGAGACGCGGGCAGGGCTTTCCTAGTTCCCATGGCAACACTAAAAAAAACTACTAACTCTAGCTAAGTACCAATATTGAAATGCTAATTAGCTAATTGCTCTGTTTGTTTTCTCTAAACTACCTGGAGATAACCGACTTCCCACCCCTCCATGCCGCCACTCTGGGACTAACATGCAAATAAAAACCCCTTAGGATCATGGAGGATCCTTAGCATCCTAATCCCTTAGGATTAGGAGGAAAAAAGAATATAAATCAAAAACTGAACACAATAGAGGAGTCTAGGCAAATGCCCTAGCTGAGGAAGAGGGAAACACATCCCCTGATTGACTTTTAACTGTCGCCATCACCTAAGAAAGAACAGACTATATTAGGCTCTGAGAAGCAGGAATACAGAGACAGAGAGCCCTGGTGCTGCCACCACGGAAGGAGCGGGGACAGCTGTTGTTCTGGACTTCAGCAACAGACTCTGCACGCCATGCCTCCTCATCCTCGGGCCACCGCTGTGCCACAAGGAAAGGAGAAAGGACAGCTGCTGCTCGGGAATCCAGTGACCAACTCTGCATGCCGCCTTCCTTTCGGCTGCCTGGGAAAGCTACGACCATGGGGGCGAGCTCTGCATTGAGCCCCCTGCCCAGCTGATCTTTATAATAAAGAGCTGAACATTAATAAAGGCATTAGCCCTGTTCATTTCAATTTGGGGGCTCATCCGGGATAGCCACGCCCGAAGAGGACCCCCGGACAGCTCGACCACCTGCTTCAAGGGACCCTCGGGAGTCGCTGGCTACCTTCAGACCCTACGACCAGCATGAGACAAGCAACGCAGAGGAGCGTCGGATAGGTAAGAAAAAACGGGAGACGAGCGAATGAGTGAGTGAGTGAGATGGGGGCCGGCAGCTCGGACCCCCCGAAGCGAGAGGGACCCGCTAGTAACGCGTTTCCGGACTCCTGCGAAGGGGCCAGCCGGGAATGGGGGGAAGCGAGTGGAATAGAGGAGCGACTGAGGCGTCTCCTTAGCAGTAAAGCAGGCCATGCTCCGAGCGTGTGGAGGTGCCCTATGGGCAAAGTAAGTCCCTGGCAATCAGGGCAAGGGGAATATCCCCAGCAGGGCAGGTGGGAAGTGGAGGTCCTAGAGGACATCTCCCTGGCCAGCAGGATGGGATAGGACGGCAGGTGGGATGTCCCTGGCAGGTAGGGCGGGGTGTCCTAGCAGGCAGGAGTGGCATGTCCCCAGCAGGCAGGACAGGATAACAGGGCAGGTAGGATGTCCATGGCAGGCATGGATGGAGGTCCTCAGCAGAGCAGATAAGGGAATGTCCCTGGAAGGAAGGACACGATGTCCCGGTCAGACCAGGCACTAACCCGAGTAAGCAGAAAGGCAGGAAGGCAAGCAAGCTAAGCCTAGTAGGGTCAGGCAAAGGGGCTAGGCCAGAGTTCGAGTGTAAGGCTCGGCAGGACGTTCGACCTTACCTCGGCAGGGAGACCAAGCTTCCCAAGCCCAGCAGGAGAGTCAGGAAAGGGGGCTTGGCCGGAGTTCGAGTGTAAGGCTCGGCAGGACATTTGACCTTACCTCGGCAGGGTGACCAAGCTTCCCAAGCCTAGTAGGAGGGTCAGGCAAGGGGGATTGGCCGGAGTACGAGTGTAAGGCTCAGCAGGACGTTCGACCTTACCTCGGCAGGGAGACCAAGCTTCCCAAGCCTAGTAGGAGAGTCAGGCAAGGGGGCTTGGCCAGAGTTCGAGTGTAAGGCTCGGCAGGACGATCGACCTTACCTCGGCAGGAAGACCAAGCTTCCCAAGCCTAGAAGGTTCAGGCACGGGAGCTTGGCCGGAGTTCGAGCGTAAGGCTCGGCAGGACGTTCGACCTTACCTCGGCAGGGAGACCAAGCTTCCCAAGCCTAGTAGGAGAGTCAGGCAAGGGGGCTTGGCCGGAGTTCGAGTGTAAGGCTCGGCAGGACGATCGACCTTACCTCGGCAGGAAGACCAAGCTTCCCAAGCCTAGTAGGGTCAGGCAAGGGGGCTTGGCCGGAGTTCGAGTGTAAGGCTCCGCAGCACGTTCGACCTTACCTCGGCACGGAGACCAAGCTTCCCAAGCCTAGTAGGAGAGTCAGGCAAGGGGGCTTGGTCGGAGTTCGAGTGTAAGGCTCAGGAGGACATCCGACCTTACCTTGGCAGGGAGACCAAGCTTCCCAACCCTAGTAGGAGAGTCAGGCAAGGGAGCTTGGCCAGAGTTCGAGTGTAAGGCTCGGCAGGACGTTTGACCTTACCTCAGCAGGGAGACCAAGCTTCCCAAGCCTAGTAGGAGAGTCAGGAAAGGGGGCTTGGCCGGAGTTCGAGTGTAAGGCTCGGCAGGACGTTCGACCTTACCTCGGCAGGGAGACCAAGCTTCCCAAGCCTAGTAGAGTCAGGCAAGGGGGCTTGGGCGGAGTTCGAGTGTAAGACTCGGCACGACGTTCGACCTTACCTCGGCAGGGAGACCAAGCTTCCCAAGCCTAGTAGGGTCAGGCAAGGGGGCTTGGCCGGAGTTCGAGCGTAAGGCTTGGCAGGACGTTCGACCTTACCTCGGCAGGGAGACCAAGCTTCCCAAGCCTAGTAGGAGAGTCAGGAAAGGGGGCTTGGCCGGAGTTCGAGTGTAAGGCTCGGCAGGACGTTCGACCTTACCTCGGCAGGGAGACCAAGCTTCCCAAGCCTAGTAGGAGAGTCAGGAAAGGGGGCTTGGCCGGAGTTCGAGTGTAAGACTCGGCACGACGTTCGACCTTACCTCGGCAGGGAGACCAAGCTTCCCAAGCCTAGTAGGGTCAGGCAAGGGGGCTTGGCCGGAGTTCGAGCGTAAGGCTCGGCAGGACGTTCGACCTTACCTCGGCAGGGAGACCAAGCTTCCCAAGCCTAGTAGGAGAGTCAGGAAAGGGGGCTTGGCCGGAGTTTGATTGTAAGGCTCGGCAGGACGTTCGACCTTACCTCGGCAGGGTGACCAAGCTTCCCAAGCCTAGTAGGAGAGTCAGGAAAGGGGGCTTGGACGGAGTTTGAGTGTAAGGCTCGGCAGGACGTTCCACCTTACCTCGGCAGGGAGACCAAGCATCCCAACCCTAGCAGGAGAGTCAGGCAAGGGGGCTTGGCCAGAGTTCGAGTGTAAGGCTCGGCAGGACGATCGACCTTACCTCGGCAGGAAGACCAAGCTTCCCAAGCCTAGAAGGTTCAGGCACGGGGGCTTGGCCGGAGTTCGAGCGTAAGGCTCGGCAGGACGTTCGACCTTACCTCGGCAGGGAGACCAAGCTTCCCAAGCCTAGTAGGAGAGTCAGGCAAGGGGGCTTGGCCAGAGTTCGAGTGTAAGGCTCGGCAGCACGTTCGACCTTACCTCGGCAGGGAGACCAAGCTTCCCAATCCTAGTAGGAGAGTCAGGCAAGAGGGCTTGGCCGGAGTTCGAGTGTAAGGCTCGGCAGGACGTTCGACCTTACCTCGGCAGGGAGACCAAGCTTCCCAAGCCTAGTAGGGTCAGGCAAGGGGGCTTGGCCGGAGTTCGAGCGTAAGGCTCGGCAGGACGTTCGACCTTACCTCGGCAGGGAGACCAAGCTTCCCAAGCCTAGTAGGAGAGTCAGGAAAGGGGGCTTGGCCGGAGTTCGAGTGTAAGGCTCGGCAGGACGTTCGACCTTACCTCGGCAGGGAGACCAAGCTTCCCAAGCCTAGTAGGAGAGTCAGGAAAGGGGGCTTGGCCGGAGTTCGAGTGTAAGGCTCGGCAGGACGTTCCACCTTACCTCGGCAGGGAGACCAAGCATCCCAAGCCTAGCAGGAGAGTCAGGCAAGGGGGCTTGGACAGAGTTCGAGTGTAAGGCTCGGCAGGACGATCGACCTTACCTCGGCAGGAAGACCAAGCTTCCCAAGCCTAGAAGGTTCAGGCACGGGGGCTTGGCCGGAGTTCGAGCGTAAGGCTCGGCAGGATGTTCGACCTTACCTCGGCAGGGAGACCAAGCTTCCCAAGCCTAGTAGGAGAGTCAGGAAAGGGGGCTTGGCCGGAGTTCGAGTGTAAGGCTCGGCAGGACGTTCGACCTTACCTCAGCAGGGAGACCAAGCTTCCCAAGCCTAGTAGGGTCAGGCAAGGGGGCTTGGCCGGAGTTCGAGTGTAAGACTCGGCAGGACGTTCGACCTTACCTCGGCAGGGAGACCAAGCTTCCCAAGCCTAGTAGGGTCAGGCAAGAGGGCTTGGCCGGAGTTCGAGTGTAAGGCTCGGCACAACGTTCGACCTTACCTCTGCAGGGAGACCAAGCTTCCCAAGCCTAGTAGGAGAGTCAGGAAAGGGGGCTTGGCCGGAGTTCGAGTGTAAGGCTCGGCAGGACGTTCAACCTTACCTCGGCAGGGAGACCAAGCATCTCAAGCCTAGCAGGAGAGTCAGGCAAGAGGGCTTGGCCAGAGTTCGAGTGTAAGGCTCGGCAGGACGATCGACCTTACCTCGGCAGGAAGACCAAGCTTCCCAAGCCTAGAAGGTTCAGGCAAGGGGGCTTGGCTGGAGTTCGAGCGTAAGGCTCGGCAGGACGTTCGACCTTACCTCAGCACGGAGACCAAGCTTCCCAAGCCTAGTAGGAGAGTCAGGCAAGGGGGCTTGGCCAGAGTTCGAGTGTAAGGCTCGGCAGGACGTTCGACCTTACCTCGGCATGGAGACCAAGCTTCCCAAGCCTAGTAGGAGAGTCAGGAAAGGGGGCTTGGCCGGAGTTCGAGTGTAAGGCTCGGCAGGACGTTCGACCTTACCTCAGCAGGGAGACCAAGCTTCCCAAGCCTAGTAGGAGAGTCAGGCAAGGGGGCTTGGACAGAGTTCGAGTGTAAGGCTCAGCAGGACGTTCGACCTTACCTCGGCAGGGAGACCAAGCTTCCCAAGCCGAGTAGGAGAGTCAGGCAAGGGGGCTTGGCCGGAGTTCGAGCGTAAAGCTCGGCAGGACGTTCGACCTTACCTCAGCAGGGAGACCATGCTCCCCAAGCCTAGTAGGGTCAGGCAAGGCGGCTTGGCCGGAGTTCGAGCGTAAGGCTCGGCAGGACGTTCGACCTTACCTCGGCACGGAGACCAAGCTTCCCAAGCCTAGTAGGGTCAGGCAAGGTGGCTTGGCCGGAGTTCGAGTGTAAGGCTCGGCAGGACGTTCGACCTTACCTCGGCAGGGAGACCAAGCTGCCCAAGCCTAGTAGGGTCAGGCAAGAGGGCTTGGCCGGAGTTCGAGTGTAAGACTCGGCACGACGTTCGACCTTACCTCGGCAGGGAGACCAAGCTTCCCAAGCCTAGTAGGACAGTCAGGCAAAAGGGCTTGGCCGGAGTTCGAGTGTAAGGCTCGGCAGGACGTTCGACCTTACCTCGGCAGGGAGACCAAGCTTCCCAAGCCTAGTAGGAGAGTCAGGAAAGGGGGCTTGGCCGGAGTTCGAGTGTAAGGCTCGGCAGGACGTTCGACCTTACCTCGGCAGGGAGACCAAGCTTCCCAAGCCTAGTAGGGTCAGGCAAGGGGGCTTGGTCGGAGTTCGAGTGTAAGGCTCGGCAGGACGTTCGACCTTACCTCGGCAGGGAGACCAAGCTTCCCAAGCCTAGTAGGGTCAGGCAAGGCGGCTTGCCCGGAGTTCGAGCGTAAGGCTCGGCAGGACGTTCGACCTTACCTTGGCAGGGAGACCAAGCTTCCCAAGCCTAGTAGGAGAGTCAGGCAAGGGGGCTTGGCCGGAGTTCGAGTGTAAGGCTCGGCAGGACGTTCAACCTTACCTTAGCAGGGAGACCAAGCTTCCCAAGCCTAGTAGGGTCAGGCAAGGCGGCTTAGCCAGGGTTCGAGTGTAAGGCTCGGCAGGACGTTCGACCTTACCTCGGCACGGAGACCAAGCTTCCCAAGCCTAGTAGGGTCAGGAAAGGGGGCTTGGCCGGAGCTCTAGTGTAAGGCTCGGCAGGACGTTCGACCTTACCTCGGCAGGGAGACCAAGCTTCCCAAGCCTAGTAGGGTCAGGCAAGGGGGCTTGGTCGGAGTTCGAGCGCAAGGCTCGGCAGGACGTTCGACCTTACCTCGGCAGGGAGACCAAGCTTCCCAAGCCTAGTAGGAGAGTCAGGAAAGGGGGCTTGGCCGGAGTTCGAGCGTAGGGCTCGGCAGGACGTTCGACCTTAGCTCGGCAGGGAGACCAAGCTTCCCAAGCCTAGTAGGGTCAGGCAAGGGGGCTTGGCCAGAGTTCGAGTGTAAGGCTCGGCAGGACGTTCAACCTTACCTCGGCAGGGAGACCAAGCTTCCCAAGCCTAGTAGGAGAGTCAGGAAAGGGGGCTTGGCCGGAGTTCGAGTGTAAGGCTCGGCAGGACGTTCAACATTACCTCAGCAGGGAGACCAAGCTTCCCAAGCCTAGTAGGGTCAGGCAAGGGGGCTTGGCCGGAGTTCGAGTGTAAGGCTCGGCAGGACGTTCGACCTTACCTCGGCAGGGAGACCAAGCTTCCCAAGCCTAGTAGGGTCAGGCAAAAGGGCTTGGCCGGAGTTCGAGTGTAAGACTCGGCACGATGTTCGACCTTACCTCGGCAGGGAGACCAAGTTTCCCAAGCCCAGTAGGAGAGTCAGGCAAGGGGGCTTGGCCGGAGTTCGAGTGTAAGGCTCGGCAGGACGTTCGACCTTACCTCGGCAGGGAGACCAAGCTTCCCAAGCCTAGTAGGAGAGTCAGGCAAGGGGGCTTGGCCGGAGTTCGAGTGTAAGGCTCGGCAGGACGTTCGACCTTACCTTGGCAGGGAGACCAAGCTTCCCAAGCCTAGTAGGAGAGTCAGGCAAGAGGGCTTGGCCGGAGTTCGAGTGTAAGGCTCGGCAGGACGTTCGACCTTACCTCGGCAGGGAGACCAAGCTTCCCAAGCCTAGTAGGAGAGTCAGGAAAGGGGGCTTGGCCGGAGTTTGAGTGTAAGGCTCGGTAGGACGTTCGACCTTACCTCGGCACGGAGACAAAGCTTCCCAAGCCCAGTAGGGTCAAGCAAGGGGGCTTGGCCGGACTTCAAATGTAAGGCTTGGCAGGACGTTTGACCTTACCTCGGCAGGGAGACCAAGCTTCCCAAGCCTAGTAGCGTCAGGCAAGGGGGCTGGGCCGGAGTTCGAGCGTAAGGCTCGGCAGGACGTTCGACCTTACCTCGGCACGGAGACCAAGCTTCCCAAGCCTAGTAGGAGAGTCAGGAAAGGGGGCTTGGCCAGATTTCGAGCGTAAGGCTCGGCAGGACGTTCGACCTTACCTCGGCAGGGAGACCAAGCTTCCCAAGCCTAGTAGGACAGTCAGGCAAGGGGGCTTGGCCAGAGTTCGAGTGTAAGGCTCGGCACGACGTTCGACCTTACCTCGGCAGGGAGGCCAAGCTTCCCAAGCCTAGTAGGAGAGTCAGGAAAGGGGGCTTGGCCTAAGTTCGAGTGTAAGGCTCGGCAGGACGTTCGACCTTACCTCAGCAGGGAGACCAAGCTTCCCAAGCCTAGTAGGGTCAGGCAAGGCGGCTTGGCCAGAGTTCAAGTGTAAGGCTCGGCAGGACGTTCGACCTTACCTCGGCAGGGAGACCAAGCTTCCCAAGCCTAGTAGGGTCAGGCAAGGGGGCTTGGCCGGAGTTCGAGTGTAAGACTCGGCACGACGTGCGACCTTACCTCGGCAGGGAGACCAAGCTTCCCAAGCCTAGTAGGAGAGTCAGGCAAGAGGGCTTGGCCGGAGTTCGAGTGTAAGGCTCGGCAGGACGTTCGACCTTACCTCGGCAGGGAGACCAAGCTTCCCAAGCCTAGTAGGAGAGTCAGGAAAGGGGGCTTGGCCGGAGTTCGAGTGTAAGGCTCGGCAGGACGTTCGACCTTACCTCGGCAGGGAGACCAAGCTTCCCAAGCCTAGTAGGGTCAGGCAAGGGGGCTTGGCCGGAGTTCGAGTGTAAGGCTCGGCAGGACGTTCGACCTTACCTCGGCACGGAGACCAAGCTTCCCAAGCCTAGTAGGGTCAGGCAAGGGGGCTTGGCCAGATTTCGAGCGTAAGGCTCGGCAGGACGTTCGACCTTACCACGGCAGGGAGACCAAGCTTCCCAAGCCTAGTAGGGTCAGGCAAGGCGGCTTGCCCGGAGTTCGAATGTAAGGCTCGGCAGGACGTTCGACCTTACCTCGGCAGGGAGACCAAGCTTCCCAAGCCTAGTAGGGTCAGGCAAGGGGGCTTGGCCGGAGTTCGAGTGTAAGGCTCGGCAGGACGTTCGACCTTACCTCAGCAGGGAGACCAAGCTTCCCAAGCCTAGTAGGAGAGTCAGGCAAGGGGGCTTGGCCGGAGTTCGAGTGTAAGGCTCGGCAGGACGTTCGACCTTACCTCGGCAGGGAGACCAAGCTTCCCAAGCCTAGTAGGGTCTGGCAAGGCGGCTGGGCCGGAGTTCGAGTGTAAGGCTCTGCAGGACGTTCGACCTTACCTCGGCAGGGAGACCAAGTTTCCCAAGCCTAGTAGGAGAGTCAGGCAAGGGGGCTTGGCCGGAGTTCGAGTGTAAGGCTCGGCAGGACGTTCGACCTTACCTCGGCAGGGAGACCAAGCTTCCCAAGCCTAGTAGGGTCAGGCAAGGGGGCTTGGCCGGAGTTCGAGTGTAAGACTCGGCAGGACGTTCGACCTTACCTCGGCAGGGAGACCAAGCTTCCCAAGCCTAGTAGGAGAGTCAGGCAAGAGGGCTTGGCTGGAGTTCGAGTGTAAGGCTCGGCAGGACGTTCGACCTTACCTCGGCAGGGAGACCAAGCTTCCCAAGCCTAGTAGGGTCAGGCAAGGCGGCTTGGCCGGAGTTCGGATGTAAGGCTCGGCAGGATGTTCGACCTTACCTCGTCAGTAAGACCAAGCTTCCCAAGCCTAGTAGGGTCAGGCAAGGCGGCTTGGCCGGAGTTCGAGTGTAAGGCTCGGCAGGACGTTCGACCTTACCTCGGCAGGGAGACCAAGCTTCCCAATCCTAGTAGGACAGTCAGGCAAGAGGGCTTGGCCAGAGTTCGAGTGTAAGGCTCGGCAGGACGTTCGACCTTACCTCGGCACGGAGACCAAGCTTCCCAAGCCTAGTAGGAGAGTCAGGCAAGGGGGCTTGGCCGGAGTTCGAGTGTAAGGCCCGGCAGGACGTTCGACCTTACCTCGGCAGGGAGACCAAGCTTCCCAAGCCTAGTAGGGTCAGGCAAGGGGGCTTGGCCGGAGTTCGAGTGTAAGGCTCGGCAGGACGTTCGACCTTACCTCGGCAGGGAGACCAAGCTTCCCAAGCCTAGTAGTACAGTCAGGCAAGGGGGCTTGGCCGGAGTTCGAGTGTAAGGCTCAGCAGGACGTTCGACCTTACCTCAGCAGGGAGACCAAGCTTCCCAAGCCTAGTAGGAGAGTCAGGTAAGGGGGCTGGGCCGGAGTTCGAGTGTAAGGCTCGGCAGGACGTTCGACCTTACCTCGGCAGGGAGACCAAGCTTCCTAAGACTACTAAGAAGGTTAGGCAACGTGCGAAGTATGAGTTGGGTCGAGACTTAGCAGGGGTACAAGCCTAGAAAGTCCAACAAGAAGTCCAAAACTTAGGCCGAAGAGCAAGATAACAGAGGACAATAGATGTGAATGTGACTAGTGATTGTCCTAGCCAAGAAACAATGTAAAGTGTCCAGAAGGTAGTCGGGGTTTAGTTAAAAGAGACTAAATTCAGGCAAGGGATTCAAAATACTAAGTTGTGGGAATGGAGCTTTAGTTGCCTGTTAGTATATTCCATTTTACATAGATACACCATTTAAAGCATTTTCTTTCCCTTTCTTTCTGAGGCCTGAAAATGGGAAGAGGTTATAGTAAAGGAGCAGATTCTTCCAAAGAGAAAGCCAGTAGGATTCCCCCTAACAGCCCCTTAGGGCAATTATTAGACCAATGGGATTCTCTGGAAGCCACGAAGAGTCTAAACAAGAGTAAGATGATACATTACAGTATAGAAGTATGGCCGGAGTTAGAATTACAGGGAGAATGGCCATGGTATGGAACCCAAGATCAGTGGATGTGTAATCAGCTAAACCAACACCTAAAAACCTGAGAGAACCTTGATATAGAACAACTATCTTATGCAGCTTGCTGGCTGGAGAATTCTATAAATAATGAGACTGTGAGAATATGCAAGTTACAAAGAAATAGAGAAGAAGACAAAGAGAATGGAGAAGAAGAGACTAGAAAAAAAAAAAGATGGGACCCCCTTGATTACCTACCCCCTTCTGCTCCTGTTACCTCTCCAACAGTTTCCCCAGTAAATCCTTCGGCCCCTCCTATTATTCCTTTCCCCGGTTTTCCCACCTCTATTCCAACCACCTCCCCAATTCCCTTTTCCCCTTCTCCAACGGGAGCTCCCTTGCCTAGTGCGCCTGCCTCAACTACTACCTCGCTACCTGGGGCCTTAGAAGGAGGGCCATATTGTAACACCCGATCCAAAGCACCACAGGTAGAAAGGCTCGTTCCCCTTAGGGAAGTCCCTATGGGTGGAGCAGCTGGAGGAGTTGGGTTTGTAGATGCACCTCTGACAGCTTTGGAAGTCCGAGGATTTAAGAAAGAGCTAGGAAATTTAGTAGAAGACTCCGTTGGAATATCTAACCAGTTAGACCAATTTCTAGGGCCGAATATTTATACCTGGGGAGAGCTTAACTCTATTCTAAGCATTCTGTTCTCTCCAGAAGAGGTCCGGATAATCCGAACAGCAGGGGTGAAGATATGGGAAAGAGAAAATAGATTGGGGCCCCCAGGGGACCAAAAGATACCCTTAGTAGACCCCAACTGGAATCCCAACCAGGAAGAAGGAAGGCAAAACATGAGAGACTATAGGTCACTCATGATAAGAGGGATCAAAGAGTCTGTCCCTAGGGGAAGCAACACGAAATTGGCCTTTGATAGTACACAGGAGAAGGATGAGACGCCAGCAATGTGGCTTAACCGACTAAAACGAAATTTCCAGTTATATTCAAATATAGACCCAGATGGCCCAGAGGGCCAAGTCCTCTTGAAGGTCCAGTTTGTCACCAAATCCTGGCCCGATATTAGATGGAAGCTAGAAAAGATGGAGGACTGGCAAGAAAAGAATATGAATGAGCTGCTCAAAGAAGCCCTGAGAGTTTATTTAAGGAGGGAAGAAGAAAAGGCCAAAACTAAGGCTAGAATTATGGTTGCGGTTGCTCGAGAAAGTATAAGAGCAGACAGATCACCAGACTGCCGTCTAAGTCAAGTGAGAATAGACCAGGGCCATTACCAAAAATTAGAGACCAACCAACACCATCATATGGAGCAAATAAGAACTTTAATGAGTTCAGGAAACCTGAGGCCTCACAAAGCAACAGGAGGTGCTATTACTGTGGTGAGATAGGACACCTTAAAAGGAATTGTAAGAAGTTTCAGTTTGATGAGGTAATGCATAGAGAACAAGAAGTCTTAGAAGAGATTTCAAGGGGAGATGACTAGGGGTGTCAGGGGCTCTCTAAGTTAAGGGACCCAATGAACCATCAAGAAGAGTCCTTGGTAAACTTTGAGGTGGGTCCCCACTATGAAGAATTTGAGTTCTTAGTTGACACAGGGGCAGATAAGTCCAGTATAAACAAGTTACCAGTAGGAATCACCATTGGGAAGAAGGTCTGTGAGGTTTTAGGGGCAGAGGGAAGACCATTTAAAGCATCTATAGTTGAGAATATAGAAATCAAGGGGAATTCAAGACAATGTTTGGCAGACTTTATCTATCTGCCCAATTTAGGAAGTAACCTCTTGGGAAGAGACTTGCAAGTTCAACTGGGGGTAGGGATCATCCCAATACATGGGAGGATGGTAGTCCAGGTCATAAGGCTGACCCAGAGAGACACAGAGGAAATAGACCCCAGAGTATGGGCAGAAGAAAGTAAGTGTGGATACTTGAACATCACGCCAATAAAAATAGAAATGCAAAAAGATACACGCCCTATCCGAGTCAAGCAATACCCAATATCCCCTGAGGGCAGGAGAGGATTAGCCCCAGTGATCGAACGACTATTAGAGCAAGGTATTCTAGAATCCTGCATGTCCCCCCATAACACTCCTATACTAGCCGTAAGAAAAGCAGAGGGGAAATACAGACTAGTTCAAGACTTAAGGGAAGTAAACAAGAGGACTATTACCAGACACCCTGTAGTATCCAACCTCTATACCCTTTTAAGCCAAATTCCAAGGGAACATGCCTGGTTCACAGTTATAGATTTGAAAGATGCCTTCTGGGCATGTCCGCTGGCAGAGGAATGTCGTGACTGGTTTGCATTTGAGTGACAGAAGGAGAAAGCAACAGCTAAGATGGACACGCCTCCCACAGGGGTTTACAGAATCCCCAAACCTCTTTGGGCAAGCACTAGAGGAACTACTAGGGCAGTTCACCCCTGAAGAAAACATTCAGATCTTACAGTATGTAGATGACTTATTAGTATCTGGAAATGAGCGAGACCGGGTCAAAACCACCAGTGTTCGACTCCTAAATTTCCTGGGAGAAAACGGCCTAAAAGTATCCCAAGAAAAACTACAATTTGTAGAATCTGAAGTGACTTACTTAGGTCACATAATTGGAGGAGGGTATAAGAAACTAAGTCCTGAGAGAATCTCAGGTATCCTGTCTATCCCAGCTCCCAAGACTAAGAGAGATGTAAGGCAGCTACTAGGCCTGTTTGGTTATTGTAAACTGTGGTTAGATCAATACACCAAAAGCGTGAAGTTCCTTTATGATAAATTAGTACACTCTGAGCCTGTAAAGTGGACAGAAGAGGATGAGGAACAGCTACGAGGCTTGAAAGATAAACTGTCCTCGGCACCTGTTCTAAGCCTGCCTGACCTTAAGAAAGAGTTTAACCTGTTTGTGAGTACAGAAGGGGGAATTGCATATGGGGTATTAACCCAGGAATGGGGAAGACAAAAAAAAACAATAGCCTACCTCTCAAAACTAGACCCAGTAGCCAGAGGATGGCCAACTTGCCTACAAGTAATTGCAGCTGCAGCTATCCTGATAGAAGAAGCCCAAAAATTGACTCTGCAAGGGAAAATTAAAGTCCACACCCCCCACGATCTCAAAACAGTGCTAAGCCAAAAAGCTCAGCAGTGGTTGACTGACTCTAGAATATTGAGGTATGAGATCATCTTAATGAACACAGGTGACTTAGAGTTAGTCACCTCCAAATGTCTAAACCCTGCACAATTTCTTACCAGAGAATCCCTGGCAGATCTAGAACATGATTGTGTTGAACTCATAAATCTACAGACCAAAGTGAGAGAGGATTTAGAAGATGTACCCTTGCCATACGGGAGATCCCTTTTTATAGATGGGTCCTCAAGAGTAGTAGGAGGGAAAAGAGCCTCAGGATATGTTGTCATAGATGGGGAAGACATGAAAGTCATGGAAAAAGGGAAACTGCCTTCGAACTGGTCAGCCCAGTGTTGTGAAGTCTATGCTTTGAAAAGAGGATTAGACCTGTTAAAGGGAGATCAAGGAACTATTTACACAGACTCGCAATATGCGTTTGGGATCATCCATACCTTCGGAAAAATTTGGGAGGAGTGTGGCTACTTAAACTCCAAAGGGAAGAACCTAGTACATGAGAAACTGATAAAACTAGTATTAGAATCCTTACAAAAGCCCGCAGAGATAGCTGTGGTGCATATAAAGGGACATCAGAAAGGACACACCCGTGAAGAAAAGGGAAACCGATTAGCAGATCAGATCACTAAAGAAGCAGCCTTAGACCCAAGAAACCCAGTAAAAGCTTTTAAAATAGAAGCAGGACCAAGTAGAGAAAGAAAAAAAGAAGAGCCGAGGTTCAGTGAAAAAGAATTAAAAACAATAAAAGAACTAGATTTACATCAAGGGAAACAAGGAGAATGGTTAACTCCTGATGGGCGTAGGTTCCTAAATAAAGCCCTAGCTCGAAGAGTGCTAGTAGAGTTACACGAATTGACCCACTGGGGAATCCAAGGTTTGTGCGACCACTTTTTACAGGAAAATTTATGTCTTGGAGTATATGATCTGGCGGAAGCAGTCACAAGAGGGTGTGTGATTTGCCTGAAAACTGACCAAAAGGTAATGAGAAAAACTGCGTGTGGGGGAGGAAAACTTGCTTTGAGACCTTTTCAAAACATACAAGTAGATTTCACTGAAATGCCCTCTGTGCAGGGGTACAAACATTTACTAGTGATCGTAGATCATCTCACTCACTGGGTGGAGGCTTTCCCAACCAGAAAAGAAACCGCGCAGGAAGTTGCAAGAATAATCCTAGAAAACATCATATCACGATAGGGGCTGGTCAATAACATTGGCTCGGACCGAGGTCCACATTTTGTTGCTCAAACTTTACATCAAGTAACAAAAGCCCTGGGGATAAGGTGGAGATTGCACACCCCATGGCATCCTCAAAGCTCTAGAAGAGTAGAAAGGATGAATAGAACTCTTAAAAATGTGTTAACTAAATTAATTGAAGAAACGAAAATGAATTGGCTCAGGTGTTTACCTCTCGCTCTCTTGCGCATCAGAAGCAGACCTCGGTCCGACATAGGGGTCTCTCCGTATGAAATGATGTTTGGACTCCCTTTTTTAATCACCCCTTTCAGTACAGCAGATTATCTGGAAGGGGAGGCAGCAACTCAGAAATATTTAGAGGTCATAGGAAAATCCCTAGAAGGCCTCAGGAAGAAGGGGTATCTCCCCCAAACCTCCCCTCTAGACACCAATGCACACAACATCAGTCCTGGGGATTGGGTCTTGATAAAGTCCTGGAACACTACTACTCCATTAACCCCCAAATTCGAAGGACCTTTCCAGGTACTACTCACCACACACACTGCGGTGCGGACTCAAGAAAAAGGCTGGACCCACGTCACCAGAGTCAAAGGACCAGTGCCACCCCCGGATGCCAGACCAGACCCAACAGTGTCACCCACCTCCTCTTGTGCATGGACAGTAATTAAGAAACCAGAGGACTTAAAATTAATTTTAAGGAAGACTTGCTAGAGACTGATATACAGTAAGGTGTTAATAACTGTTTCTGAGTTAAAGTACCATAGAAAAGATTTAAGTACTTGGTAATTGTTTAATAAGACTAAGTGTCCTTTAGCCAAAGGAGTTACCTAGAAAAAAAAAAAAATTATTACTAAGTCTTACTTGGTTTCTAAAGAACACTAGAATTACCATCAGACCTGAGTAAAAGCATACAAATGCCAAAAGAAGTTAGCCTTCAAAAGCCAAAGACTGTAAGTTGATGCGGGCTTAAGCCCGATCAAAGAAATAGAGGAGGGATTTGTTACGAACAGTTTCCAGGTGTTCCCCAGAGACATGGGCAGGGCTTTCCTAGTTCCCATGGCAACACTAAAAAAAACTACTAATTCTAGCTAAGTACCAATATTGAAATGCTAATTAGCTAATTGCTCTGTTTGTTTTCTCTAAACTACCTGGAGATAACCGGCTTCCCACCCCTCCACGCTGCCACTCTGGGACTAACATGCAAATAAAAACCCTTTAGGATCATGGAGGATCCTTAGGATCCTAATCCCTTAGGATTAGGAGGAAAAAAGAATATAAATCAAAAACTGAACACAGTAGAGGAGTCTGGGCAAATGCCCTAGCTGAGGAAGAGGGAAACACATCCCCTGATTGACTTTTAACTGTCGCCATCACCTAAGAAAGAACAGACTATATTAGGCTCTGAGAAGCAGGAATACAGAGACAGAGAGCCCTGGTGTTGCCACCACGGAAGGAGCGGGGACAGCTGTTGTTCTGGACTTCAGCAACAGACTCTGCACGCCACGCCTCCTCATCTTCGGGCCACCGCTGTGCCACAAAGAAAGGAGAAAGGACAGCTGCTGCTCGGGACTCCAGTGACCGACTCTGCACTCCGCCTTCCTTTCTGCTGCCTGGGAAAGCTACGACCGCGGGGGCGAGCTCTGCGTCGAGCCCCCTGCCCAGCTGACCTTTTTAATAAAGAGCTGAACATTAATAAAGGCATTAGCCCTGTTCATTTCACCTAGAAGATTGGTACTCTGTACAGTCAAGAAACACAAAGTATAATTTAGAATCTAATTTGGTCCTTAAAGAGATAGCACCTTGTGCTGGCTTTGCAATAATTGATTTTTGGTGAAGAGGGAGAAAAATCAGCCGCGGAAATGATTCTCTGTGAGGAACTGCTAGAGGCTTCCTCTGTGCCTGGCAAAACCAATCACTGGCTAGCTTGGAAAACTGGCACACTGCTAAGCCAATTAGAAAAGCTGGAAACGCCTTTATGGTAACACGTTCAAGAATGAAAAAAAAAAAAAAGCGGGAAGTTCTCTTACTCACTTGTCTGTACAGGAGTAGGGGGCCAGCTGGGGCCCCTTTCCTTTCACACCTGGATCCCGGAGTGGCTGCAGCTCTCTCAGCATGGCTCGTAATGGATTTTATTTACTTGAACACTTTTAACCAGCCATGCTGCAGACAGAAAGACAAAAGCAGCAGCAGCAGCGGTTCTTTTTTTTTTTTCTGGTTTCCTGAATGAAGAAAAAGCACGGAGTAGAGCCGCCAGTCGGCACAGCTTGCACAGTGCCAGCGGAGACCACATGACCGACTGAGAGAGAGGCACGGTGAGCAATTCCCTGACTGCAGAGCCTGCACAAGATTCACCTTTTAGTGTTGCAGAGCTCTACAAAAACTGTTTCAACTGATAGAACTTGAGAACAAATTAACCTACTGTGCTGTGCATTGGAGGCATTCACAGAAGTGACTTTCTAAGAGAAGCTGCTAGCAGTTTCCTCCGTGTCTGACAAAAAAACAATCAGTAATTAGTTTTAAGAACTGACAATCTGTTAAACAACTGAGAAAGCTAGACACGCCTCTGTGAATACACATGTTAAAGATGAAAAAATCCTAAGAAGCTCTCTTTTGCTTCCGGCCCTGAGCAGGTAACAAGGCGGGCCTGGCCCCCATCTCAGCTGGGCTGGGCTGGATGAGCTCTGCCATGGGGCCAGGCCCCATCAGCCGCTGGGCAGGGGGAGGGGAGGCCATCGGCCCCTGGCGTGCTGCAGCCAAGCCCTGGCCTGGCTGCTGAGATCCTAGCACTCCCCCCAGTCTAATCCAGCCGCAGCTCCAGCCACAAGGTACCAAGCCTGGCCGGGGTCACGTGACCATCTGCAGGCCCCAGGCAAGATACTAGCGCTTTCAGTGCACAGGTAAGACTTGCAGACCTCCAATCCTCGCTCAAGTGAGAAAAAAAGACAGAGTGAGAGCATATAGAAGAACAACATGAAGACATCAAGGTCAGTGAAGAAAGAGTCAAGTCCCAGATGGGAGGGATGAAAAAATGCCTTGATTTTGAGACTGAAATCCTCTTGTAAAGCTATGGAGAAGAATGTAATTGATACATCAGACTCTTTTTCCCTGTAACTCATTGAAAGTACGAGGAGATTAAGTGCTCAAATTATAGATATGAGCAAAGGCCTCTATGCCAAAGTAAGCAAATGCTGAAGTAGCTGTGATCCCACGAGAAGTTTGAACTGAGAGAAAGGAAAAAAGTGATGAAAACTCTCTGCCCCAGGGAAAGAAGACCTCTGTTCTCAGAGATGAAGATGATCTCAAAGATAGATAAAGAGAACCTTTGCTCTTGAACAGCTCATCCTTAAAACAGTACCTCATAAATTGACATGGCCCATAAACGCAGCTGTGGGGAAAGCTGCGATATATGGGAGGGACTTCAAAATTGCAGATTTCCGGGTGGCTGCTATTTGTGGAAGTTAAAAGCCATGAGAGAACTGTTTTCTTGTAGAAAAGTCTCCATAAATTAACAAGAGGGACTTCTCTCCCTAAGTGAACTGAAGAAAGACTATTCTAGAAGTGATAAACTGACTAAATTGTTTCTGTACTTTGTTAGAGAGAAAGAAAAGGTTGTAGGGGGGAGGAAAAGTGTTCTAAAAGGTTTTATTCCAATTCTTATTATTCTTTCTTTTCATTACTGTTAATAAAGTTTTCTTTATACCTTTTTCAAGTTTTGAGCCTACTTTGCGTTCCTCCTAATCCTATCTCAGAACAAGAAATAAATATATTCTAGTGAGTGCACTGGTATTTAACCAGCGCTAAAACTAACCACACCTACAAACACCAATTCTCTCCTGAGTCAGAGAAAAGGAAAAAGTGAAGACACATGAGAACAGTATGACAATGCTAAGGTAGGTGAAAAAGAGGGAGGGAGAGGTGGAGGTGCTCCAAGCGTTGGAGCCAACATTCTTCTGCATAATACAATAAACTGTTTCCCCATAATTAATGAAGTGCATGGGGGTAAAGGTGTTCTAAAAGTTTATTTTAGTTCTCATTATCCTCTTTTAACTCTGTTAATGATTTTTTTTCCCTTATACCTTTCAGAGTTTTGAGCCTGTTTTGCCCTTAAAGTTTGCTCCTAATCTTTCTCTGACCACATGAGTTTTCTTTTTCCCTCCTCTGCATAATTATAGCTGAAGAAAATGAATAAATGATTTTCATAGGTGCACTGGCGTTTGGCCAGTGTCAACCTATCCCACACCTCAAACTCATTTACTAAAGCTCCTCAAGTAGATGTTCCCATATTTGTTTTTTAAAAAGAAAAAACAAATGTTCTGTGTTCTAAAGTGATGCAAATACAGCTTCCCTGATTGGCCATTTCTAGATCTTACCTTGCCTTCCTTCAAAAGAAAAAAAATCCAGAACCAAGCAGAAGAAAGCACTCCATCCCCCACTATTTTGGATGATATATCCACTTCTGCTGAAGAATCAAGTGCCACAGAGCAAACAAGGACAATTATCATAATAGGCTGTGTAACTATTACGAAGTGCAGCTTCATCATTACTGTTTTTCCATCCCTAAGATATGGTTTCCAGACTTCTGCTTTATCAGTGAAAGCAACTACCTATGCTATTTTCAGAATTAGGATCCTACCTCAATTTCTCTCAATGCAATGAAATCTCTAACATTAACGGAATGCCAAGAAAAACTTAGGACTAAGGCCTTTAACCAGGCTGCTTGATAGTACCAAGACTGGAATACAGTTTTATTGCAAGTTGTTGTTTTATTTACTGTGCTGAATTTAAATCCTGAGCACTTTACCAGACCCTCTGGAAATTCACTGAGAGAACATAAACCTCTTTTCCTCCATTACTTTCATATAAAAAAGCTGTTCCTACAGGAAAATTTTAACAAAGCAGAAAAAAAAAAAACTGGTTTAAGAATAGGAATAGCAAAGAGCATTTAATCTTCAAGTCACTGGTTCAAAAGCAGGTAGAGCAATAGTGAATAAAAGCTAGAAACCTATTAAAGTTTTCAACTTGTACAAGAATTCATTTCAGTTCTGCAACTATTGGTACACAAGAAAACAAAAAGGCACAAAGACTGAAATTTTTAAACTCTGACAGCATGTTTGTGACTTATGCTGCTAAAAATATTTTCCCCTAATTCTATGGTGAAAATACAGTAATGTTAGTTCTGTGAAAAACATAAATAACCTCTGATCTCATTCCTTTACAACTGTTCATAAGGCACATCACCAATGCTTTTCCAATACCTAGCGGTAAAATTGGTAAATATGGATTAGGATGGTAAAATTTCACACAGCAGCTTTCTGTTCTCCCTGTGCATTTTCCACAGGGATTTATTTAATACCCTGGGAAAATGCAGATATACACCAGGAGCATGGAATTAAGCTGATATGGCTGCCTGTGAATATGTCTCAAAAGGGCTGCATTTACAGTATGAAATGATGCACAGATGAAAGGCAAAACAGAGTGCATTGTATTTCTTTGCAAAATTGTTGTGACATACAGAATATTAGACTATATTTGCACAACACCAATCGAAGATTTACTCCTACAGGTTTGAAGGAGCTGGGCACCAGACAAGTTTCTAAGCATAAGTAACACAGAAATTACATACTTGCACATGACCAATCCTCATAAATGGCGTGTTAAAAAAAAATAGTAGTAGAAAGTCCATATAATATAATTTGGTTTCATTTCAACTACCTCAATTTATTTTGCTAATAGTTTTGTGCATGATAAAGAACACCTGAAACTTCCATATCCACTTCAGTGTTCAAAAACATAGGACAAGTCCATCCACACCAAGTACACTATACAGAGGCAGCACAGGACAGGCTGCTTTATCTTCCATGTCCAAATCCAATTCCAGCACAGAAAAATCCAAACTCAGTTCAAATATCAGTGAAGTCACGCATTTCTACTTTTTTTGTCCTTTTGCTGAGCAAGGAACTTGGGCAAACATTTGTTTCCCCTGTGAACACTACTCAACCAACCCAGTTGCCACCTTGTGATCTACTGCGTATGAAAAAGCTTACAGCGCAGTTTTGGGAATAGCAGTTTTTGAAGCTCACCTACCCACCACTGGAGAAGAGCTGAATTTCACCATTACTTTCTTTTTGCAGCCAGGAGTGTTACTCCATAGAAAGAAATACATTTAATGTTTTGGGAAAGCCATGTCTGCATACTCTGCTAACACAGTAGCTTTCCAATTGCATTTAATTTATGTAGGAAACACAGCAGCATTTTTACTTTTTACGTATTCCACAACACACAGACAGAACAGGCACTTCTGGTTAATATTAATAGCTCATTAAATGAAGTATTTAATTTTCACTCAAAACCAGAACATCTTAAAAGAATACTGCAATAATCCATTTTTTCCTGCAAGTCAATCCTCTAATAATGTTTATTATAATCTTAGTTACTAGTCACTGCAAACTTGTTTTTCAAATTAATGTAGGAAAATATTCCATTTAGACTTCAATAAATAATTTACTATGCTCATCCTACTGACTCAAATTGATAAATTATTTGCATTATACATTTCCTCATCAATAAGGAGAACTTAGTACTTGGAATTTATGGTACTTTTCCTTCCATGCTCCCGAAAAAGCCAATTTAATTTAAAGCCATACAGAGGGAAGCAATCTCTCTTCAGACATCCCAGATATCTGAAACAGAATATATTTTTTGTTCATTTTTCTCCCATTTTACATTCAAAAAAATAATCTAGGATACAACTATTCAGTAATAAGGAAAAGTGTGTGATTATAATAATTACTTTGGAAAAGGTCAAACAGTAGACAAAAAAAAGGCAACTCAGACTAAGGTACAGCAGCTACATCTACTTTTCAACCATCCATTTTTCTTGCCATGGTGATGCCCCTTCAAATGCTACTATCCACAGAACAGCTTACTTCTTCCAGCCCAGTGCTCCACACCCCATGTTAAGAGAACATTTTGATGGAAACACAATATGACAAGGAGTCTTTTTCCCCAGATGCTATATTTACTTGAAATGATTTAATTGCTTTGACCTAATCCAGACCCAACCTACAAGACTAAAAACTGGAGTGCACTGAAAAGAGAAAGAAAATATAAAGGCTTTTTAGTTGCCTCTTTTTAAGGCTTACATTTTTTCCTAGCTGTGTTCCTGCTCTGATCAGTTTTCAAAACCCTAAAGAACAAAACCACTACTAGTTTCAGTGGTTAAAGTGTATCAGAGAGGGAGGGATATTTCTAAACCATCAGAAATAGTTTGAGCACTAGATTAACCAGGAATTTCTACAATACTTTTCTCTCTACAAACTCTCACAGAATCTATTAATATAGCGTTTAAATAACTAATCAAGAAACTACATGAACAAACATGTCCCTTTCACAGGGTAACAGTGATCAAAACAGCAAAATATGTTAAGAAGGATACATATAAAAATAGAAGTGCTAGAATGAAAATATATGCAATACTGATGACTAACACATTCATGTATCTAATAAAAAAGCAGTAATACAGATACCTGTGTATCAGTGTACCTTTTTAAAAAAATACTATTCTAATACCTCTTTGCAGAACATGAACATCTGCACCCAGATAGCTTTTTTTTTTTTTTGTAATTTAACAAGCAAACAATTGCAAAATAAAAAATTTCTGCTGTAGTGCAGCACCAAAAAAAGAAACAAAACCACAGTGACATGGCTTACATAATCAAGGATCTTTTCTTGGGACATAGCACTCATTTATAATTCCAGGGACATTTGTTCTTGAAAGGGTGCTTCCTGTAAAAAAGTCACATGCTGGATGAGCACAATCTGCTCATAACCCCTGTAGAAAATTAGACTGGAGGAGAAAATTTTAAGCCTTTTATTCTTTGCTAATTAGCTGGCAAAACATAACTATCTGTCTGACAGAAAACAGCTCAACTGAGAAAAGTAAGATTTTACAGCAATTTTACGCATTGCAAGGAAGAAAAATAATTTGAAAATAAATTTAGATTCAGGCTGTACATAATTTCTGGAGTTTTTTTTTATTTTTCCTCTACAGTCTCCAAATAGCCAATAGTCTGATTACTTTGCTATCTACTTTTTAGATCTCATCAAATGTGACAGTCCAAACATTTAACTTCAGGTGCTATAAAATAAAATTAAGTAAGCCAATGAAACCACATTGAAATTAGGACTTTTCAGCCAAACAAACCTCCTCAGATCCACCCTCAAATCTGGCTGCATATTTGATGATTAGACAAGGTTGGGATAAGTAATGCAAATATAATTCAGAAAAAAAATGTTAAAACCCCAAAAACCTATCAAAAAAAAACAAAACCAAATGTCTAAAGCCAAACATACAAAAAGAAAATACTTTTGTCTCAAGACTGAGTAAAATTACTTCACAAAATAAGGAGGTTTTCCCCTAAGAATTAAAGGACTATTAGATATACAGCTTCCTCATTGTAGCATGGCATAATATATTGCAGTCTGACTACAGGAAAAGAAAAACCATGTAATACCCCAAATCAGATATAAGAACATGATAGGAAAGTGCCAACTGTACTGTAGTTACCAGGAAAAAATGGAGTAACATTTCTACAAGTGCTACAAGTTCTACGAATTTTACTAGTAACTACAGCTATCTTTATATTGAAAGAAAGGTCTACTTAACATCTGAACAAATGCACAATCTCTGTTAATTGATACCTTTGTATTTTACACATTCTGACTTAAATAGCTGAGAAGCATTTTACACCAGGGCAGCCTTAGGGACTCAATTTCCTGTGGAGCCATTGCTGCAACCAAATTATATTGATGAGCTTTCAGATAACATACATTCAAGAGAGTCAATTTTTGCAGACTCCCACATTTGAGGCCTACTATTAAGCTCTACCACCAAGTCTGTGCAAAGAAGCATCCTGGCAATTGTTAAAGAGTCTGTCCTTCAAAACAAACCAAGTAGGTAGCAAAACAGCACTAGAATTTTATTTGCTAGAAGATGCTAAAGAATGATAGTAAGACAGTTGCTGAAACTGAATTAATGTATATTTGATTCTTTGCTAAAATAATGGCACCGAAGGGTAAAAACATCAGAAAAAAATTCCATAGTTTGTTTACACATCCAATTCAGACAGGGGCATAATTTACTCAAAATCAGAAATTTTAATATTGCATTCCTCCATAACAGAAAACACATCTATAATCTAAGTTGGATACATGTCATGTGCCCTCTAGAATAATTAGTAACAATATTCAATTTTATATGAAGAATTTAAATTAAATTAATTGCAAGAGTAATTGTATATGTAAAATTTTTTAGTACTATGGTAAGATGTCTATGAAGTCCATGCCATAAATATATTTTTAATGGCTAAAACTAAACACAGGCTGCAAAAATCAGAGTCTCTGATTCTAGAACCACCACCATAAAATACATCCCTGATTATTCAAACTCTAGGCCATTCAAAAGAAATAATGACAATTTTATGATCACAAGAGCTAGGAGTGAAGCCATGAGTTTGATCTTAGCTCTGACCATACTTCAAATTATATAAGCAAGCACTGAGAACATTTACACTTTTACCATTTTGGTTTTACCTGAACAATCTTTAGAAATAGTCTAATCAGTTTAATTCCATTAACTATTTTCTGATTATTATAGATGGGTAACGTGATACTTGGCTCTTGCAATTAAGGGATGACTATTATGTGTGTGTTAAGAGAAGTTTTATTGATGTATAGTTATGTTATTGTGATTTGTTGTTTAGACGTCCTCTGTTCTCCCCATAGTCCCCTTTCTCTCCCCATACTCTTGCCAAAGGACAGCCTTGGTAGTTGGGACATGTAGAAAGAGGGCGTGTACCTGTGGCCCCTTGCACAGGGCATTTGGGAGGAGGTAAGGCTTGTTACTGGGAGGTGTGGCATGACAACATCTGACCTCCAATCAAGTTGCAAGAAAGTGATCTCCACCAATAAATGGCAAAGAAGAGTTAACTGACAGACTTTAAGAGGGGGCAGGGTTGCATAACGCAACCCCAGGGGTGTAACACACAAAGCAGGCATTTTGTAGACCAGCTTGTGGCTGCCGGGTTACCTACTCCCAGCGCACTGTCCTTTTTCCGTATTCACTCATTAGCTGTATTTGTTAAGGTTTTAATTAACCTTTGAAATTTTTAAAAGTGAGGAGTCATTTCTCATACTGATGATCAAGATACTAAAGGCTGGACTTAATACTCAAAGACGGCTAATGCAAAGCATTTTCACAGACATTAGAATGACAATTGTTCTTTAGATCCAGTATCTACATTCTCAACACATAAACTTCCTTTTCACTTCTCTCTGCATGTGAAATTAACATTAAGAATAGATGTCAACTTTAACATAGGTCTAGTTGAAATTTTAGGACTTTGAATTTTGTGAAAGATGCACGATGCCTGTTTTTCTTAAAGGAAAAAATAGTAAACCCCCACCAACCTGGCAACCCATTTATGATTAATTCTGCCAAAATCTTGAAAGGCCAGTAAAAGTGCTATTTTTTCATTGCAATAGGCTTTAAGAAAAAAAATCACCTCAGCAGGTAAGTATCTGTGTTCACTATCCTGTGAATGTCAAGCCTTGAGAGGATTACTATTCTACTAAGTACTGAGTCATTGCCCAGTGATTGTTTATCTCCGCATCACAAAGCACTATTCAGAATGAAAGCATTTCACACTGGACAAAATGTCTGGCCCGGGCAGCTGTTCCACAGAGCAATGTTAAAGGGCCAAAAACCCCTGCTTCTCACCAGTATTGCCATTCAGTGCCACTGAAGACAACCACTCAATGGCAGAAAGAAAAAAATACATCTCACAAGAAACAAAGCCACCTTCCACTGCAAAAAGATTTTTTTCAGAATCCACCACTACAGTCTCTGCACTATCCACTGTCATAGAAATGAGGATTTCTGTCTGCTTAGTGCTTAAGCCCAGATCCCAAGCATGGAGATTTGTCCCTCGGTAAAAAACAAAATATTCCTAAGAGCTTTATTTATAACATTACTGTTCAGGGACAAACTCTTGAACTCTCTCTAGCTTTCTTCCTCTCTTCACCCCCAGCCCTCTTTTCCCATCACCTACAGCAGTGTAGGCAGACCTCTACAGAAAATGAGACAATTTTTGACAAAACATCATCTTAAGAACAGAGAGCCTACAGGACATGATAATGTTGAGACTGTGAAGCTATAAAACAACAAAGTAATTACCTGAATGTAGTATTACTGAATATATAATTATGCTTACAAATTTCCATTTTATCAAAACAGAAGCAAATGCACTTCAATTTATCTCTTAACATAATTCATTTTACAATAACGGGGCAATTGTTGTTTTTTTTTAATATAAAGAAGCTTCTAATAGCAATTCACAGCTTCTTTTTAATAATTTAAACCCAGATTAACAATGCTTGGTACATGATAGTGGCGAAACTTCTAAAAACAACCAGTGAAATAGTACTTTTCACTCCATATTGACAAAAAATTAGCACTGACTGCACTGATACAAATTCAAGTGTGAAACATTTTAAGAAGGGTTACCTCAGATTCATCTGTTGATTCCTCATAAGACCTGGTTTCCTGAAAAGGACACAAAAAACAAAGGGGTAAATAGCTAAGTATACACATAACTGAGCAGTATTTCCCTTTAAGAAGTACTTTTAAACCCTTACTAAGAAATGAAAGACAAAGAAGAACCAACTCGAAGTTCAGCGTTTCCATCCTTATCCTTCATACTCGATTTGTGCTTGCACTTGCATTTGAGTGTCACAGTGATACTCAGGAGCACCAGGGACTCTGTTGTCAGTTACGCTAAAAGGGAGAGTGATTGGGACATCAGAGAATCTATCCCTGTGATTGTCTTCCCCTTTTCCAGAAGCAGTAGCAAATTTTGCAAAGAAACTGTCCATACCTTGACCTCATGGTAGAACAGCATTCTCAAGTTATCCGCAAGCCAGCTTTGCTATTCAACTATTCAGCTGTTAATAGGCTTATTTTAAACTTAAAAAATTTCAAACCATTTTCCATAGAAGTCCAGCATTCAATGACTTTCTCCTTCCCATCTGATGTTAATTCAAGACATGGCTTTCTCCTACCTTTGAAACAACTGTACCTTTAAAACATCTCTCTGGCAAGATGATTCTTTCTACCCCAGAAAAAATTTAAGTCAACTCCTGCCCATCTCTCATCTGCCCACTGAGAAAATCTGCTGATGCAATGCCTCCTCAAAGAAGTCAGCAAAATTAAGATTTACTTAACGCATTTATCTTTATCAATAGCAATAAAGGATTACAACTAATACACCGGCAGTGAATGTAAGCATTTTAGCAATAAAATATGATATAAACAAAGAACAAGCAGGAGAGAAAGCAGCATTTCAAATCTTATGAAGGGAGTCTTTGAAGAGTAAGATTAATAGGTACAGAATTCCACCAGACAAGACCAAAAAAAAAAAAAAAATACACCCTTACCAACAGCTTAGAGAAAAATGGAGAAGGGAGAAAATTTAATAAATAATAATTATTATTTAAATAATTAATAAAATTTAATAAAATAAGTAAACCACTGTAATTTTTTGTTTCTCACATTTATTTATTTTGAATGTTTTATAATGTACTGATTGTGACCTGTACACCAAAAGCAAAGGCTTCCTTTTCATTAGTGGAGGCTCACATTGATGCCCATAATGACCATCACAGCAGATGGCAGAGAAGCAAAGCAGCACTTCTACCCGCTACTGGAAGCTTCGTGCAAGGTGTTACCACAATTACTTTCATCCATTTCCTCCATTTTACTCACTAAAGATAGACCCATATCTAAAATACACATCCCATAGAAGGGTTATCAGTGTAGTCTATATTTGTGTCACAGATTGGGAAATTGCAAGTAAAAAGTATATGGGAATCAAGGGAAGATGGAGTAAAATCCTGGCATCCTTTGAAGTTTAGGTTCAACTTTGCAAGCCCAACTGTTTGTCTGTCGGTCTCCCAGTCTCTCTCTCTCTCTCCCTATTACAATCTCTTGCATAACAGATCCAACGTAACTTCTCAAAATATTCTTAAGTGGGCTTCTCAGTATGATGGGTATAGGGTTTTCTCTTCCCCTGGTTTTACAAACATCAAATGTAACCCACTAGGTGTTTAAGCCCATAACATAAACCTGACAGAAGGTGAAAGACACAAAACTTGAGTTTTATAGAAACACATGCACAACACACACACAGCCCTTTCAGTAGAGGTGTGCATACTACCCTCAGGAAATAAACTGAAAAGAGTAAAGTAACTCCCCTATCATAGTCCAAAGAGTGCCAAACACAGGCTAGTTTAATCTATTGTATTGTTAGAGAAGACTTGTCAGAGTTTGTTTCATCCTTCCAAAGCCTGCCACAATTAAAAACTCACCAATCCTGGGGGGAAAATATCTCCCGCAATGAAGCCAAGCCCTCCTAACAAAACTCTGTCAGCAGGGAAGGTGGAAACCAGATGCCAGTCTCTAACTTTGGCCAGTTACCTTGAACTAATTCTAAGACTCTCTCACTTTTAGGCATCCATGACTGACAAATATTGAACAGCTCAGCTGTCTGTTCAAATACTGGCTCAGCAAAGAAGCATTTAGAAAATACCTGGAAGGGCCAGGAACTGCACTTTTCCTTTTTTTTTTTTTTTTTTTTTTTTTTTTTTTTTTTTTTTTTCTTGGGAAAGAGCAACCTAGGGACGGGGAGCTTTAGGAGAACACCCGATTAAGGGAACAGCACCAAAATCCTCAAGTTTTGTCTCAGAAAAAAATTCTCTTGTTGAAATGAACTTGGTCGTGTCTCCTATGTCCCTCGGTAGAGAGACAGCTCTTGGCTCCACAGCGGCGTCAGACGCACTTCTAAACCCACCCTCCCGGCCAGACCCAGGTTCCGCTGCCCCCATGTTCCCTCCTCCGCCCCGATGCAGCGAGGCTGTCCCCACCGGCCCCGCACCCCGCAGGGCTGCCTGCCGACCTCTGCCCCGTGGCACAGGCACTGTCCCACTGCCCCTCCGCCCCTCCACCCCATGTGCCCCCGCCCCAGTCCTGCGCTTCCGCCGTCCCGCTCTAAGCCCCGCTCCTCGGCGCTGCGGCCACAGTGCAGTGAGAGTCTCTACCTTCTCCCCGGCTTCCGCCATGGCGCAGCCAGGCGCCTGTCATGTGAGGGGCAGGAAGCCGGCGAGGCGGGGGCACTCTGGGAAATGTAGTTTCGGCGGGAAGCAAGCGTTTCCTTCTCCCCCCCCCCCCCCACTTTTTTCTTTCCTTGGCCCAGCTGAGGTGTGGTGGCGATGCCGTACAAAACGGAGGGCACACGCAAGGCTGGGCCCAACGGCACACCCAGCCAAGTTTCCTCTCCACCCTCCTTAGCTGTGAGACGCTTTCTTAAGCTGAAATCCATCGATTCTCTCAGGGAGACCAGCATGATCTGCCAGCTCCATGGTATACCCAACTGTGATAAGACTGAAGGTAGCCACTGCAGTGCTTTATGAGCTGGCGCCTGATTAGCGAGGGTTCAGATGTAGCTGAAGGCAAGAGCCATTGGCAGCCTGCCTGCTGCCACTGTTGTGTACAGCACTGCCAGTGCTCCCAGACCCTTTTATTGTCATCCATCAGAGTAGCACCTGGTCGAGCACAGCTCCAGTTGCCATTGTATCCTCCGGTTTCCATTAGAGCCTACATGTAGCAGCTTTGGTCCTCTTTGTACTTTTTACTTAATCATCAGTATTGAAATGGCCCACTCTAGTGTCAGGAAAAGGATTTCAGAAAGCCTAAATATATTCTACAATTCTAGCAGCTGCTGCATCTTAATTTTTTAAAGCATAAAAAAGGACTTGAATGTCTTGCTTGCACACAAGCAGCTTTCGTTATGTGTTGAAAACATAGTCAAAACTAAAAAGCAATAGGCAGAACTTTTTACAGTTTGGGTTTTGCCTTTGGAGCTATTTAAAATCTAAGGTGGAGCTACGCTGTTGTCCTTGGGTTCAAAGACATGAATTTAAAAATATGCACTGCAGTTTACCTTTGGCAATAAAAGAGAAATCTTATAATACCACACTGCAGAACCTTAAGGGCATACAGTTAATTGCAAGAGAGTATCACCTTGGCTATGAAAATAATGTGTATCATTGTTATACCTTTAGAAACTAATTGCCAGAATTTTGGCTGAGAAGAGCTAGAACTGTCCTTTAAAATCACACTGAAGGTGGTACACAGGGTTGAGAGAGAGCTATCAAAGTTACAGTTTCAGTGCAAGAACATATGAAAATAGCTATCTTGAATAATTTAATTTGAAAATGATAAAAGAAAGTATTTTTTTTATGGTTTGTTATGGACTGTCAAGGTGCCATGGCAAAGAGGTGTGTAAATATCATCCAGGCCATATAAGCCACACGATATCTACAGAGAAAGAGATGTTTGGTTGGCATTGTACAAAATATTGTCAAGACCACACCTGGATATAATTGTAAATTTGGAGTCACCTTTGTTACAAAAAAATTTATTGAAACTGGAAGGCACCAAAGGACCACTTTTAGGGTCTGATCTGTTGGAGAGGACTGATAAAAAGAAGGACTTAGCAACTTCAGTCTAGCAATAAAAGAGATCTGAAGAGGAAGAAGAACTATTAAAGTAAAAGTATGAGATCAAATCAGTATCAGCTATTTTCAGTGCATTTAGGCTGGAAATGAGAAATAGATTCCCATGTGTCAAACATGTATGGTCCTCAGAAGAATCTTGCTGGCAAGAAATTTACTGATTTCAAGATGAAACTTAATAAACTTAAATAAGAGATTGTAAGAGCTGTTTGCTGACAGCTGTGTGGCTTACCCAGAATGCTGATCATTATAGGCCCATTCAGTCCTTCTTGAATCTTAGTCCTGTTCAGATCAAGTGAAAAAATATTGCTGTCAATGGAGTCAGGATTTGTCCTTTAATATGTAATGCACAAGCTATATTTTCTGTTACTTGAAACTGTGTATGTCTTGTAAAAGTAAATTTTGCCAGTGAAGTTTTTCCCCTACTTTCAGGGGAAAAAAAACAAAAAAACCAAAACCGCTCAATAAGGATTTTGGGCTGCAGGGTTTGTTTTCTTCTTTTCTTCCTCGTCCCACCCTCCCTTTTTTTTTTTTTTTTTTTTTTTTTTTCCTTTTTTTTTTTTTTTTTCATCAACAGGTATTTTGTGGCCCTTTTTTAACTGGAAAGAACATTAGCAACTGACTTTGTGGCCCTTTTTTAACTGGAAAGAACATTAGCAACTGACTTTTTAAGTGCCAAGAAAAACAGAATGTAAGGGAAAGGATGGCAGATCTTGTAAACGTTGCTATTATAACAGCTAATGGTGCACATTTGCTCATTTTTCACAAACTGAGCCATCAAGGAAACAGCTACTGCTTGTTTTCATTGCACAAAGAGTAAGTGGTATAAACAATGTGATTTACTTAGAAGGTGTTGCTTATTTCTGGCAGAATGGTGCAAAACTAATTCTTTTGTTGTTTAGACTTATGGTATGAATTCAATCTGCCATGATTATAGGTTTTTATTGTGTCAGGAAAATTTAACATGTTTGCATCTGATTCTGTCACCCCTTCCACATCCGCCCTCCAAAAGAGCTGAAAGTCATGTAGAAGCAATGCCACCAACAGGTTTTTAAATCTTTCAGCTCCTCCCACAAAGTACGCAGCATCCTTCAGATTTGGGCCTGAGAACAGTCAACCTTTGGAGATAAAAAGCTTAAGCATAGTTCAGCATAACTGGGAAATATAGCATTGCCTAAGAGAAGTAAATGTTCTATCCTAACCTTAAAACCTACTCTCACTCTGTCTGCCAGTGCATAGAACTGAAGTCTGGGTTAAATTAGTTGTACTAAAGGTAGAGATTTGAGATGTCTGGTGAGATTATGGATGCTTTGAGGTAGAGCATTTTGGCTCAGATTCATCTCATGTGATAGGTGGCTGTACTTTATCACTTAGTTTTAACTTGGTTCACCAAAAATAGCACTCTTCCTAAGTATTTAAAGAAATATTTTAGCCATACCATAATGCCTTTAATGTTCTTAGTGCCTATTTTAATGCAGAGCTTCCACTGGATGGGAATTCTGCAGGACATTTCTAACCAGATGCTGACATACCAGCCAGTTTGAATTTTAAAAATTTAAGTCTGTCAGGAAGTTCTGATTTATTTTTTTGCCACAGAAATCAGAATTAGCATTGAAACTTGGACCTTGACCAACATTCAGAGTTCAAATAGTGTTAAAAGTTTTCTGTCTTGCTTTAACACACTTTCTCTCTGTGAAAGTGAAACAGAGACTACTGTGAAACACAACAGGTAGCAAGTATCCTTTGGTATATTACTGTGTTTCAGTCTCCAGGAGCTCTCAGCTGCTTTCAGGTAGGACTGATTCATCCCACAAAATGTTTGGCTGGATTATCTCTTACCACTGTCACCCCCACTTCTTCAGTTAAAAGGAAAAAAAGGTGGTGTTGTCTGTAAGTTAATAGTGTTTAAAACCACTATGCTGTATAAAACATAGATAATGTTGTCAGTACAATGGAGGTTCAAAGATTTTCCTCTTTCTGTTTGTTTGTAGAAATAAACTTGCAAGGACTTTTTTTTTATCCTTGCTATCAAATAATTATTTCTGTAAGATGCTTTCAATTTATACCATAGCTTACATAATTATAATCTTGAATATGTTCAGGAACTTTATACTTTAATAACAATCCTGTTTGACTTGCTAGCATTATATTGTTTTGCAGTTGCTTGCTTTTTTCTTCTTAATCCATATCTAAACTTTATTTACAACATTTCTTCCTGAAATAAGTATCAGAACATTGACTATTAAAAAAATTCAGTTCTAAATTTAAAACATAGTCGTACCATATGGGCATCATAGTAACTGCCTTCTTCACCTGGCACTAAAGATAACCCCTGTGTAATTTACAATGTCATCAAAAGGCAAGGTAAGAAATGGAAGTATGCATTACCACTATGTTCCACACTGCAGTGTATTTAAACTAAGTTTAAATGATCAGCTATTTTTATAAAAATGAGAGTGGTAACAATATCAGAAAGATTATTACAAATTCTTCAAAATAGTTGATCTTTATTCCCTGACATTTAAAGACTTTCTTGAATTACAGTAAATTATTTTCAAATCCTTCAGGAATAATATTGTCCTCAGTCTTTTCTTTCTTCCTCTGACCCTCCCTCCGCATCTATCTTTCTTTTGCTCACTTTCCTTGTCTTTGCTCTCAGGCAGTCTTTACTGAAATATACCTACTTGTGCTGTGTAGAGCACACAAAGAAGATGAAAAAATGTGAAGCACACTAAACAACATAAACAAGGGCTATTATAAAGGGAGAGGTAGTAAGGGATCCTACAAACAAATTTATAGTAGAATATAAAAAGGATCTTGTGGAGAAGGATCAAGTCTGAAATTGAAAATTTATTATGCTATGAGAAAATGTCATAGATATGCAGATTAGCAAGCCAATGGGAATAGTGCTGTTATTTAATCTAAGCTCCTCCCTAACATGGGCCATGAGATTTACCTGAATTAATTCTTCTTTGTACCATTTTTTAAAAAATAAAACATACTTTGACATAACATTTCCAGCTACATAAAACTCCCTGCATTTCCTTGGTAAATAATTTCAAGAGCAGTTAAACTCACTGTAGAAAAATCAAGAATACGAAAGAAATAGAGCAGTGGTCCATCTATCTTAGTCTTCCACAGTGGTGATAGGATGCAGTCTGAGGAGAGCATATACCTCTGAGCTTCACTCCCTTGTCTTATCCTAGCATCTACTGGCATGGAATTAGGGATGTTAGAAGACACATTCCTGACTGTTCCTTCTCATCTCTGTTAACAAACCTGCTGTTGATGATGCTCTTTTTGACTTCCTAACACTATGTACCTCCAAAATCTTTTGAGACAATGAAACCCAAAATCTGTCTGCCTTACGCTTAAAGTTCTTTCTTTTTTTTTCCTGTTTTAAACTGCTCTGCTATGGTTCTCTACCAGTTTTGATAAGCACACTTTCAGTCTAATAATGCAGGACTTGGTACATACTGGGTTTTTCTTATCCCTATGGCAAATTTAAATTTTTCTTACCTCAGCTTTGAACTCCTCCATTATGTCCACCATGGAATCATCTGTCACCAAGTTCTGAAAGTTCTGTATTCAAAGATTTCTCAAAGATTTTTCAGAGTTCCCCATGTAACTACTTCTAGTCTAACATGAAATAGTTTCTTAGTTATTTGTTAAGTTAAATTGAAAGATGCATTGATTGTTTCACAAAAGATGCTTTACATGCTACAAATAGTTTTTTGTGACTGTTGTTTGCTATACCACAAATTTGTTGCCATCTCTGTTAACTTGTGCATGGTGGGACCTGGCTCTATTAGTTTAAACTAATGAAACATACTCACTCCTTTTATATTTATGTTGTTATTGTGAACAGCTCTACCATTTTCAGCTGGCATTACACTCAAAGGGTTCTTTCTCCTTCCTGATAATTAAAATACTCCTTGTCTTTAATTCTTCTAACCTTGACCTATTTTCTTTTCCTTTTTTTTTTTTTTTTTTTGGTGTTCCCTGTTTTTTTCTTATGATTCATTTAAGTTACTGCCACTGATTTTTTTTTCTCTGTGAAACAAGATATAAAGATGAAAGTCTATAGGTATATATAAACCTAAAATGGATTGTTGCACGTTTTCCTCAAGGATATTTTATGTTTTGTTGTCTTGTTGTAGAGTCCTTATTATTCTTTTAAGAGTGCCCATTTCCCATTTATATGCTCTCCCAGCTAGTATTCTTTAGTTTCATCCTTTTAAAACAGCATTAGCATTTTTTTTTCAGTTAGAGTCACATTCCATTGTCAAACATAACTGTAATTTGAGTAATTAGCATTCTTATCAAAGAAAGCACTCAGATTTGATCTAATTTAAAACTGATACAATGATTAGAGCAGTCTTAGGATATTGTTTGGTCAAGAGTATCGAGAGCAATCTCAATCTCCATGTTCATATTAAGATTTGTTGGTTTTTAGCAATTTTATGTCCTTCCTGTGTATTGAAAATGCTGTCTATAAGTGAGATGGGTTCTTAAAAGAACAGAGATATTAGGTAGGACCCCAGATCTTGATGCTAGGATTTTATAGTTTTATCAACATTTCTGCAATTTGAAATTGAAAATCCAGTATCCTAACTTCTAGAACTTCAGTCTAGGTTTAGGTAGTTCTTATACATTATCTGTCTTATAATGGGACATTAATAGAACTGTTTTGCATGGTCATTAAGATCAACTGGGATAATGGAGTCCTTGTCATTCCTGAATTATCAAAAAATTTCCATCAATATTCTTCTTACAGGTTGCACCAGCAAGAGAATCTCCATTCCCAAGGTGATTGCTACAGACTATCTTGAGGCATTACGTTCTTCTGAATTTACAATTTTAAGTGCCTAAAATGATGTGAAAATAGTTGTTCTGTCTGTCAGGTGTGTGTTTTGCATTATGCAGAGATTTTTCATGTCCAAGGAGGAGACACAAAGAAGCATGCAAAGGCACAAAGCCTTCTGGGGTAGCACCAGAGACCTCTGTCTGATAATGTATTAGCATATTTCAGCAAATTCAGATGTCAGGCTAATGAATTATGTTATCCAAAGGCTGTGGATTTAAAAAATGTTGTACAATCCACCAACCTCTGACATGGAAACAAAACGAATGAATTTTAACAGTCTTGTTAAAGTCCCTAGTAAAGAAGTGATTCACCTCCAGAAGTTTTAAAATATTATTTCATAAAAAATAGGCCACATAGCTTTTAACAGTGTTCCTACACAGCATTCTTACACCATATGGTTATAGTATAAAAATGTTCATAAGATACTCCCTCTCAACAATGGATGTGGATAAGTACAGCTGCCACATGGCAATAATAGGATATACTTCCAAATAGCCATTGGTTTTGAATTTGAAATAAGTTTTTTTCTATTCTTCTCATACTTAGCTGCCAAGGAGGCTTTTTGTGGGTAATAATACTTTTATGTGGTGTTTGGTTGGATATCAAAGGGCTCTCTACCCATCACACACTAAGTGTGCTTTGCAGCAGCAGAATGCCATTCCTCACCTTTCCACTCTATTTAAGTAGATTTTTATAGTATAGTGATAAGAAGTAGCCTCAATTTCATCTTTGTCTGGATTGCTGTCAGTAGTGATAGCGTCAGGTCACCAGCAACAGTGTTCTTCACAGTGTTCACTGACAAGCTAGGAAATGCCCATAGTACTTGAAAACTGTTATCTGTTTTGTTCATGGAACATCCATGAGGAACAAATTCCCATTTTTCAAGTGAAAAAACTGAAGCAATTTAAGCAATTTTAAAAGAAAATATCTTTTGTGGGAGTTGACTAACCTGAGACAACCATTGACTTAAAGCTGTGGGAGAAACCTTTTTAGTTCGGGTGAAAAGAACAGGTTCATAGGAATTGTTATGTTAATAGAGTTACTCCATATATAGTTGTCTTTCTAGTTCCCATGCTTGGTTGGTTGTTAGTGTGTTGCATATAAGGTAATGCTGTTGGCTCTTGTTCATGATTGGCCCCCTGCCCTCAAATCTTTCCCTATATATTATTGTATACACATTTTCGAATCCTTAGAGCTAACCCCATCCTGTGTGTGCCTTCTGTCGATTATTATTTTATCCATTAAAGTTATTTTGTTTTTGGGCAACCCAATTGACCAGCCCTATTTCTTTTGCCACGCTACTCCTGGCCAGTCCAGTTCCAGGGCGGCAGCTGCTGGACCACAACAAGTGGCGCCCAGAGACCCTCATATTGAGGGGCCTGTTGGGATCGGATTGGCAAGGAAGCCGACTGGCAGGCCATCCCTTTCCGCTGGTGGAGCTTTGGAAGCAAAGTCAGGCCTGACAACGTTCAGCAAGTTTCAGCGACCGGTGAGAGTCGACTTGTGGACACCTGCAACGGAGAGCAGGTGAGTGGAAATGGAGGACTTATACCCATCATCTTATTTTAAATGGGAGTGCATATCCCATCCCAATCCAAAGTCCCGAAGATAGGTTCAGGAATGTCCGCTGTAGAGAGGGACATATATGGACGTTTTAAGTTCATATTAACAGCTCATGGGAAGAAGATTGGAAAATGAGAGTTAAAGGCCATTGTGAAGTGGGTCTTCCGTAATAATCCCCAACACTGTGGACACCAATATCTGTTCTGCAGACTTCTGAGACTTGATGGGAATAAACTTTTATGACCTAGCAACCAAAAGAGATTCCATGGCACCACGCATGCTCCCCACCTTCTGCGCAATTTTAAAAATGTTGAAATCACAAAAAAAGCGCCATGACCCCAGCTCTAACACCACCTCCCAACTTGAGGCTGTTTCCAAACCCTCTAACCCTGGGAGTGGGACACGAAATCAGAGCCTGTCACAGATGCAGGAGCCTGTGCAGACTGCAAATCCCGCCATTTTGTGTCCTCCTCCTTATTACCCCTCAGACTGCCCTGGAGGAGGGTACAGAGTAGAAAACACCACCACGCATGGCTGAAGCTTTAGTAATTCGAGTTACTCTGCCACCCTGTGTCCCCCTCACCCTCCTCCACTCGGGGCTCAAGATGGAGACAGCCATGCCATCTTGGACCCCTCCTGCTCCATCCTACCCATTCCTGCACTTTTTCCTTGTCCCCCCTTCTCTGCTGTACCAACTAACTGCCATTTTAACATCGACCACCCTTGTATTAACACCGTCCACTAACTATCATTTTGCCACACCACCTAATCAAGTTGTCAGTCCTCCCCTTGACTCCAGACCACACCCCTTCTGCCTCGGGCCACACCCCTTCTGGGGGAACTGGAGCCACATCTGTCATGGTTCCAGAAGTACCACCTACCAACATGGTGGTGCCTACGTAGTCTGTGCTGAAGCCCATACCAGCGGCTAAGCACCTCTACCACCGCTTCATCAATAATAAAAAAGTTGTGCTCGTATCTGGTTATTCTTCCTCCTCCTCCTCAGAAAATCTCAGCCCTTCCATATCCGGTGACACCAAGGATCCATGGGAGAGGATCCATAAGACTGTGGTAAAGGAGGGAGATTAGGAGATAATTTCCAAATTTATTGTTGCTCCAGTACACTATTGAAGGAGGGCAAACACAAACCCAATATAGGAGCCATTGGCCTATGGCGAGGTGAAAGAACTGTGTAAGGCCGCTAGAGAGCATGGGAAGGGATCACCTTACTTCAACACCATAATTTGGGCTACTTTCACCGCACATGTCCTAACACCCAATGATATGCAGTACATAATGACCATGCTGTTATTCCTTACAGAATACACCCTTTGGGAAGAAGAGTGGACTATGCTAGGGAACCAAGCATGGGCTAATTTTACTTTAGACCACCTCACAGGAGAAGGAGCACACACCCAACTCAATGACGAAGCTGCGTGCCTCCCTAGACCTGTCCTATATGATATCAAGGATGTGCCTAAAAAGGCCCTTATGCAGATGCTCAATAGCAGCACCCCTAACCTGGACTTTGTTGCCATCAGACAAAGGCCTAATGATCCCTACATGAAATTTATTGATAGACTCAGAGTCGGTCGCACTCGAAAGACAAATTTTGCTAGAAAGGGCCAAAGAAGAGCTACTCAGAAAGCTAGCTGTCTCCAATGCCAACCCAGAGTGCAAAAGGATTCTACGTTCTTTACCATCTGAGCCAGAACCTGCTTTGACACAAATGATAGAGGCTTGCAATTGCCTTGGAACGCCAGAACACTCAGCCACTTTACAGGCACAAGTGATAGGACAAGGAATTGCAGAAGCTTTAGCCACAATGCGAGTCATCCCTCAAAGGCAACAGCAACAGAACCCAAAGCCTTGTTTTGGATGTGGCAAAAAGTGATCTTTCATAAAGGACTACCCCTAGCGAGAAGCAAAACTCAGTCCTAGGACCTGTAGATGCAAAAGAGATTATCAAAGCATTAAGCAATTCCACACAAAACAGGGTAGTTGTAGCAGGCCATCACCAGGAAACTTCCAGTGGAGCACAGGATGGCCCTGTGCAAGGACACAAATAACCCAGCCATCAATGCCCACCATTGTAGAAGGGCAAGTAGCCCAAAACTTCTGTGCACCATTTTAGGACTTGCAGCAGCCTTGTCTATAGGTGCTAGGCTGCATTTGGCAAGCACCAAGCCAGTAATGTTGACAGATTACTCAGTGCACTCCATCTCCACTAGACAGCTTGAGCCTAAAGATCAGCCATGGGAACTGTTAATATTGGGGAACTACAGGTCAAAGACTGAGAGATTTTTTTTGTTTTACCATCAGTACTATCAGTAATATCGCAACAGGAGATTACAGTATTAGCTATGCATCCTAATCCGTAAAAACTTGTTTTATTCCCTAAGGACTACTAATCACACAAGCAATGTTACTCCCTAAACAAAACATTGACAACACACCAAAATCCCTAGTAATGTGGACTCAAGTAATAGGCCAAGGCAGACCTCAACTAACTTGCAGCACTTTAGAATTTGACAACAAGAAAATTATATTAACAAGGCTAGTAAACACCAGTGCAGACATGACAGTCATCTCAAGATCCAAGTGGCCCCTGGAGTGGACTGTCACAAAGCCCCACTCCAGCAATAACACTAGACTGTGCTACCACAAAGTATGAAGAATTCTCTAACCACCTGCCAGTGGTTTGTGGCCAAAGTGTTAGATCCATTCGGCAAGAAACACCCACAGACCATAATCTACCATTATATAGATGACATCCTCATTGCTACAAAAACCAGTTCAGCTCTAGACATCGTACCAAGACCTACCACCACAGCTGTCCAATGGGCAGGGCTCACCATTGCTGATGAAAAAATACAGCAAATGCCACCTTAGAAGTACTTAAGGTTTCAAATTCTTTCCCAGACTATGCAATCACAACCGCTACAACGGAATGAAAATCCACAGACACTCCATGACTTACAAAAACTACTTGGAACCATCAACTGGGCTAGATCCCTGCTTAGAATTACTAATGAAGATTTGGCCCCGCTGTTTGTCCTACTGAAAGGAGACCCAGCACTGAATTCACCCAGACATCTAACTGATGAGGCAAAAAATGTCTTAGGCAAAATGTCTCAAGCCATTCAAACTTGGCAAGCACATCAGATGAATCCTGATTTACCATTTTTGTTAGCTATTCTGGGGAAAGAATCTCAACTTCATGGTCTAATTTTTCAGTGAAATTCTAAATCACCTGATCCTTTGTTAATTTTAGAATGGGTTTTCCTACACCATCAGCCAGGGAAAACCATAATGACAAAACCAGAAATGATGGCTCAACTTGTCATAAGAGCTAGGTCACACTTAAATTCCCTTTCAGGGAAAGGTTTTTCCATGATATTTTTCCAGTAACTACTCTGTGTTTGGAATAGTTATTACAGCAGTCAGAACATTTACAAATCACACTCGAATATTTCACCAGAGAAATTTCAATTCACTACCCTAAACACAAATTGTTGCATTCCTCATTCAACTTAATTCCCAAAATGCTAAAAAGTGATATACCTCTCAGTGCAATTACCCTCTTCACAGATGAATCTAGACAGTCTCATAAAACAGTTATAGTATGACAAGATCTGGTAACACATAATTAGAAGTCAGATATTGAGATCGTGGAGGGGTCACCACAAATAGTTGAATTGGCAGCTGTTGTCAGAGCCTTGTCTAAATTCACAGATCCTTTAAATTTAATTACTGATTCTGTTTATATTTTGGGAATCATCAAAAGAGCTAAAAATTAATTTCTGAAGTCAGTTAGTAATGATAAGCTATATTCTTTACTTAAAAATTTAATTCTTATTCTTTCTGAGAGACAGCATCCTTATTTTATCATGTGCATATGTTCACACACCTCATTACCAAGATTCCCAGCAGAAAGAAACACACAAGCTGACACCCTTACAATGACTATACTAACCACACTTCCAAACATCTTTAAACAGGCACGACTCAGTCACTTATTCTTCCATCAAAATGCTCCTACACTAACACGCATGTTTAACATCACCAAAGATCAAGCCAAAGCAATTATCACCATATGTCCCAATTGTCAAAACTATTCCCTTACCATCTGTCAGGGCAGGAGTAAATCCTTGAGAGCTACAGAGTCTCCGAATTTAGTAGAGTGATGTTACACACTACACATCTTTTGGCCAATTTAAATATTTGCATGTTTCAATTGACACCTTCTCAGGAGCAATTTTTACCTCCGCTCATGTTGGAGAAACAGCCAAAGATACCATCAAACACTTTTTACAGGCCTTTTCAACTTTAGGCATCCCACAAGGAATTAAAAGAGATAAGACCCGCCTATGTTTCTCAGAAAACACAACAATTTTTTAAGTTGTAGGGAATCAAACACACTACAGGCATTCCACACTCCCCCACAGGCCAATCAATTATCAAGAAAGCCCATAGATCTCTCAAGCACCTACTGAACAACAGAAAGGGGAAATAGAGAATTATCCACCGTAGAGAAGCGTACTAAAGCTATATATATATTTAACTTTCTAAACAACTCTTTTATAAAACCACATGCACCAATTATCAGACATTTTTCCAACACAATACAAATGCAATTAAAAGGAAAAAAAACAATTTTAATCAAAGACCTAGAAACAAGCCAAATTTTGAGACCATTTCCAATGATTACTTGAGGGAAGAGATATACTTGTGCTTTCACAGATAAAAAACCCTCAGTAGATTCTGACTAAAAATGTCAAGCTGTACCTGCAGCCACGGCAAGAACACCAAGTCAACAAGTAAAAAGATCCCCAAAGATCACACAAAGAAAAACAAAACCCCAACAACCTACAAATAGTAACCCTTAACCTCTAATGGTCTACTATTACTAAAATTATTAGTATTACCAAATTTCTTAGGCTCATTCACAGATCGCTCTATCAGACATGACCTGCAAAATGCTCCTATTTGCTATATCCATCCTAGTCAACACCATGTTCCTCGCTAAGACCTAGGAAGTCCCACAGCCAAAGCAAACCATTTAGATAACGCTAAACAATGTCACACAAAAACCCCCTTATGGCTATCAATAACCAGTCCAGACAACCCCTTTTCCACCTGTTTAGAAAAACTGCCAGTGGATGAGTAACCGTTAACTAAGGATGCCATCTGCAAATTGCATCTCTGCAATGCACTGTTAATAACTGGGATTACTAAGCCTAGGACCTACTTCATGCACCACTAGAAACCCAAAAATTAGAAACTTTGGGTTCTGTTAAAATAGATTTTTGTGTTAAATTTCATTATGTTGATAAGACAGAAACAATACAGGAAACACAGAGTGGCACTGACATCCAACAAATAAGAAATGAGCAAAAAATATGGTGGAATATTTCCCCCCATCATCCTCTGTACAAAAATGAAAGCCTGTGGTGTAATTACACCTCATCCATCCTGTCTTGATCCAGTAATTCCCCATTACAATTACCATCTGAAACATTTCTCATCAGTGGAGACAGAGCATAGCCCACCATTTCATCACACATCAAGAGCAGACCATGTAGCTTAGGGAAGCTTACTCTACTGACACTCAACCTCATAATGATTTATAACAACAAGATTAGGCAAAAAAAAAATTGTTCATCAATTTAAAGCAGATTATAAAGACAAAATTAACTTTTAGCACTTCAGACAGAGAATAGCAGCATCGGCATTAGTCCCTTGGAGTGCCGCAGCAAGAGCTTTAAAAATGGTAAGGCACTCTTAGGTATTAGCTGAATAAGCATACCAATGCTACATTCAAAGCATTGAATGAGCTACTAACTAATGTTGATAGCATCAAGCACACCACCCTGCAAAATAAGGCCACCATAGACTTCCTGCTGCTAGCTCAAGGACACAGCTGCGAGGACTTTGAGGGCATGTGCTGCATAAATCTGAAAGACCACAGCAAGTCAATTCACAAAAGCATCCAAATATTAAAAGAAAGAGTCAAGAAACTACAAGTTGAAGACAATAATGATTAGTTAAACAGACTGTTTAAAAGTTGGGATTTATTTGGCTAGTTGTTGCCTGAGGTCAAAGTTGTATTGTTAGTTGTTGTAGTTGTTGTTATTGTGTTAATGTTGTTACCCTGTTTAATAAGGTATTTGTTGAAGGTTTTTAGGAAGTCTTTACATTCATTATTTTTAATAGAATAGAAAGGGGGAGATGTGGGAATTGGCCAACCTGAGACAACCATTGACTTAAAGCCATGGGTGAAACCTTTTTAATTCAGGTGAGAAGAATGGGATTATGTGAATTGTTATATTAATAAGGTTACTCCTTATATAGTTATGTTTCTAGTTCCCATTCCTGGTTGGTTGTTAGTATGTTGCATATAAGGTAAAGTTCTTGGCTCTTGTTCATGATTGGTCCCCCTGCCCTCAAATTGTTCCCCATATATTGTTGTGTTTCCCCCATTTTCGGGTCCTTTAGAGCTAACTCCATACTGTGTGCACCTTCTGTCGATTACTATTTTACCCATTAAAGTTCTTTTGTTTTCGGGCAACCTAATTGACCGATCCCTATTTCTTTTACCACACTACTCCTGGCTGGTCCAGTTCCGAGGTCGCAGCTGCCGGACCATGACAATCTATCTCCTGATTCCCAGCATTATGTTTTCACTACAGGACAGCTTTTCCACCTTTGATGTCCTGCTTCAAGTATATCCTTTTTTCATTAAGCAAATACTGATTTTCTTCTCTTGATTGCAAGCAGACTAGAAATTAACCTGGCTCTTTTTGGTTGCTTCAGTGTTTGTGAATCACTTGAGAATAGAATTTATTCATTAACTGCTGTTGCTCATATAATGGGCAATCACGAGTGTCTTTTCTCATGGTATGTGTTAAGCAGCACCTATTAAAGAATGCTTCTCCATGACAAAGTGTCAGGCTTTCCTTTAAACTATTTAATATCATGCAGACAGTCCAGCCCCCAACATTTAATGCAGATTATATGATTTAGAAGAAACAGGACAGGAGCACTCATAACTCTTGTTATTTATTCTATAGGCATCCAGCTCCTTATTATATAATTAGTCATTTATATTATAATGATGACAACAGCATACTACTTATTTTTGAACATAGTTGAGAAGATAAAATTTCTAGCTGAAAAAACACACTTCTAAATCAACACAAGATCCTATTTGAATTCTGTCTAACCCTTGAAGTAGCTGGTATTAGTAAGAGATGTGGAGGACCAAAGGGTTATAGGAAAAGATGGAAGTGAACTGCCACGACGAGGGTTGGTGGTGGCAGATACAGTACACTAGGATTTTGGAGGTTTGCCAATACATCTAGCACTACTTCTAAAGGATCAGTATAAAGATCTCCTCTGTCAAGTGATACATAACATGCTAATTCAGACTTCAGTAATCTGGGGAGCAGAACTGCTGGAGTAATAAGCCCAAGTATTATTTTCTAAGGCCATCTCTGTGAGAAAATTTGATTGAGATGGCAGAATGGGAAATGGGAGCTGGCTGTTATCCTGGGATGTGCCACAGAGTCACTAAATAGGAAGAGAATTATATCACTGTTTTTACATCACTTTCCCCTTCAATGAAATAGAAGTCATGAAATGTACTGAATGTTGTGAGGTATTTTTATATCTATGATGAAATGTCCTAAAAATCTGAGGCTTACTCCAAAGCCCTTTGAAGTCCTTAGAAGGCCCTTGATTCAGCTATCTTAATTTGCATTTGCTTTAGTCTACAAGTCCCCCACCATGCTCCTGAAATTTGGAAATATATCGCCAAATGCATTTCTCAAAGATGGAAAAATATATTCTCAAGTAATCATCATTATTATTTTTGACTATTTGACTATTTAGTTTGAATTTAGAAAACAGCAGAATGATATATGCATTTGGATTATTTGTAATATTTTACAAGATCAAGGTGAAAACTTAGAAGATCGAGGAGGAGAAGCCCCAGCATGTTTCCCTGACACCAAAGAAAGAAATCTGACAGAAACAAGCTCTGGGGATTTTTTATCTTTCTTTTCTGAAGGTAGATGAAAAAGATCAGGAGAAACTATGTCTCATTAGAAGTGAGTAAGTCTGTGGTAATCCATACTAAATTTATCAGGATGTATCTTCTAAGAAGGTATTAGATACCAAAGGGCAGATAGTTACATTGAAAAAAAAAAAAAAAAAGTTGATGCTTAATTTTTTCCATGTAATAAATGAAATGACACAGACTTTACAGAAGAATTTTAAATCTTTTAGTGTGATATCTAGGGTGAGAGAAGGTTGTAAGATGAATGCTCATTATTCAACAAAGCTCACAACAAATGGAATGTGTGCTGTAGGAACATAATTTTTTTTTTTTTTTTTTTTCCTGGAGACTAAATAGCTTCTTTTTGCTAAAACAGAAACACTGCCTTTATGAAGAAAACATTTTTTCCGAATCAATATTTTTTTAACCTCTGGGTTATTACTTCCTCAAATATTTTTTTTTTTCTTCAAGATTGGTGTTGGGGAAGATGAAATAGCAAGGCCCTATAAATATGATGGCCTGGCAAAAGAATCAGAGAATACAGATATTGAGATGAAAACAAGGTTTGAAATACCAAACCGTAATCACTGAGCATCTCGAAAACAATAATATAGCCAAGCTGAAAGCAATCCCCCTTTCTGATCATCTAAAAGGTCAAATGGAATGTTCTGTATTACCCCCCAATGTATGGTTCATCCCATACCTGTAACCCTCCCCTGAAGTATCAGGTATCTGTAACCCCATTGGCCCAAGTCCTGTCCCAGCCCACCTTGAAGCCCCCTGATAAGGTGTGGCCGAGGGACCGGACGCTCTCTCTTGGACCTTCCTGCTGGGATGCCCACCTGGCACCCTCTCTCTCTCTCTCTCCCCCCGCTCTCCCTGGGCCTGCCACGAGTTGCGGCTAGCAACTCTAAGCAGGGCCCTTCATCCTTTACAATAAACCCTATGCTCTAAAGACCGGGCTTCAGAGATCCTTCACCACCACCCATCCAAACCGTCCTGGAGCCCAGCAGTCCCCACAGATTGGCGCCCAACGCGGAAGACCGACCCCCACAGACCGGCAACCCCACGTGTCTGAAGACCTCTTCAGCTTTTCTACCTGTGGGAGACTTCTCCATGGACGGTAACTAAATAACCAGTTGTAGCCTCCTAATTGGTGTCGTGAGCACGGCGTATCTTTGCTGGGCAGCGTGAAAGCCGGAGCTCTATAACTTTGCCGAGGCAATCCTCGAGCATGGGGATTCGTTACAAGGTAGCGAGTACCTGCAGCTCTCGGAGGAATTCGCCTGGCAATCCTCAAGCATAGGAGGCCGCTGCTGTGCGACAGCTACCTAGAGCTCTCTGAGGAACCTCACCGTGGCACCCTGCCACGTGCACCGAGCACAGGCGAGCACTGCTCTGCACTGCCTGCGCTGAAGCTCTGAGTGGAGTCTGGAGGCCCCGAGCACGGAAAGACGTTCCTGAGCGACGCCTGAAACCGGAGCTCTGAGGGGGACCTCAAGCAGAGTCCTGAGCGCCGACTGGAGTGCCTGGCCAGCCCCCCACGTCGGAGTTCTGACTGAGGACCCTGCCCCTGCGATATCGAGGTGAGCTACACTGGTGTAAAAATGGGACAATCCCACTCTGCCCCTGATCGGGATCTCTATAAGGAACTTAAGCATTCTTTACGCTGCAGTAACAGTACTTTACCTAAGCAAGAGCTAAAAAACCTTTTAGAATGGACTCTAGTTAACTTCCCGAATGCGGACCGTTCAGCCGTCTTTACCAGAGACTTTTGGGATGCAGTTGGAAATAGACTCTTTAATAATATTTCACGCCGGGATTTGACTGCCATGGACCTTATCCCGGCGTGCAGAGCCTTGGTTGAGCTGTTTGCTGCACAGCAGAAGCCCGCGGCAGCTGCTCAGCCAGACCACGCTGTCCCTGAAAATCCCCTCCATGCTGCCGCAAGTCCGCAGCGGGGCACGCCCCCCGCCTCCCCCCTGCGCCGCGCGGCTGTGGCGTCCGCGGCCCCTCCCCCTGCCCTCACGGTCGCGGCACTGGTTGCCCCACCCCCCCACCAGACCCCGCGGCCCCTCCCGCCGCTCCCTCCATCCCCGCACCCCCCACTCCGTTCACCCCTGCCGTTCCGGTTGCCACGGTTCGCCCCCCCCGCTCCGGAACCATCATGTCGGGCCCCTCCCCCGCCTCTGCCCCAGCGAGCCCACCCAGCAATGTAATCGCGGTAACATCTCCTGCTACTGACACTGCACCGGCCCCACCCCCCCCTCCCCCCGTGACCCCGGCTGTACCCCCCCTCCCCTCCGCGAGTCCCTCCGCTCCCCCAGCCATGTGCTGTGCGTCTGTGGCCGCCGCCATTGCTGGCCTCCTACAGAGTCACGCAGCCACGCTTCTGCAAGCAGCGCAGGTTCCCCTCGCTGCCGCGGCGCTGGCGCTGCCTGACATCCCGCATGCATCCGCTGTTTCTTCGCCGCCGCTGCCTTTCGCCGATTCCGGATCTACTGTGCTGACCACGACAGCATCTTTTTTGCCGCGGGACGGAGCGGTCCAGCCCACCAAGCCGCCCCGTGCCTCCCGCGCTGTGGCTCCCCCACTGTTGTCACTACCCACATCCGACATCCCCAGTGCTAGGGTCCCGTGCCTCCCCGACCGCCCGGTCCCTGCCCCAGCCCAGCTTGCGAGCTGCCAGCGGCTGAGCTCTGCGGCACAGACACCGGCTAGCCCTCCGCGCCCTGTCCCCGCTTCGCGGCGATCCCTAGCCAGCCCTCCCGTTCCTGCCACCGCTGCAGCTACACCGGGGACCACGGCCACCACCGGGATCGCGACAGCAGCCCAGCCCTCTGCCCCTGCACCCCCCAGTGCACCCCTGCCTGCGGCGCCGCTGCCGGCTCGGAGTGCCGCAGCGCCGCCACGGCCCGACCTGCCCCCATCACGCAGTGGCGCTCCGGGGCTTCACGCCGCGGCGCTGCCGCCCCCTGTGGGCGGCGACGCCCTGGCGTTCCCTTCTGTGGCCACAGACGCGGTCTCTGCTGCGGTCCCCGAGGCGGCCGCCATGATGCCTCACCACGCGGACCCCGTGACACGCCCCCCGCATGCGCAGTCCCTGCGACCCTCGGAAGTCCTGCCTCACACCGCGACACCGCCGCCCCCCCACGCCGCCTCCACCACGCCTTTGATCCAGCCTCCCGGTTCCCACACGCTTCATGCTGCAGTCTACCCCCAGCCGACATCACTGTGCCCTCCCACGCCAGCACCACCGCTCCCAATTCCAGCCGCAGGACACCAGCCCGCGCCGCCAGAACTTCCGGGTTTACCGCATCTACAAGTGTCTCCGCCCACACCACCACCCCAGCCGGAGTCTGCTACAGCCTCATCACAATTAGCCCCCACTGCAGCGCGCCTCGCACAGCCTCTGGAAACCCCAACGCTACAGCCACCAGCTGTAGCCTCCAGCCACCCTTCACCTGCCTCCATCGCCACCGGGTACCATGCCTCCTCCCCCCGCGTCCCTGCCGCTGCAACCGCATCCTGCACCTGACCCAAGCAGGACTGGACTACAACCAAGCACACAAACCGTGCAACGAGAAGGGGGAGGGTCGAATGTGACAGCCACTTTGACAAATACAGGACACATAGAGAACTGTATTGCATTTCCAAATGCCAACCCTCTTAATGCTGAAAAGTCATCAGCATCAATCGCAAATTCAGAAAATCCCCAGAAAAGTTTTGATAATCTTCAACTGACAGACTGGCATGAAATCACACGTGACATTTGCAAAGAGGAAAGCCTAAACCCTATAGCACTGCCTGTGATATTCAGCCAGCAAGCTGGTGGGCCCAGAACTTGGACAGCTATCCCATCTCATGAGGTGAAAGAATTGCGAAAAGCAATAAAGGACAATGGTATCTCCTCTCCATATTTTAGACAACTGCTGAAAAGTACCCTGGAAGGACATACACTCACACCAAATGACTGTAAAAATCTTGCTGGTGTAATTCTTACAGACTCACAGTATATACTATGGGAACTTAAATGGAAGAGACTGCTTACAGGGGTACTAAACACTTACAGACAATGTACTGATGCAGACCTCCGTGCCCTCACCCTGTCTAAGCTAATAGGTGACCCACCTGATGACCAGAATGAAAATCAAGTGAATTTACCCAGAATGGTGTTAGATGGCATCAAAAAGATGGCTCGCAAAGCTTTTTTGCAAGTTCAGCCTGCAGGAACTTTTGAAAAAGCCTACAATCTAATTAGTCAAGAGTCATCTGAACCATTCACCTCATTTGTGGACCGGGTGATCCAAGCAGCAGAAAGACAATGCGGTGATGATATAGCCCGTCCAATAGTGATACGGGACATCATTGAAAATAATGCAAACGTGGAATGCAAGAGAGTCATCAAAGCCCTGGGAAAAGAAAGACCTACAGTGCCTGAAATGATTGATGCCTGAAGCAAAATTGGGAGCCCACAGCACGTAGCAACAGTTCGAGTAAATGAACTTGGAGAAACTCTAGAAGAGAAAATTGAAAGGGTTCTTACAGCACAGGTAGCGCAAGCAGAAGCACAAGCAGCACAAGCAGAAGCACGAGACCAAAAACTTACTGAAATCCTAACTGCCTTGCATCTAAGTTCCCAGCAAAGAGACAACACTGTAGCTGTCATGCAAGCTGCTGTACCTCCAGGACCTTGCTACTTCTGTAAAAAACCTGGCCACATCATGAGGGATTGCCCAGAGTTCGCACGAAGTGCACAAGCCACCGATCGCTGCTCTATCTGCAAGAGGGGAAAACATCTTGCCTGGCAGTGTCGATCCAGACAAGATATAAGCAGGAAATACAACCCAAAAAACTCCAAGGTGAGCACGCAGCGCCATCGCGCAATGAAACAAGTAATGGCACCCCAAGCTCCCGAGGCAAAATTTGTGAATACCCCGACCCAGAAGCTCTTCGCTTCATCACCAGCACAATCCCAAGTTATGACCCAAGCCTACTACCCCCAGGGACCTGGTGCACTCTGGCAACCTCCAAGCCAACAACCTTTTTAAAGGATGATGGCTATGACTATATTCAACAGGGATTACTGGGCCTTCACAACAAAGACAAGACTTTTTAGTTGTTGGTAAAGAAAGGAATAGCATCTTGGGACTGCTTGTTTTGCCTTGTGTAATGTCTGTTAACTGCAATGAAGAATTACTGGTGCTAGCCAATGCCTGCTACCCCCCATTGCATATTCCACCTAGAACCCCTATAGCTATTGCTATAGCACTGCCTATGGGGACTATGGATCAAATGCCACCACGCTGTTTCCCAGTTGCTTCTGAAAATCCTGAAGTTCTATGGGTTCAACACATAAGTCAGCAATGACCAATGCTAACTTGTGAATTGTCAAATGGTGGGGTTCAAGTTTACATCAAGGGGATGATTGATACAGGGGCGGATGTTTCTGTGATCTCTTCTTACTGTTGGCCAACAGACTGGAAGTTGGTCATTCCCCCAGGTACTCTCACAGGCATTGGAGGTGTCACTCCATGCTTGCAAAGTGAATCTGTAATCAACATTACAGGACCTGACAAGAAGAGAGCATCGATCCGTCCCTATGTAGTGCAGAAACCCATCACAGTGTGGGGAAGGGACTTACTTTCTGAATGGGGAGCAAAAATTGAACTGGGTTTTTCGTAGGGGCCACCAAAGCACTCAGCACCCTGAAACTGACCTGGAAAACTGACACCCCTGTCTGGGTCAACCAGTGGCCCCTGCCAGACAATAAGCTGAGTGCTCTCAAAAATCTAGTGGCCGAACAACTGCAAAAAGGCCACATTAGGCCCACTAACAGCCCCTAGAATTCACCTGTGTTTGTGATTCATAAGAAAACTTCTGACACCTGGCGATTGTTACATGATCTCAGAAAGATCAACGCAGTGATTGAGAACATGGGGCCTCTCCAACCTGGCCTGCCCAACCTTTCTATGATCCCGAGAAACTGGCCACTTGTAATCATTGACCTAAAAGACTGTTTCTTCAACATCCCACTGCATCCAGATGACGCTCCTCGTTTTGCCTTTTCCATTCCAAGCACAAACTTACAAGAACCACTCCAGACATACCATTGGCTAGTTTTGCCACAAGGGATGAAAAATTTTCCGACTATCTGCCAATATTTTGTGGCCCGCGTGCTGTCTCCAGTCCGCGCACAGTTCCCACAGTCAGTTATTCTCCACTACATGGACGATTTGCTCATTGCAGCACCAACACAAAAACAGATGGAAGAGACCCGTGATTGTATTGTTGCTGAGATCAAAAAGGCTGGACTGGTGATATCCGAATCAAAAATACAAGAAACTGCTCCCTGGAAATATTTAGGTTGGAAACTAACAGAACAGTCTATTACTCCTCAAAAGATACAAATCCGAACTGATGTTTGTACCTTGCAGGACTTACAACAGCTTTTAGGGGAAATTAATTGGGTTAGACCTGTCCTTGGAATCACTGCTGATGAACTTTCTCCACTTTTTGATTTGTTGAAAGGGGACAATGACATCAGATCCCCTAGATGTCTCACTCCAGAGGCTTACAAAGCCCTGGAAGACATTACTGATGCTCTGCAGAACAGGCAGGCGCATCGCTGTGCTCCTGATAAACCCTTTTTCCTTGCGATTTTAGGAGAAAAGCTGAGACTGTGCGGTCTCATTTTTCAATGGGATTCTTCTCACAAAGATCCATTGCTAATAATTGAATGGGGTTTTATTTCTTACAGGTCGCCAAAGACAATCCTCACACCTCTAGAAATGATGTCTCAAATCATCATCAAAGGCAGAGCAAGACTTCTTTCTATAGCAGGTCATGAATTTGCAATTATCTATTTGCCCATGAAGAAAGCCTATTTTGACTGGGCAATGCAAAAATCAGAAGATCTGCTGTATGCCTTGCTCGATTTCCCAGGCACTTGCTCTATCCATTATCCATCACACAAAATGATCAAAGCTAAATTATGTTACAAAGAAAAACCCCTGATCAGTGAAGAACCCTTAGATGCAGTCACTATCTTCACTGATGGGTCAGGGCGAATGCACAATTCGGTTGTTACATGGCAAAATAAAAATACTAAGTCCTGGGAACAGGATGTTCAAAAAGTTGAAGGTTCCCCTCAGATTGTTGAATTGGCAGCAGTTGTAAGAGCATTTCAGTTCTTTCCAGAACCTTTCAACTTGATCACTGATTCGGCATATGTTGCTAATATTATTAAGAGAATTGAAGGATCTGTTCTAAAGGATGTGAACAACGACAAGTTATGTCTTTGGCTCACCTGTCTCTATCAAACTTTATCACACAGAATTAATCCTTATTTTGTTTCCCACATCAGAGCTCATTCTGGTCTTCCAGGATTCATGGCAGAGGGAAATGCACGAGCTGATGCATTGGCATCAGCAACGTCTGATGAGGAAGGTGCAGCAGGCATTGAAAATTCCACCTCGGTGCTTGCTGCAACCACCTTACCCAACATTATTGAACAAGCCAAATTGAGTCATGCATTTTTGCATCAAAATGCACAGGCAATCAAACGAGACTTTCGCATTACCCTAGAGCAAGCACAAAATATTGTACGGGCTTGCCCAAACTGTCAGCATGTTCAGCCAGTCCCTTCTTCAGGAGCCACCAACCCACGAGGGTTGGAGAGCTTACAGAAATGGCAAACAGATGTTACTAAGTACCCCTCTTTCGGGAAATTTAAAAATATCCATGTCTCCATTGATACATTTTCAAACGCAGTTTTTGCCTCCGTACATACAGGAGAAACAGCTAAGCATGTCTGCCAGCATTTTTCACAAGCTTTCTCCTATTTGGGTGTCCCCCAAGAAATTAAAACAGATAATGGTCCTTCATATGCCTCACAAGAATTAGCTGCGTTCCTGAATGACTGGGGTGTTCGCCATACATTTGGCATTCCTTACTCTCCCATGAGTCAAGGTATAATAGAAAGAACACATCAAACCTTGAAACGCATTTTAGATCAACAGAAAGGGAGAGAAGACCAGGCTGCACCTCAAAGGAGTTTGAATAAGGCTCTGTATGTTTACAATTTTCTAAATAGCTCTGCAGAAGAGCCTGACCCCCCCATTTACAGACATTTTTTGAACAACAAAAAAGCAAAACTAAAAGATTACCCCCCAGTTTTGATTAAAAACTTAGATTCAGGACAAATAGAAGGACCATACAATCTTATAACATGGGGAAAGGGGTTTGCATGTGTTTCCACAGGTGGAGGACTTAAGTGGGTCCCAGCAAAGAATGTGAAGCCCTACCACACATCAAAGCCCGCTGACACCCTCACATCAGCCAGTACTTCCACAAGTACAAACCAAGAAGCAAGCACCCAGACCTGAGCTGCGCAGAATCATCAGGAGAAAGTGATCTGCCAGGAACAGCTCAAGAAAAGAATGAAGTTTTATCGTTTGCGCGCGTGCATTTTGCTTTTGTTCTTTTGTTTTAGTTTTTGTAGTGAAGCTTTACCTGTAAGTCAACCAAAGACGAATGTCTGGGTTGCTTTAGCCAAGTCTGCAGGCTCTGATACCATCTGTCTATCCGACACAAGCCCTGACAAACCTTTTTCAACCTGCTTAGTTGGAGTACCTCTTCCAGAAGGTTTTGATAATGTTACTCTTGACAAATACTGGCCATATGACGATCATCACGTATCTCCCACTCCTAGCCAAAGACACCAAACTTATATTGATAATTCTAAAATTGATAAATCTGACCTTCAAGAGCTAGAAATCCTAGGCTCATTAACTATGGACACCTGCTACTTCTTTCATTTCCTAGGTAAAGACGGCCCTTATTTAAACGTTACCCCTTATCACCCAGTTTATAGCAATATAACTTCTTGGTGCAATCAAACTAAGCTTCTCATATATGATGAGCCTTACACAGATCGTTTTAACAAACTTCCTATTCGATTTCCTAAAGGAATTTGGCTCATCTGTGGAGACAGGGCCTGGCAAGGTATACCTTCAAAAATAGATGGTGGCCCTTGTGCCATGGGGCAACTTACAATAATTGCTTCTAGTGTAAAAAGGGTAGTAAAAAAGAAAAGCAGGAGGATTAGATCCTCCTGGGGACATCAATATGAGAGCGACTGTGATAGTGATTTTCACCCTTGGAACTCAGGAAAATCAACTCTTATAAGTGTTTTTCTACCTCAGATAAGTTCCTCGATTGCATTGAAACAGTTAAACAAGTTAGGGTGTTGGCTCAGTAAAGAAGTAAATGCTACCTCTACTATAATCAGTGACTTGCTAACAGATGAAGAAGCAGTGAAACATGCCACTTTACAAAATAGAGCTGCTATTGACTTTCTTTTACTAGCACATGGACATGGCTGTGAAGATTTTGAAGGATTATGTTGTATGAATCTGTCTGACCATTCTGTTTCCATTCATAAACAGCTACAAAATTTGAGGGATTTAGCTAACCAAATTACAACAGATAACCCATCCTGGCTAGACGATTTGTTTGATGGTTGGAGCTTTGCACCCTGGCTAAAGGAACTCTGTAAAGTAGGTTTGATTATTCTGATAGTGATAATTGTAGTTTTAGTAGCAGTACCCTGTATACTTCAGTGTGTGCAGAACATAATGAGTAAGACAGTATCTAACATCTTAGTTGTTCATCAGAACGGGGGAGATGTTGGGGAAGATGAAATAGCAAGGCCCTATAAATATGATGGCCTGGCAAAAGAATCAGAGAATACAGATATTGAGATGAAAACAAGGTTTGAAATACCAAACCTTAATCACTGAGCATCTCGAAAACAATAATATAGCCAAGCTGAAAGCAATCCCCCTTTCTGATGATCTAAAAGGTCAAATGGAATGTTCTGTATCACCCCCCAATGTATGGTTCATCCCATACCTGTAACCCTCCCCTGAAGTATCAGGTATCTGTAACCCCATTGGCCCAAGTCCTGTCCCAGCCCACCTTGAAGCCCCCTGATAAGGTGTGGCCGAGGGACCGGACGCTCTCTCTTGGACCTTCCTGCTGGGACGCCCACCTGGCACCCTCTCTCTCTCTCTCTCTCTCTCTCTCCCCCCGCTCTCCCTGGGCCTGCCACGAGTTGCGGCTAGCAACTCTAAGCAGGGCCCTTCATCCTTTACAATAAACCATATGCTCTAAAGACCGGGCTTCAGAGATCCTTCACCACCACCCATCCAAACCATCCTGGAGCCCAGCAGTCCCCGCAATTGGTCTATGTACTTTAATGAAAAATCTGCAGAACAGACACATGCTATTGTTCACATTAAAACTTTCAAAGCCTATTACGTGTGATAGGGCATTACTTGTCTTTAGTACATTTTTTTGTGATGTATCAGGTTCTTGGGTTGTATGTCTGTGTGTATATACGCATAATTGGGAGTAAAAAGAACTAGCTGTTGGCAAGGCAGGAATATCCACAACCTGGTTAAAGACCCAGGAAACACACATTCTGTTCTTGCTATGCCATATATTTTGTATCTTCTATATTCCACTTGACTTCATTAAACTTCAGTTCAGATAGCTGACAAATTAGGTTAATACCATAGGGGCATTTATCTTTCCTGACAACTTCAGAAGCCTAGCAATTACTGGAAACATTAACATTTATTTTTATTAAACTCCAGGTAATGTAAAATATTTTAACTTTTAAGTTTTTTGTTTTTCTTCATTTTTAGAATAGAAAACATGCAAATAATATAAAAAGTAATTTATGTCTAAAAACCCGTATGCCAGCTAGTAATTCTCCAGAAGACTTTTCACTGCCCAGACCATTATTTTGCATCACAAAACAGCTTAAATTCTCAGGAGTCCAAAACTGTGGTTTGTCTCCATCAGGACTTTGACTGTTGGATATCTGTTGGAATTAACACCATGCTATTTTTTTTGGATCCCAGATCTAAGATGAGTCAACAGGTTTGAATGTATACCTTCAAACAAGATGCAGACCATATATCAAAATAGAGCCTTAGATATTTTATTATTTCTTGAGCTTTGGCTAGAGCAGGATGATGAACACTGTGTTTGAAACTGCTGATGCTATTGAAACACTCTACAATAAAATATCTCTTGCTATCTTTTTTCCTTGATTACCAAGCTGAAAGCAAGATTTTATAATAAATGGCAAATCATGATTGCTTCCTTTTCTATGTCTGTCACCCATCTTATTTGGAGAAATTTGGACAACTGTTGCCTGATTATTGGACTCAATTCCACTATGCCTGTAAAATGTCAGTGTTCTCTCTCATCTTGCTTCCACATTATCAGTTCTTTGTGAACTCTGCCTTTCAGTCCTCTTACACAGTGCACTCTGTCCCCCATGAGTTTGGGTGCACAATTTTAACTGAGCCTATATCACAGATTTACCACTCATGTAAAAGTAGAAGCCCAGTCCCCATCTCATTCATAAATACTTTTAAATAGGAGTCATGTTCTTAACTGCACTGGACCCATTTATAATTAGTGATCAAGCTAAATCCAGAAAACTAATTGTAGTACAATAAAGATGAATAAATAAGTAGGAATACATGATATAGTAATATGAAATATCATGAGACTGGACTTGATCCTAGGTGTCCTTTCCTACCATACCTACTGTTTTCCTCCTGTTTAATTTGTTTTAAAAAAATTATTTTATTAATTTAGGAACTTATCCAAACTGAACAATCTTGCTTTAAAATATATGCCTAAATGAAACATTATTTTTTGTGAGATCTGAGTTGATGGGGGAAGTCGCTGACACTGCAGGGGAAGAATGTGTCATTTCAACTTTTTATCTAAGCTCCTGAACAAGTTGAGGCCGTTCAGACTAAGGACTAACCTTGTCTACTTCAAATTCTTGTTTCAAAATGGTTCTTCTTTAAGATTTTGTCACTTTTTCCTATGTTTAAGAACATTATCCAATGCTATTAAAAGTACTAGAAACATTCCTATCAATTTCAACCAATGTTGCATCAGAACAAAAGAGAAGAAAATATTCAGTGGGCTAATTTTTCAGAGATTGAATAAATAATCTGGGAGGAAGAAAGTATCTCTAGTGTTAATGTCGGGGACAGAACAACTTTGTTAGCTAAATGTACAGTATCATTCTTTTTCATGTTGTATTGAACACTTCATTGGATTGAACAAAAGAAAAGTGGTAATGACAGATCTTCTTTCCCAAATACATAATTAAATCTCTAGGCAGGTAAATGGATGACAAAACAATTAATGTGATGTCAACAGATATCTTAGTGAACCATATCCTCTTGAAAGTTACAAAACTGGTAATTTCAGAATCCTTCTTACCATGCTTTGCATGTCACTTGCCAGATTCACTTCTCTGCAATAACGACAACACATACTATGCACATTATGGGTAATGGGTCAAGAATTAGGTTTCTGATCTTGTAATAAATATGGGTTGGGTAATGCAATGGAAAGCCCATAACATTACGAAGTTTTAAGGATCCCAGGGCAATGTGCGGCACTACCCCAGCAAGTCCTGGCTTTTAATTAGCTGTGACACACTCTTCCACTTGTACTGCATCTGCTGAATACACATGGTTATGTTAGTCAGGTGGGCACTGGTTCTATTGTAGCTATAGTCATGATAACAGATAGTGTTGATTATAGTATAGTCATGATTAACAGATAATGTAAAGATTGCTTTTTTCCCGTTTTTCTGCAGCATTCTTCTTGCTGTTATTTCTAGTATCTAACTGATCACAGCAATGCATAATAAACACCAGTATGATCTTTTGAAAGTTTTATTAAAAGCACAAAATAATGTCTGCTAGTGAATGAATACCTAAGATACAAGTTCACTGAGATTAGCACCTGTTTTCTTCCAAGACCTTTCTTCCAAGCAAAACAATATACCAAGTACCTTCCAAGGTCAAGTTTAATAGCAGGAAATCTCCAGATAACAGAGGTATGTAGGATAACCGACACAGGCACATGCTGAATGAGAATCTGCAATGCGTGAACATCCACCTGCAGCTTTTTCCTCTGAAGCATTAATACAGGCCCACAGGAAGCTTCTGTTCTTTCAGCTTCTTAGGAATTATAGGCTGTAACTGTGTCTTGATGGTACATTAACCAGAGACTGAGCAATGCAGACGCATATGAAGAGCCTTCTTTTGACATGCTGAGCAGTTAAGGAACATTGCCACCTCACAGAGTCAGGCCTCATAGGGAGAGATCTTTATGGTTTTTCTAAATTTAGGTATTTTCTGAAATAGGTGTTATGGAGTAGCTATTCTAAAAAGCTCTATACCAATATCCCTTTATACCCAGAACAAAATTGTATATGCAGAGGAGGTTGAGGAAAAGGGAAGGGGGGGCTTTCTAGCCCAAGAAAATCTTTGTGCTATAACCAAATACTCTTCAGTATTTATGTTCTGGTTTAAATATCCTAAGACTATATAGACAAATCCACAGGTTAGTAGAGCTTCCAGAAGTGTTTAACTTTGCCTTGCTCAGAGCTGAAGGCAGAAAGCTCCTCCATCTACTGGTTGTCTAGAGCACTCAGTCTGCCTCTTTTTCACCTGAACTTCTGACACTTCAGACCCTTTCCCTCCACCCACTTCTAACTCAGGTCTAATAAGGGCAGGAAGAACTAGGCTCCAGAGTGAAATGCACCACATGTGTATCCTGGAGCACAGAGAAAGTCAGATGCAAAATGCTGGGAGGGTTTGTGCTTTTGCTGATCAAGGACCAGAATTTCTACCCTGTTTCTGTATCATGCTGTAGTATTATTTTTTCTACTTCTTAGTCATAGTAGTGAGTCTGGCTCACAGCGGCCACAGGATGGAGGTTTGCCAACTTGCTGTCCTGCTTGTGGCTGGAGGGCAAACACGGGAGTGGCCATCCCTAATTCTCTGCCAAAACTGGTACCGATGGCGGTGATTGCTGCGGCATGGGTAGCACAGCAGAGGCACAGAGCACAAGGAAACCGAGGCAAAGGAATAAGGGAAGGACATTTGTCTGCGTCTCCAAAGATTTAATTCCTGAAGCGGGGCAGAGCAAGTGCCAACTCTGAACATGAAAGGACTACTTTTAAAGGGTAGAGGGAACACGGGGAGGACACAACCTTTGACCAATAGGAAGGAATTAGGGGAGGGGTGCAAGGTAAGGACAGGGAACACTCCAGAACCAAAGGAGTATGCTATCTTTGACAGACTGGGGTAAGACAAGGGAACAAGGGAGGTATACAGGTGGATTGACATGTGGATTGACATACTTTTTGGCAGGGAAAACTGGTAAACAACTCAGGACTGAACCATTAGGGAAGCCAGATGGAGTACATAGAACAAAATATTACAAACTTATAACAAGGAATATTAAATATACTACAGAAGAACAAACTGTAAAATAACAGACTATCACAATGTAGGACTGGCAAGATGGATCTTTTCTTTGTGTCTGATTTAAAGTCCATTGAAGTCAATAGAAAGAATTCCTATGTAGTTTCACTCTGACTAATGTTTTACCTCCATAGGTTTTTAACCTAAGTAAAACAAACTCTGAAAACAATTAAATTATAATTCATTTTCAGTGTTTGCGTGACTCCTTTCTGCTCTTCTACTCAAAAATTCCAGATGCAGTGGGATGAGGTAAATCTTAAGAATTAAATTTTAGAATTCCATTCTTTTCTCCACCATTACAGAATGCAATTTAAACTTTCATGCATACAAGTAGTACTACAGTTTACAGAAAGACACTTTTGAAATGTATGGCTCATTAGTTAATTTACAATAAATTTTTTCTGGTGCTTTGTCACTTTGGTCTTCTGATATTTTAGATTGGACAGAAGGAGCAGCTCTGCAGCAATACTGATTAGCAGAGAGTCTCACTAGGGCAGCATTGCAGTGTAGATGAATTATGTAAAGAAATGGTAGCTAGTGGCAATTGAATTAAAATAACACTATTATAAATCTAGAGGCATTTCTACAGAACTCTTTACTCACAGACCTCAGCAATTTATAGATAGAGTCTTAAACTGAGGACTCTAGTTTGCTGTTCAGTCACAACAAAACCAGACCACAGTCCTGGCAACTGTAGGCAGCAGTCTGTGCTCCATCTGTTGTGCTCTACATCAAGCCAGCACTGTTGGCTTTTGTCAGCTGGTGAGGTGATGGCATAATATGTTGAATAAAGTATGCTTTGCTGAAACATAAACCCTTACCACATTGCTCAGGAAGCAGAAGGACTGTGTGAAATATTGTTCCCATAAGCCAGAGAAATGCTTTCTCATCAGAAGAGTGGGAAATCCATATTCTTTCCCTGCAAGAATTTCTGAGCAAGCTTCATGAAACATATGAACAAGGAGACCACATATGAGTGGAAAGAAAAGAGTAAAACCAAATTTCTGATTTTGCAAATGAGAAGTGATTAAATCAAATTCTCTATTAGCTTATGTAAGAAACCTTGGTAGCTACTAAAACTAAGGCATTTTTAGACTTAAAACATGGCTATTGTTCACACAATGGAAAAAAATTAATTTCCTGAAGTGGCAATAGTAAATATTGAACCATTAGCAATGGTTTGACTTCAGGCATCCATTTTATAATCCTTTTTTCACCTTGGAATACTCAATACTAATTGCAGAACTGGAGCACTGTTGACAATGGTGATTTCTGCAATTTCTAACCTTCTACATATTCTGATTCTAGAATGTGTAAAAAACTAAAATAAGTCTGAAAGTTGCTGTTAAACTGTTACAGAGATATGAGGCAGTTGTTCTGCCTGGAAAAAGGGGATATTTAAATTTTTCTTTTGCCATTTACCTTTTTCTTGATAAAAATAATTATCTTGGAAACATAGAAGTTTGTCATTTATAGATTGAAAAAAAATCAAAAGAAAAAATGTACAACAAATAAATGCATTAAAATAGATTTTACACTTAGTAATGTTAAAATCTTGCAATTGAAAACGAATATATTTCACTAATGCTATTAAGAATTAGAAAACGAAAGTTCTAATGTTTTCACTTCAAGACTTTTGTGATTTTAATTTCATTACTGCTTTTGGCTTTTTTATTATTACTTTAGCTGCCTTTTTGCTAATGCTTAAGTACTGCAGACAAGAAAGCAATACAAATTCAAAAGACATTATTTTACTGTCCTTGTTCTGTTGTGTTTTTGTATTAGCAAAATCTTCTCCAAACAACTGACATGAATAGATTGAAAGCTTTTAACTGGTTCAACATTGACTGTGATCACAAATACCACCTTTCAGTACAGGTGTCTTGGACTGCATAGCTGCCATTTCTTTTAACCCTTTGGTGATGACAGTACTGGAACAGAAAATTTATACAAGAACATATGTGTATCGTCTGATGACAAGATAATTTCCTTTATTTACTACATTATCAAAGGTTGGGTTTTTTTTTTTATATCACCCATAAAATTGTTTGAAGGTGGGCCACAGCTTCTTGGTACTTAAGTGATGCCAATGCTTTCTTCTTTGTCTTCCAAAGCATTTAATATTGCAAACAAAAAACCAAGCAGCTTACCCCAGTCAACAATTTTTCTGAGCCAGAGCAGTTAATTTCTACTCCAGGAGAAGTTGAAGTGTTTGAAAATCTGTCATTAGCAGCTGAAGTGTTTGAAAATCTGTCATTATCAGCCTGTCTTTCAGAGGATTAATATTAGCAGTGCTGTCAACACAGGTTACAGAACCTGTAAAGGAAAGAGATCCTTCTCCCTGCCCCTTGGCCTACCTGCGAGTCCACCAGATCATTACAAGTTCTAAACAAACAGTTCTGTGCTTTGGTTCAAACCCTGAATATCTGTGTGTTTCTTGGTCTGCTATAAGATGGTTGGTATTCAAGGTACACAGTAACATGAAAATGGTTATACACAAGGCTCTTCATGAAGAGATCCTAGACCAGACTTTCATAGAATTTGCAAGCACTCAGTGAATTCAACTGCACTTACTTGAAGATCTGAAAGGAAAGGTGCAATATTTTATATTACCAGTTTCTAGAAATATGTTTTTTTTTATTTTTTTCTGATGATGTTCTGCTTAGCAATATATTTATTGTACTGGTAAGTCTGAAGCACAAACAAAACTGCAACTCCTAACAGTGTTCAAAATCATGAGCCAGAACTACAAGACAGGCTTAAATTTAAAAAATGGTATGTCCATATGATTATTTTCTCTCATTTTTTCAGACCATGCAGAAGAGTAAGGTCATAGTTTCTAATTTTCTCTTCACATACCAGTATTTGAAGTTTAAGTTTTAAGAGGAAATTTTAGTTTCTCGATGCAATAAAGTATCATGGAACTGAAAAGATGAAAGGAAAGCAATGACTGCAAGGCTTCACAATTACCTTTCTCTGTAGGCCATTTTGCCTTCCTGAAGAACACAATAAATGCTGTATTACTTCACATCATAGATGTTTGCAGAAGTGGTTGCTCCTGGGTGTTTAGCAAAGTAAAATGAAATAAGGTAAATGTAAAGTGATATTCTTGACTTCTGTCATGGTTTGACACTGGCTAAAAGCCAGGCACCCACGAAAAAAACTATTCACTCATTCTCCTTTCCTATAGTTGAGCAGAGGAAGGGGAAAGAAAAACTGAAGGGCTCATGAGTTGATATAAGGATTAGGAGAAAACACTGAAGGCAAAACAGGCTTAAACTTAAAGGGCATAAAGAAAAAAAAATTATTAACAGTACCAAAGAGGATAATGAGAACTAAAATAGACCTTTAGAACACCTTGTTTCCCCCCTCCAGCCCCTCCCTCCTTCCCACCGACAACACAGGGAGACAGGTGTGGGAGTTTTGGTCAGTTTTTCACTCAAAATCTTTCTTCACATTGCTTAGGGAGAGAAGTCTCTTCTGCTATGCTATGGGGTCTTTCCCAAAGGAGACAGTTCTCTGTGAACTTCCCCAGTGGGGTTTTAATTTTTCATGAGTAGCAGTACTGCCCGACCTGCTGTAGCATGAGTCCCTCCCACAGGCAAAACAGTCTTCCCAAAACTGCACGGTGTGGGCCATTTTAGTTCATGGGGTGTAGTTTTTTAAGGATAAGCTGCTCTAGTTTGGAAGCAAGGGCTTTCTATCTCTGGAAGCAAGGGTCTTCTCCCTCTGTTTGAGTTTCCCACTAGATTACAGCTTTTCAGTATCCACCCGCTCCAACGTGAGCACCTTCTCTCATGGGCTGTGAGTGGATCTCTGCATCCTCCCATGCACTCTGTGTTCAAGTTGTCCCCATTATGCATGGTATTGGTCTTCCCTTCTTAATTTTGACAGGCCTAACTCATACCTTCTGCTTTAACTCAAGACCCCCTTACTCTGTGAAAGCATTAATGTTTATTGGCAGTCTGTTGTATCCAGCATAATTCCTCAAAAATCAATCATCCCAAAAGCACAGGTGTTGCAACTTCAATCCCTTGTAAAGAATGTGATGAGTTGTGAAGGTATGATAGCCAGAAAACTGTATTTTTTCACTAGAAAGTGGCTGCAGTTGCCTGCACATAGATTGTGAAGTGACCCTATTCTGTTATTTTTATACTCCCTCTTTTCCTCGTCCTCCAAAAATAGTTGGAAATAATGTCAGCTACCAAGGCAATAGAAAACATCAATAACTACTTTACCTATCTCCTTGTCTCAGTGACTTGTGACAGCGGACTTGGGAGCCACTTAGTCGATACCCTAATGGAGATGCCTGTTAAAAATACAGTGTCACCTGGTTGGTAGATAAAGAAGACAAAAGAGGAAGGTACAATGGAAAATATTACAGAAATCAAAATGCTTTAAAGAATACACATGAACTGAGGCAATAAGGGATGAAACTGAAAATTTTCTGCAAGTCCCAGGCAGTTAGAGACTTAAATGCTTGACTGCAGTGCTGGTGCCACAGTTCTTCCAATTTTTTTCTGTTTTCATTCAGCTTACAAGTGAACTTCTGATGGTGTTCTTCCTCTCATTCATATCTTTTTTATTAGACTGGAAAAATATATGTAAAAATAGGGGGAAAGAGAAGTTAATTCTGCTAGTTTTGAACATGGCATTTTAAGGGAGAGCTATATGATGGAGACAGAGGTAGCAGGGAGGTGATGTTACTGTTATATTAGTCAGGGTCTCCAGAGTGTAAATGACTCTGTTTTCTCCTCATCAGGCCCCAAAAGCTGGGAGCATTATTTTGAGGAAATAATGTAAGGGAATTAACATCTATTCCTGTCCCAAATATCTACCATTAAGTTTTCAAGAGTAAAGCCTTTGTGTTGCTTGCTGGTCCTCTTGTCCAAACTGGACCTACACAGACATAAGATCCAGCAGACTCATTACACTCTACACAGAAGTTCAGAAAGAAACCAAGGAATTTTCTTGAGATGATCATCTATTAGTTCTGAAAATTGGACATTTTCTCTCGGTCTCCAAGCTTGTCTTTTATTGCCAGTGATGGCTGTTGTCCCTTTTCTTCCAGTTCAACTCCCATTCCTTCAATTTTTCAGCTGCCCATCTCCTATTTCTTTGCTTTCCTGCTTTTTACATGCCATTCTGCCAAAGTTTATATTTCATTTTTTCTTCTCCCTCCCCTCAGTTTCCTATTCCCCACTTGCTTTTCTTCTGAAACTCTTTCATTTAAAGAGCTTTTAAAGAAAGTTTAAATGAAATATGTTATAAATGAAATAAAATTTATGTAGATACAACAAATAGGATATTCTCACAGCTGCCTATGTTTAATTTGGGTTAATGTATCTTCTTTTTTCCACTGTTTAGTTAAATCATGATCAATCTGGATCTGAAGTTCTGTCTCAAAATTTGAGTCTGATAATGAAATCAGTAATATAAGGAGGTCAAAGTTCAAAATTGTGTGCAGTGGTGGTCTAAATGATGTTAAAATTCGAGATTCCTGTTTTCAATGACTGACAGCAGACAGAGATTCTGAAAGGGATTATTGTGTCAAATGTGCTATGCTTCTGCAGTTCTGCATGAGGTTTCCAGCACAACTAAGGGTCTGGCTGAATCCAGGATAATGTCAGCCATGAGGCAGTGCAGTTACACTCCTGCCTTTACATTTGGGTACTTATTTTTACTAGATGTGGTTGAAAAATGGAACATTTTCTCAAGGGATTTATTTTACTTCTTTTATTATTTCTTTATTTTAGATGTTAAAGTTCTAGAAGTAAGAATTTGAGAGAAAATAAAAGAAAGTTGAGCAGTTATTTGAGAAATTGAATGAAGGATAAATGCACAGTTTTTGAGATCTGGCCATGTGAGAAAGGTTTGAGGTCTTGCCTATTTTTAGAGTAGCTGCAATAGTGGCCAGCAGCAAGTGCACAAGAAATCTTTGCAGGAAAAATCCTTTCAAGTATACAAACTAGTTCAGACATGGTACAGTATTATTAGCATAACATTTAGAAGTTATTTTTTATTTGCACTTTGCTCTTTTTTGTAATGATGGACACTTATTTAGTTAATGAACAAATGAAGCTGCATACAAAAAAATCAGCTTGTTCCAATTTTGCTGATATGATGCACATTTTACAACTATATTTCTTGACTAGAGCAAAAGTGATAAAAGATGAGTAGGAGTCTCTATTTGATTACCAAATCCCAGTCAGGCAGAGTCAGGTCACAAACCTCCAATGGACAGATATGTGTGAATTTTTCAATCAAATCTGATGGAAATTAATTTGAGGCTAACATTTCCCTTTGAGATGCTTTCTATGTGTGCCTGTGCACATGATACAAGCCTTTTCATGCTGGAAGCTCTTAAAGAGTACCTTGATTTTAAGGGAATAGGTTTTCCTCTGCTGAATAGTAATATGATTTGATATTATATAGGATAAGATCTTTGAAACTTTGATTATCACACCTGAAAAAATACTTTCATGTAAACAGGATAAAGACATATTCTTTTTTTCTGACTTTGAAGACATTTATCTCGTGGCTTTATCCTGCTTCAGATATTTAATTTTAGTTCTGTAGCATCAAATGCAAGGGTTATTGCTACTGTTTTCTTTGATGTCTTGATAAAAGGTGCTTATTGGATTGGGCCAAAACAGAAATAAAGGCACATGCTGATCAAGGGCAAGGTTCTGAGTCCTTACCATGTGATACTGCTAAGGAAACAGCTCTGCAAATGAGTGAGAAGGCAGCCCCTCTGTGAAAAAGTGTGGCACAGACCATGGCTCTATGAAACCTGGGAGCAGAGCACTTTATCCCATCTACAGAGATTCCTAGAGGGTGGAGCTTGTGGCATGTCTTTTCAGCTCTACAAAGACTTCTCCACCAGAACCAAGAGAAACTGTTATGCTACGTATTTTCTAAGTGAGTGGAAGGGGAATGGGGAAAAGACATCCAAGAAACAACCTACAAGGAATTTAAGTAAATAATTTCGTACATTTTTAACTGCAAGGGTGTAAAATCACACCCTTAGTCACAAGTTGTTGCGTATGGAATAAATACTAGGTTGAGTATTTAGTCAGTGTCTGAAATTGTCCCAAATGTTCCTTTGAAGGCTTATAATGCTTTTACCATGGCTCAGAGAAGCATCTCTAACAATCAGTAAAATCTTCCTGAAATAAACACAAGAGGACTGTTAATGCTAGCTCGGGGAATCTACACTCTTTAAGTGATCTGCTGCCCTTGATCTGTGAGGGAAGTTGTACTTATATTAAGGGCCTTTGGAAAAATTGCAATTCCCGTAAGATTGCTGAGAGGTAGTTGAGGTTCTGAATATTTGAAAAGGGAATGAATGCATTATATTCTTATATCACACATATTTTATATTCTTATAAACCCTAATGATTTTATGTAATGGTAATTCCATGGTGTGAATTCTTATAATTCTTCTTTTAGTATTTTCACATCAAGTACTGAATAATTGTGCATTAAAATTGGCACTAAAACTTATTGAAAATAAGAGTAGTGTATCTTAAAAATCATAGTCTATAAATTGGAAGCAATAAAAGAGAACTACTCTGAATTTTTGGATTCTTCCAATTTTACTATGCTGTGGCTAGCAGCATCAGCTGCTTATACTCTTTTGTTTACACCCAAGTATATCTATTGAGTTTGTAGAACCCCGTTTTTCAGAAATAGTTGTATTTTGTGTATAAAGCTGCTTGAAGGAGTTAAGTTACAGAGCAAGGACATAAAGGTCTTCCAGGAGCAGGAACATGGGAAGACAGAAGTCATTATGTCACACAAATAAATAATCTAGAAGCATATGGACTTTATACATGTTTTACTTTACCTTGAAAACCAATGTCGTTTAAGCACCTAGGGACATCATAGGCATTTGCTCCCCTAAAGATGCTGAAAGCACTAAACAAGTACTGGCCTGCACAAAACCATTTACATTTGATACGTTGATATAACCCGTGGCATACAATATTAATAATAGTTCTCATTTTTACACTCTGTCCAACCTAACCCAGATAATTTGAAACATTTTGAATCTAAAATGCTTTGCGCATGCACATGTTCCATGAACATGTGTGTTTCTTTGTAGTCTCAGGAGATGGAAGTCAAAATAGCTTTATATACTTTAAGAATGCTTTCCTAATTCACCCTAGTTCAGGATTTTATTGAAAATTACTTCCATTTACTCAATACTCAGTTTTAAATGCTTTCTATAGCTTCATGTGTTGATACAATGTACTTTCATCCTAGTCCATTTTTTTTCAGAAATGGCTGGTTTCTGTCATCCTTTCCCTCTTCTTAAGGGCTTTACCCATTCACTGGCTAAATCCATTCATCCTTGAAGATTAACAGTGTTCTGCCCTATCCAGGGGACTACACTCTCCACCTCTTCATTACTGGACTGCATTGTACCATTATAGTAACTTGTTCACTTCATGGCTGCTGGCACCTATTTTATTTGATGCAGTGAATCTCTCATTATAGGCTTATTAGCATCCATGTCAAGACAATGTGAAAAGTCCTCCTCTTTCAAGACTGATGAATACAAACAAGTAGAGAATAGAAGACATGAGCAATCTTTATCATTTCACTGCCACATGAATACCTCTCACTCTAATTGACAGGGTAATTAAACCCCAAAGATATCCCAAGAAAGCAACCTGGGTAGCTGTGATCATGCCATGTATTCGACATAGAACACATTCTGTGAAATAGGATCAAAATGGTTTCTGTGCATTTTGTGTCACCAATGCAGCTATCCTGATGATTCACATCCTATTTAATCTTATTTAATATGCTTTGAGCATGTCATAATCAATTAAAAATAGTTTTAATTTCAGATAACAGTTTTGGAATTTTATAACTGGGAATAGCTTCCTTTGGACAAAGACTTCTAAGGATTCTCCTCTGTAGGACCCCTGTAACTCGCTTACCTCTCACTCCTCAGGTTGTAACAGTTCAGGATCAGGCCTCCAAGGGAGATCTCTATAGGAGAAACAATTTTATTTTTCTATTCTCTCCCAAGTCTTCACCCATTGTTTTTCCCAGAATTGCCACTTCTCTGTAGTTTCTCTGCAGTTGCTACCACATTATTTCAACTCTTCGTCTGTGGATGTGACAGCCTAGTCAAACAGCTTGAAAACCAGGTAAGTTTTCTCACGGCAGGCTTGTGAGACTCAAGAGAGAGCAGAGAAATTATAATAACTTGTTATTATAAACAACCTGCAGGTGGTGTTTTTCCTACTCTCTGTTTTCCTGTTTTCTCAAGGATTGTTTATAAGAAAGCTGTTTTTGTTAATTAGCCAATTAGGTGAAATGTATTGATTGATTGATCAATCTGGTCTGTATGTATTGGAACAGTCAATAAAAAGAGAGAATTTTCATATTAAAGCTGCTGCTATGCAAACCAGCCTTCTGGTGAGCTGTGTTGGTTTTTTTTACTCAATAGCGACATTCATTCTCTTTCTAGCTCCTATTTTTTTATTGACCACCTTTATGCCACTTGGGTTGCCTGCTCTTCTGAATGTTCCAGCTGCAGGAACAGTGATTTTTCCATTTGTGGACAGTGAATTTCTAAGGGAACAGTTGCATCAGTTGAATGCTTACACTAGACTGGACTAGAATAGTCCATCTGGAATAGATCTAAAATGACCATCCAGTTATAGTCCAGCTGCCTGTTCCATTCAAGGCTGATCAAATGCTAAAGCATGGTATTAAAGGTATTGTCCAAATGCCTCTTCAACACTGATAGACATGGGGGGACCTTTTCAAAAGCCTGTTTCCAGGTTTTGACCACTCCAGGTAAAGAAATATTTCCTAATGTCAGGTCTATTGGGTCTGATGAGATTCATCCCATAGTAGTGAAGGAGCTAGCAGATGTCACAAAAGGACCCCTTTCATTTATCTACACAGTAGTCCTGGGAGTCTGGGGAGGCCCCCAGTGACTGGTAGCTAACAAACACTACTCCAATTTACAAGTCATGGCAGAGTCTTGGGTGTGCTCACAGGCCTCAGTGGATGGAACTTGCCTCTCCCCACTTCCTCCATCTCCTGCCAAGGGCCCGGGGGATGTGTCCCAGCTCAGCCTGGGACCTTCAGTCCCTGCCTAAGCCCTGCTATAGGTATGCCTGTCTCTGCCCCTGTCTCCTAGGTGGGCCTGGGACCTGCACTGCAGAGAGCTGCTCTCTGGGGTGAAACCCTCAGACCTGGGTTGTAGCTTGTTATGCAAAACTCTGAGTTTAATGTGGCATAACTGTTCTGTTCTATTTCCTGTGCTCATCATTAATCAAGTAACAATGATCATTATTTTCCAGAAATGTCAAGGGCTTTTCATCTCCAAAGACACATTCAAGGACACATAACACACAATAAATTCCAGGTTATAACTGGAAACAGGATGTTATTTAAATTTTTATTTTTCTCCATCTGTTTTGGAATTGATGCTCACAACCATTACCACAATGTGCATGTGTAGCCAGAAGCAGGCTGATATGTTCTTCAGTTTAGCTTTAAAACCCATCCTTTGTAGTCTGGAAAAGGCAAGTGGCAGAGCTACAGAATATAGCAGCAGGAATACAGGCCCAGCAGCGCTTGTTTCCTGAAGGGTGAGAACACAAAGACTGACTGTACAAGCCTCACACAAAAAAGAAAGCATATGTGGTACTGTGGTGGCATATTTTACAAATTATAACACATATGATAAGCACAATTTTTGCCTTCTAAGACTTCCTTTGTTGCTGTGCTTTCTGGTCAGGGATGCATGGCCTGTGCTTGTGTTGCAGGCAGGAGAACTGAAGAATGGCAGCTCTGGATGGATGCAAGAACCCCATGGGAAATGGAGCCAAGGGAAGAGCAGAGCTCATCCCCACTCCAAGCTTGCAGTGGGCAAGAGAGCGAGAGAGAGCCAGGGCACAAGTGGTGCCTTGGAGGTACGAGGGCAGCAGGCAAGAATGGAGTCGCAGGGCCCAGAGGAGCCTTGACACTGGGCTGTGCCCAGTGCTACAGGAGGACAAGAAGCAACTCCCGGGGCTACCCTTGTGGCCCACCCTGGGAGTCTATAAAGCTTCCTTTCCTCAGATGAGGGTCATGAGGAATGCCTTCAAGGAGCAAGACCAACTGGCACCTGGCCAAAATGGCCAAAACGAGCCTGGGCAAGAGGTTGTGCTCAGTGTGGCAGAGGAAAGCAAAGAAATCCCAGGGATACTTGCAGCCCACTGTGGGGTAAAAAAAAGGCTTCCTCCCTCCAGATTCAGGGCATGACAGGCCATCTTCATGTAGCATGAGCAGCAGAGACTGCCAAAGGGACCAAAAATATACAAGAAGGGGATCAGATGAGCCCTCAGCAGTGGTCGTGCTCAATGCTTCAGAAGCATACAAAACTGCCTCGGAGGAAAATTCCTCCCTGACCCGAGCACTGATCATCAGCTATTCTCAGAGAAAGTGAGAAAGACCTATCTACTCCTCCCACAGGCTGGCCCTGCCTTCCAGAAGATGCCCAAGTCCTATTCTGCCCTACCTGGAGTCATCTCAGGGGCTTCTGAAACTGGCTCAGTCTGATCAACTTCAGGGGCACAAATCTTTGTGTGCCTGGCAGGGCACCAGTGAGTACTCCAAAGTACTGGGATCCTGCCAATATCTCAGCATCTCATTTCTTATGGCTGCTGCCCCTGGATTCACAGGGGATAATGACAGAGTGCTCTGCAATGCTCCTCAAGTGTTCTTCCAGAAGGCATTTCCTTGGTCTTACCACTTGGCTTGGTGCTCCTTCTCATCTTCTGAGAAGGTGGTGTCTGTTCTCTGAAGTCTGAAGCAGTATTTCCATCTATCCAATGGGCTTTGAGTATGGCCCTACTAGGAGCTGGCCTTGCAGCAGAGAACCTTCAGCCACCACCACGTTCCCCATAAAACCATGTCCTCATGTGTCATATCCACATGTTTTTTGAGTACTTCCAGGGATAGTGACATCTCCACTCTCCTGGGCAATCTGTTCCAATGTTTTAAAACCCTTTCAGTGCAAAAAAGTTTCCTAATATCTAATCTAAATCTGCCCTGGTGCAACTTTGAGGTGATTTTCTCTCATCTTGTTACTTGTTATTTGGGAGAAGAGATTGACCGTCACCTGTCTATAACCTAATTTCAGTTAGTTGTAGAGAGGGATAAGGTCCCTCTGAGCTTCCTTACTCCAGGCTAAGCAATCCCAGCTCTCTCAGCTGTTCCTCATTAGACTTGTGCTCCAAACCCTTCACCAGCTTTGTTGACCTTCTCTGGACTCACTCCAGTGCCTCAAAATCTTTCTTGTAGTGAGAAGCCCAAAACTAAACATAGTATTAGGCCTTCAGAGGAAGGCCTTTGGAGTGCTGGCCCTGAGGCTGTCCCTGTGTCCATGAGTCTGCCCCTGCCCTTGGTGGCTATATACTAGACACAGCTTCCAGGTACTCAAGACATGTCCTCCTCTGCTTGGCTTCCAAGGACCAATCTTGTGCTGGTACTCCTCTCTCAGGCCGTGGGAGAATTCAACCCTGCAGCCCAGAGACCACCCCTATCAGCCATCCCCTTCTGTGCCTGGGCTAATGTCTTTGAAGTCCCACAGTAAGGAAGACCAGGGACTTGATCTGTCTGGTTAGATCTTTTCCTGGGGCATAAGGGGACTGATTTCAGCAGCTGCGGGCCGGGGAAAGCCAAAGTGTAGCCAGAACCATAGGCTGAGATGGTCAGTGGCATAAGACCCATAAGACCACCAGGGAAACAGATACTTTGAAAAACAAGGAAACAGAGGTGCCTGGTGTGATGAAAAGGTTGGTCACTTTTAGACCTTGAACATTTGGATCTCTGCCCAAAGCACAGTCAGGCAAACATGACCTCCAAACTGTGAGAATGGCTCATTGTTGCTATTGTAGTCACATCCACTTGTCTCACTGAAACCAAAATGTGCAACTCCTTTGTTAAACACTGTAGCAGGGTATCTCTCTCACATTTTATAACAATAAGCTAACCCTTTTTAACACATTATTGAAATTCTGTTTAATCTTATTCTCAAGAAGATAATTTCTATCATGGACATCTTGTTTTTCACAAGAATTTGAGAGACACAACAAGATATAGGGCAAAGAATCTCCAAGGGGCAGAGCCAAGGGTGGGTTACTGGGGCAACTGATGTCCTATTGGGTGTACCTGCTAGATATACTAATTAATGAATCATAAAAATGGTAAAAATCCTGTATCACATGTGTGTGTAGCCATATTTGTGCACCTGAAAGCTTTCATTAAGAAAGAATTGCTTTTTATCTTACCACTCAATACTGTTTGGAAAGTTTTTGTTTTTTGATTCTAGGCAACGCTCACCTTTCTGAGAGATATTTGCCTATGTCTATATGTGGGAAGATGTTCTTACCTAAAGACCTGTCAAGTCTCCTTTTTCTTTAAGATTTAGTAGTGGGAGTACTAAAAGATTAAGAGAGGTATTATTATTGTAATTTTGTATTGTAATTTTGTTGGTGACAAAATTGGTGTGTACCTTTAGACTGTGCGAATAAGGGGATTTATACCAAAGACAGTGTTTTGGTTCTGGTGTTGCCAGAGATGAAAGAGAAAGTTTTTGTTCCCTCGGCATGAACTTTGCAGGGATGTAAAGAGCATGTGTGATTTCACCACCATTTCCCACCAATGCATCAAGGGACACTTGCTAGTGCACTGTTTATGGTGAGGTTGTCTTTTTAGAAAAAGGTCCCAAATGGTTTTGTGTTCTTTACCATATTTTAACTTGCACTTCAATAACTCTCTTCCTCCTTTTCAATAACTCTCCTTTCCTCCTCTTCATTCTTGATCCCTTTCTTGAAGATGGTGACAATTTTATCTGCCTTTGTATTGCTCCTCCCAGTCATCATTTTTCTTCTTTAGACACTCTACGCCCAGAAATAATCTTCTTAATCTTTGTCTGCATTCATTACAGATGGAATTCGTCTTTTTAGAACACGAGGAATGTGAAATATCCATAGTGGTAGAGGTGACTCTCACCAGGGCTTTTCACAATGGTTGCTTTTCTTGCCTGACACACAGGAATGCTTTTCCCTGTATCCCATTCATGGCTTATTGTCACCCTGTGATCTACTCATGCCTTCTGTAGCACTTGCCTCCTCCAGTGTCCTCTGGAGACTGGAGCAGTAACTTGTGTCACTCCACCTGACATGGTGGTACCTATTTCTACCCTGCAGTTCCTCATGCAAGGAGTGTTTATTGATTTAGGGGATGTCTCTTCTGTCAGAGCTTCATCTGGTGGGGAGGATGGGGGCTGTAGAACTATACCATGAGATAGAGCTTTTCTTCCTCAGGAGTGCCATGAAATCCAGCATATGAGGTGGACAAGGAAACCTAAATTCTTGAACAATGATTTTTTGCAATCTAAATTCAAAAGGCCTGATGTTCTGGTTTGAAAGCAAAACCAGTGAGAGACTCCAAGTCAGAAATACAATTTATTGGGAAAAGGGAAAACAAAAGACAAAAATACACACAATGATACAAAAGGAATACCACTGGCAAAGTCAGAATACAACCTGACACCCGCTTTGGCCAGCGTGCTGGTAGCAGTCCAAATTGGAGTGGCTGCAGTCCTCTTGGAGTGGCAGATGTGGTTGCTGTGTCTTCTTGGAAACCTGTGGAAAGGCTCTAGAAATTCCTGGATTTATCCAGGTGGGAATGCCTAGCTTCTCCCTCTGGGCGGAGCATCTCACAATGGGCTGATGTTATTTTGAGTCACAAGGTGTGTTCTTAATCACCTGTTAAACAGAACTGGCTCTTGGAGAGTGTTATCTCTGAGTCATGAGGCGAGACATTGATGGGCCTATTAATAGGAGATAAGGAAAACTGTTGAGATGCAACTGCTACTCGGATGGTAATAGGAAACATCTTGGTGCTCAGTCTTGGACACCTGACCATGAGCTTCCCTGTTTCCTACACTTGATGACAGCAAAGTGTGAAGGGTGGAGCCCCCTTAATACATCTCTCAGGCTTCACCCATGAGTAACCTGCTGGAGTCCAGCTCCACGCAGTCAGAACCAGATCCAGCCTCCACCAGCCAGCTGAGCCATGGACAAGGTGTGTGAATGGGCTCTGAACACAGGGCTAGTGGTGTCAGTTCTGCTCCTTTCAAAACTGGTGTCTGCCTCTTAAAGGAGAAAACATCCATGGCTGGCATGAACTGAGCTTCCATTGGGAAGTTTCATGGGAGAAAGTGCCCAGTCCAGGCACTACAAGAGACCAAACCTTGGTGGGTCAGTGAGATGCAGTTCATGTCTCTGCTGTTTGTGGGGATACACTTTACTCTCCTGGAGCATGAATAAAGCTTGCTGATGAACTTTTAAATCAATTCTGGAGCTATGCAGTGAAAAGGAAGGTTGTTGCTGACATGGATAAGGAGGTGGCTGGATGGGTGGGCATCCAGCACTAAAAGGCAACTGCCTCTCTTTAGAAGCCATACATGCCTGGAGGAGAGATGTCAAGAAGGACTGAAGAGTTTGCTTTTTATATGCCCACTTGAAACCACTTGTGATTGTCAATTTGGTGAAATGACTAATGATATCATTCAGACACAAAGAAATTTATTTTCCTTTTTAATTATTGGATGAAAATATGAAAAACAGTCTTCTAGTATATGCATCATTATGAGTTTGCAAAACTGGTGCAATGAGTGCAGAAAGTTGCCAGAACATATCTGTTCACTTGAGGAATCTTTAAATATAGCTGCAGAGAGTTGCCATCCTGGATGGACCACTCAGATCTAAGTCATAGCTTACTTCCAGCCTTGACTCCTGGATGGACTTGAGACCCATGACACAGCCCTGTCTCCAGGCCTGTTTCCAGCTGTATCTCTTGCTAGTCTCCCTGGCGAGCCCCTGGATCTGGCTCATTCCCTCTATGTATCAGAGGGTCTTTGTGGAACAGGTTACTAGCTGCTGGCTCTGCCTGTTTGGACCAGGGCCTATGGGATAGTGCCCTGTTGATGAGGGCATGGGCCAGGGTCAGCCCAGCTTCTGGCCTGTGTCAGGGTCAGCAGCAGATCCTGGCTTGCCCGCCTTCAATAAGCAGCAGGCACTTGCTGCTCCCTGGCAGTGTCCTTGCATAACTTCATCCTCAAGTATTTTGCAATTGAGGTATTTCCTAAGCTAAAGGGTGTCGAAGTATTCATCAATCCACCAGCTGATTGCCCTCCATGAACTTATCCTGCCTCACCATGTAAGCTTCTGGTTAACATACAGCCAAACTGTAGATGACAAACTGATCCTCAGCAGGTGAAAGCATAAAAGTCTGGCAAAGAGTCATAAACATCTTAAAGGAAAAATTATGAGCAAAACTTAAATATAGGTTTTTCTATTGACTGCATTTATAATAAATGTCATCACTTATTAACTTTCCCCTGTGAATAAGCAAATAGCACAATTTACTGATAAATGAAACAAACTCAGGAACAATTAGTACATGGCAGCTCTTTCAGTAGCTCAAATCTAACACATTTTCTCTCCTGATCCTGTGTAATATACAGCAGAATGTAAAGTCTGTAACCAAATTTTGTGAACTGACAATCAGAAGATCAAACATTTCTCACTGAGACATGTCCTAATGTAATGCCAGGAAGTACATCTCTGTATATAGTGTACCTATTTGATACAGGAAATATTCAAACATCATATACAGCGCTTGGAGCAAGAGAAGCACAGGTATACCTGTACATAATTTTATTTGGGCCTTTTTATTTTTTTCCATGAGAGAGAGGCATCTACTTAGGAGCTGGGAATCTGATGCATATGTAGTGTATAGGAAATGTGTGCTTTCACTGGCACTACACACCCCTTCTGTTGCATCCAATGCCACTCATTTTCTTGTCTCTTATGACTCTGTCACTTCATTGTGTTGTGTTGAAGTGGAAGTAGCACCTATGCAAGATGAGCAATTTACAGCTCAAGTAAATGAAAGCAAATATATCAGTGAACAAGAAGTTAATCATCATCACACACACTGCTTTTCCCTGTTGGTCTGTGTGCTGGTTTAAAACCCAGCAGGAAAATTAAACCCGCTCAAGCTGCCCCCTTTTCCCTATCCTATTCCAACACTGGAGAAAACACTAGGAGACATTTTAAGATGAAATCACAATTTACTGAAAAATCACAATAGCCACAACAATATTAATAAAAGAGTGTACTCAGCTGGGCTCCACTCTATGCCACCACTGCTCTCTCCCTTTTCTTTTTCTTGTAGCTGCATCTCAGACTTGATGGTGCTGTCCTTCAGCACCAAACCAGAAAACCCGCCACTCAGAGGAACAGGAAAGGGACTACAGAAAGGTGGCAGAAAGGGGCCAGTTCTGCCAGGCTGACCCTGTAACCTGCACATCCTCTCCCTTGAGCTCAGTGAAAGATGACAATCCTTCCATTTCTGGCCCTGGCTTCCTCCGGCTGAAACCACGCCCTTGCCATGAGGTGGGTGGTATGGAATTAAACACTGCTAGAAGCTCCACCCCTTTGCTCTATAACCATGACAGTGTGGTAAGAGCATTACTGCTCTGAAGAGTAACATAGTTATTGAAATGACTCATTAATAAATACCTATTACTCAATGAACAGAAAAATATGCCTTATTTTTTATGTTTCTGATGTCTTTGATATGTTCTATAGCCTGCCAAAGATTTTGGAAAAGTATTGGGAAAAGATTATTCCATTCACAGTAAGAATCCTCTTTTTTCATTCAGATTTCTTATTTGCCTCACTTGAATGATGTTAGTTCACCCAAATATGGTCTGTTCTCCACAAGGTGTAAATCTCCATTATTGGATATGCTATACCCACATGGTGATAATCTCCATTATTATCCATAGTATATCAAATAAGGAGAGGTCTTAAAAAGCCCATTGTACCAGATACTGCAGAAGACACCATGAGACATGAAGAATGTGGTTTTATTAGAATGCTGGAGTTGGGAATTTACCTGGGAAGTATATTCTTAAACCTTACCCAGTAAATATCACCCTTTCTTGCTAATCCCTCCTCCCTCTCAACATGTTTTTCCTCCAAAATTCCATTTCACCTGAGAAGTGTGAGTCCTCTGATTAATTAGATTCCATCATCATTGGTGTGATCACCTCCCATCACTTAGTGTAGGAGTAGAGGGGGAAGGTGCTGTCTCTTCATTATGTGGCTTACTATGGAGAAAGAATCCTATTCCCATTTCCTAGATTTGTCATTTTATATAAATTCCATTTGAATCAGAAAACTGAAAGATCTGTTGAACATTTGTCCTTCCTGAAACACAAAAATAAGTTTGCAATCAAACCAGCTTCTTAGATCTAGAAGGAAAGGGGGAGAATTTATTTCTACCTTCCCAAAGATACAAAGTATTACAGCAAGTCCCTTTTCTCTAAAATAACAAAAAAAAAAAAAAAAAAGAAAGTTTTCTGCCGATGTTTTCTTTAGAGAGTGAAGGAAAAGCACTGAGGGAAAGCTGTTCCACTGACTGTACAGAAAGGAGTATGATGTAGATTATGCCTTGTTCAAGCAATTTAGGCACAGAAACATCTTTTCCTGAATTTCTTTTACATGATACAGGAACAGAAGGAAGTGTCATTCTTGAAGTGAGTGAGTATGTGCCAGTAGCTTGGTTTTTGAAAAATTGAGCTCTAGGGCAGTGGGAGGAAACCTAGAAATTATACATAAATGAATCTGGAGGAGGAGAAATTAAAAGTGTCAGCGGTTTTCTTAATAGCAGAATTCCCTCTGAAATATAAAAGTAATTGGCCAAAATGGGCTTGCAGAGGCAGGAACTCTAATCCATTACTGTCTCTTAATCAAAACAATTATTTTGGAATTAGCAAAATACAGCAGATGCTTACTCATACAGAAACCTCACTCACATATCCATGAAAATCAAGATGCAAAATGCCATATAGTGTCTGTTTGTAAGAGATGGATAGAAAGAATGAGAGAGGGAGGAAGAATCATTGACAGTTTAGAATTAGATTTGTTAATTTTTGAAGAGGGCAAGACTGGGTCTTGTGTGTTTAAGCGGTGAGCAAAGGGCCTGTAGCGTGCAGTACAACAGCTTGCTCTGACAGTGCCCTGCATCTGTCACTCGAGAAAAGGGGAAAAAGAGTCCCTCTAGTGTACCAATGCTGTAAGCAGGAGTGTCTTGCTCAGTTCACTAAATCTGCTGTAAGTTCTGCTATGTCATGTAATTAAGTGCCTAAAGGTATTTTAGTAAACCCCTTGGCTCTGTTGATCACAAGGTTTCTAGTTCATGAAGGAAAGAACAATAGACAATCATAAAAAATGAACATTTAAAAATGACCATGTGTTTTAACACATTTTTCCTATCAAGTAATTGGGTTTTGTATTGCTGTATGATTCCAAATGCTAGGTTTTGCTACCCAGGAAAAATATATTCTCCTGGTAGACAGGAGAGAAATTATTTTATACAGTAATACTGTTTTCACAAGTCCTTAGCTGTGTATCTGTGAGATAAAATCAATCACATTATTATATTCAAAATGCCTTTTTCTTTTATTATTGTTTCAATTAAATAGGGAAAGTCTACTGCAGTTAAAGGTATTCAGTGTTATACTTTCCCTGGCTGCCAGAAATCCAGTGTGCAACTCAAACACAGGCATTTTACCACTTTGAACTTGCACTGTCAAATATTAAGTGATAAATCAGCCTCCTCCCTGTATAAGCACTCTCTCAATGATTTTAGGTACTGCAATGCAAACCTGGCAAACCTGCAAACCTTCGTGACAGGTGCTGAAGGGGCATGCATGTAGGAAGGCATAGCTGCCATAGATAGCTGTGACTCCATAACTATTTTCCTCTCAGGTATGCTGAAGGAGGGCCATGGATAAAAAGTTTCAAAGGAGACCAGAAGGTCTCTGTTGGAGATACAGCACAGCTGGTTGGTAAGCAGTATTTGTCATTCTGTCTTTCAATAATTTTCCTCAAGATGTTCATGTTAGAGCAAACCTGGCAAGTCAAGTTCCCCTTTGCACCCTGCTTTCCATCTGAGTCTGCCCTGTGGCAGATTAGGCACTATCTTGCTCCCTCACCTTTTTGACTGCTGACAGGAGAGCTAAATCACCTTTCCAGCAGCAAAGGAAGTGTGTGTTTTCAGGGGAGGGAGTGAGTAAGGGGAGTGGGAGATATGAGGGAGATAATTCCTCAGAGTAAGTAAAAATACAAAATGGGACCAACATCTTTCAGGAGATGGCCAGTGGAAGGCCTGAAGGATGAGAAGCAAAGATGAAACAGTGCTCAGGACCAGTTGTGCAGCTCCTACAGACATGATAAGGTAGATTTGGCTGAGGGAAAAGGTCTCCAGCTCTTCAGAGGAATAGCAGCTCCAGCTGTAGCAGAGGAGGCTCTTGAAGCTGTTCAGATTAACAATGATGCTGTAATTTATGCAGAGGCATTAGCTGTAGGGATGTTGTTTTACATTTTAGATAGTAGACTGGCATTTCCTGGAAGTGTAGGTTAATTACGGGAAAAAGAGAGGTAGCATATATCTCACTTTGGGAGGAGGGAGCTCTTGCAGCTCTGCCGGTGTTGTGTACAAGCCACTGGTTGGTTTATTGGTGTGTAAGGGTGCAGCAGACTTGTGTGCATACAACACTGTGCTTATTTGAGTTCTGCAACAAATGTCTAATAAAAACCTGTTCAGTGCTAATTGCCAGGTTTCATTACTTAAATGAGTTAAAGGAATTTGAAAAAAAAGTGTTTGTGCATGCCCACTGCAGAAAGGCTTCTCCTGAAGAAAAACTGTGAAATAGACATCCTTAACTTTCCTTTCAAATTCATGTACAGTATTTGATTTTAGTGTGTCTGTTTTCCTGGAGACAGCTGAGGCAATCTCCTCTACTCACTTGCCCACTATCCAGTTGTACTTTGAATTGCTTGTGATGATATGGGTGTTGATTATGGCCTTCACAATACTGACTGGTTTTTCCATAGAATTGTCCTGGAGGACAAATTCTCAGCTGACCAGAAGGCAGCCCAAAGGTTCAGTGTATTTTCTTTCATGACTAAGAAGCAGATAAGATTTCAGCTCAAATGGTGCAATTTATTTATGTTTATAAATGAAATGCATAGCAGATGTTGGAAACAACATTTCAAGTACTCCTTCCTCCTCCTCCCAGAGGCAATGTTTTATTGTTAATATTGTATATCTTTCTAAATAGGATTGATTTGAAAAATTTGTTATGCTAAAATATTTTGTTGTCCTAGGAACACTTCTGGGTCCCCATGCATCTATCTACATGTGAATTGTTCTTATTTCTAATTTTTAAAATACGTATCAAAATTTTTCTTAACATTTAAAAAAATAATTGTATTATAAAAACTCAAGGAATGCAAAGTATGCTGGATATTCCCTGCCTTATCTCACTCCCTCAACATACATTTAATTTATTCTATACTTCCATGTACATACATACACATATACACACATACACATACATATGCACATAAACATGTGCTCCATCACATTCCAAACACTTCTCAACTGGATGTTGAATCTTGAAATTCTGTGGTAGGAGACTGGCAAGTGCCTACAATTAGAATATTGTTGATATTCTCACATTTAATTGACCATAAAAGCTAAGATCAATATTTTCAATGCCTTTAAAAATGAAATAATAATGTCAAAATATTGCCAGGAAATTATTGAAATGAAAAGGGTGTGTTAGGTTAAGCATAGAGACTACACTGGGTTTTTTTCTGCATTTTTGCTTCTGACATCCTTTGGAAAGAGTGTTGTTTGCACTAGTAACTGAAATGCAATTTGAGGAGGACAGAAAGATGCACTAATATTTATATGAAGCTGTAATGCAGCAAAAAGTATATGGGCTGTTATTCTACTATATTGACAGAGGACTGTATTGATCTTCAAAGGGTTAAAGTGCTACGAAGTTACATTAATGTCACCCTTCAGCAATCACTGGCCAATAACGTATCAGCAATCAGTGCTGCAGCATGTCATTCAGGACACTCAGTTTTTGGAGACAAGTGGCTGATATATTTTGACAAGAATAAAAAATAGTCTTGGAAATTCTTGCAAATCTTAACTCAGAGGGGAGATACATGAAACAAACTGCTTCCATTTGAAAAAAAAATGGTAATATTTCCCTTCCTAAGTAACAACATTTTATGTCAGTTCAGTGGAGCAGTGAATGAACCAAAATTCTCCTAACCTTCAAAACGGAAAGGATTCTGTAAGTAGGATTTACATAGTCTGAATATTTAATATTTTGAGTGCTCATCACAGCTGACATAAACTAATACTTAAATATATATTTCCAGTAAAGAAAACATTTGACTTCTGCTGGAGTAAAGCAGTGAGATGTTTTGACTTGTGAGTACAGACACAGATTTCTCAGCCCCTGCTTCTTTTTTTCCTGTTAGAAATTTTTTTCTATTGAGTTCTCATAATCTCTGCAAATCCAAAGATAGCAACACAAGCCACTTCACTTTGACACAAAAGAAACTTAAAGAAAAAAAAAAAAAAGAACTCAAAAAGCCATAAAGTAGAAGTATAAAGGGGGGGGGGGGAAACAAAATTAGAGGCTGCAAGAGGACAAAGGCTTAAAGTTCTGACCATTGTCTGCATATATAAAATCATATCACCTTATCTGAAAAGTTTAGGCTCTAAAGAAAACGCTCCATTTAAAATACCTTTTAGGTATATTAAATCTTTAGGCTGAAGATTACAGCAAGTGTTTTCTCTTTGGTGAGTAGCTGTTTGTCTCACTTTATTTACTCGGTATTGGGTATTTGTCAATGTCATTTCATATCTGCAGAAAATTCATACGTTCTATGGAGGTATGTATGTGTGTGAGAGTGCTGAAGGTCACATGACTATTTCAGCCTATTTGGTGGAGCAGCTTGACTTTTTTCCCTTGCTTTTGGTGATGGTTGTGAGTGCAGAAGTTGATTGACAGATGCATGCCAGAAACCCCCATTCTCCTTTTCAAAGACTACATATGATGGATTGCGATCTTTCAGCTCAGCAGGACACAGGGACCATGCAAGCTGTAATTGGTCAGGTATGGAGTCAGCCATTTCTCAACTCCCTTTTATTTTTTTTTTTTTCCACAAGGGTCTAACCATATGATTCACATAATTCATATTTACAGTACCATCTTTCTATCTGTATCTTCAGTGAGTGTGGTACTGAAAGTGAGAAAGGCAAAAGAAACACAATAATCTTGCCAGGGAATCACTAGAAAAAACAAAATTACCATCCTTTTCTTCTAATAAACCCCATTTCAGTCTGAGCTTTACCAAATAAAAGTATTTATTAATTTGCTGTTTTATTTTGTTTAAATATGCTGAAGTAGAAGAACTGAGGAGTGAAAATGTTATGTTTGCTGAGGAGTTGCTTTCTATTTGTAATGCTGTTCATTATTTTTATATTGACTGTATTTCTGTACTAAATGCTGTGGTTTTTATTTTTTATTTTTATTTTTTTCTTCTTATACTTCTAATCCAGATAATGTGTGATTGAGCCTGGTAAATGTAGTAGTCTTTGCTACTGCAGAGGGGCAGCCTGCAAATTAAACACTGCCACAATCTGAAAGGTCCAGGTGGTCTGCTCGTGCTTCCTAATGCAATCCAGCACAACAGCTTTAATAAACAGCTCTATTTAGTTCTCCCTCCCTGTATCCAGGGAAGTGAACTGGGGCTGCTGTGATGAAATGCCAGAAGAATATCTCTCAAAGGCCTCACAAGCTGATTTTTAGAGCTTTTCCATTTTGTCGTCTTTGTCTTCCAAATGGGTCAGTGAGTCCTTCTCTTTCTGTTTTGTGATTTCTGATAAGTCTGTAGTTTTTATATGTGTGATTTAACCATGCTGTTTTGAGCTTTAGCCAGAAGAGAGAAAAATCATTGTCTTTTCATTTGCTTCAAATAATAACCTGAAGTGGGGAAAGAAATTATTTTGTTCCGATGAACAGGGAAGGCTGTTTTCCTGTGAAAGCAGTCAGAGTCAGATGAGGGTGCCTGTTTTCCTTTTTCTAACAAAATTTTAAGTGTTCAACACTTTCTCATTAACCACTGACTTGTAAATCATTCTCTGGTAAAGGGTATTTTTTGAACTCTCAAAAGTTTGTGGTTTTTTGCATACGTTTCCAGTATAGTGAACACATGCTGCTGAGATGATGACATAGTATTTGTTTTCTGTATGTTGATATAATGGTAGAAAAATATGCATTCTATACATTGTCTTCATCTAAATTATGGCACTGAAGTCCCTCAAAGCACATGGTTTATTAATACCATCGTACATAGTAAAGCATTTTTGGGCGGAAAATGTCAAACATGTAATGCCATGTTTACCACAGACTTTTATTGCTTTAAATATTTTAAAAATAGAAGATACATTTTTTATTAAAAATCCTCCAAACATTCACAGCTTTCTATTAGGCTAGCTTATACCTAAAAAGTGGGGCATGCTTGCCAGTACTACATTGTGCAAAAAGATGTATTTTAGACTGTGTTAATTACTTTTTTGTTTAACTTGTTCAGTCTTACGGAAATATATTTAATGATTCTAAGGCAGATACGATGGCAAGGTTTTGAGCAAATGCACTTGGCAGAAAATGTACCCTGAAATCTTTATAAATCTAAATTTTGTTTTCACATGTAAGAAAGTGTAAGTTAGCTATTTTATTTTTAAGGCTTGCCAACTCTCAAAAAGTGGTTTTGAGGCTGGAAATGTTAGAAGGATTTTTTTTTTTCCTGTATGTAACATTCCATATTTCATTAATTAAAAAAAGTTCAGTGAATGTCTGGAAAAATGTTTATATCATATGTTTGTGTATTTCATTTCCTAAAATTAATAGCAAGAGCATGTACTTAAAAGAAAAATAAATTTAGGTATTTTAGGTGACTGACTTCTGTGGGTTTTCTGTGTTAGACTTTATTGATGTTATTTTTCTGAAACTTACTGTCTTAAGTGCTGCAAACATTTTTTTCAGATCAGCATGTGTGCATATTTACATTTCATATATGTAAGTGTGCACATCAAAATGGGTTCATAAATCCACAAGATTTTCAAGTATGTTTTCGTTTTGATTAATTGTCCAGTGTTTGGTTGTTATTAGCTATGTGTTATGATAGAATAAAAAGTTCAATTTTTTTTTTCTGATAAAAAATTATGCATTTTCTGGTTATATAATAAAGGAGTTAGTTCAAATGTGGGAATCTCAGGGCAATCAGTATAATTACCATACTTTGCTGAAAATAGACATAGACTTTCTGTAAGTACTTTAAGAGAAAATAACTATCAAAAGGCAAGACCTATGGCAGAAAATCTTTCCATATTTTAAGTCTCTATTTTGTATTGATAAATAGTTAAGGTTTGCATATTTAGTAGTTGCATAGTTTTAGAAAAGACATTTATTTCCTGACACTATTAGAAAAAGTTCTTAAAAGTCTTTGTTAACTTTCAAACCTCCAAACTCAAAAGATTGGAAAAATGTTTATAATTTGGCTTTTTTATATCAGCATTGTATTTTTTTTCCTGCTATGATAATTATTATTTTTTTACTAATTCTGCAGATGTAGCTCTAAATTCAGTCTTGTTTACTGCTAATGGAATGTGAACTCACCTAATTAAAAATCCAAACTGTACATGTATAGCTGATGCAATGGAGATCAGACACACTAGCAGTTTTTTTGTAGTTCAAGCATTAGTCTGTGTATGACACAAATGGAATAGCAGGAGCATACTGATTTAAAGGCATTTTCAACACCAAGTTCTTGTTCATAATTAAATGCACTTTTTACTTAAAAAAAAAAAAAATCTGGATTTCATCTGTCTTTAACCACCAGTCCACAGTGATTCCCACTGGTGATGGCAATGGTGTGCAGAGTGCTAAAACCTGACCATTACCCAGCACCTGGGTGTACTGGGTCCAGGGTGCAGAATTGCTTGTGAGCCTTCCCTCTGGATTTTTCCTCCCCCCAGCAAGCAATAAAACAGCCAAGTACTCTGAAGAACAACCTCCTTGCCTTGTGTGTCAAGATCTAGAAGCTCATTGCTCATTGTGATTTTGATTCATAACTGGAGTGCTTGGCATGAAACCCTGATCCCTGCCAGCAATAGTCTGTAGCATCCTTCCTTGTATGCCAAACCGCAATATCCATTATATCTTCAATTGCGTTTTGCTCTTATAGAAATGATTAGCTGGATTTTTATGCCATATTTCCTATATATCCTGAGCCCATCTGAATGAGCAGGCAATTAAATGTGTCATCTAATTATTCCAATGACGTTGTAATTTGTCTGCCTTGTATGCTTTCTAAAACCTCTACTATACCTTTTTCTTCTTCTTTTTTATCTCTATCTTTTTTTTTTTTTTCCCCTCAGACCTGAGCTTGTGAGTGACAGGTTAGTTCATCAGCATTACAGCTTTCCTGTTTTTGTCTCATCTCATGCAGACTGGTCACTGTGTCCAATCACCCTTCTGGCTCTGTTGTCCCCAGGGGAGCCCAGGCCAGCCTACCATCTTGATCCACTGGCCTGAGGGCCCAGGCTGGCTGCACATTTCTGTGTTCACTGGTTCTTGCAAATATAGTAAAGTGGGAAAGGGGAGGGGAGCAGCTTAAATTAGATCTCTGTATATTGAGAGGAAGCAAATTAGGTAACATTCTTCTTCAAATAAGCATGTGTTTGCAGTTATTACTGCTATGTTTGAATTCTCTTTCTACAAGTTTAGCATGTTTATTTCTGTATTTCAGTGGTATCCTCCATATGATCTCACCATGTAGTAAATGCTATTTATGCAAGGGTAAACATGCTCTTTTCCCACAGAGAGTTCTATGAAGCCCAGTTTATGAATCTAATACATTGCTGCAACCAGTGTGGGTCTTTCTGTTCAGTTTCATTTTGTTGCCACTTAAAAAAAATTTTTTGGTATTATTCCTCATGATTAACCACAATAGAACATGTTTCAGAAAAGCCATTCCTTTTGTAATTTTTGGTCACTTTTCAGAAGTTTAATATGTTGTCAGTGTTGTTTCTATAATGCAGTCTAATATGTATCCAGGAGTTTAATTTTTACCAAATGAAGATCAGATCTATAATGTTATTTTGTCTTGAGCAATCTCTACAAGATTTTTCCTATAGCAGTAGAGAAGTTCTTTTTCTCTTGGAATATGTTTCCAGCTCTAATCTAATATAAAGGATTGCCTAAAATGTATACAAACAGAAAATAACTATATGTAAAATTGTGACCCACTTTTGTAAGACAGCATGGAATTGTGCCATTTTGTCTGCAGTCTGGGACAAATCCTGTTCTTTCAAGTAAGAATTAGACCCATCACTGCAAGAATGACTACTTGCATAAGTAAGGCCAGACTACGTGTCCCCTTGGCTGCTCACTTTTTATCCAGAACAAACATTGTAGTCCTTTACAGTCACCAGCAGAGGTTTTCTGCAGTTCAGGACTGTGAGGGAGAGACTTATAGACAGGTACACATTGACTGGTTTTTCAGTAGTAGAGAGACAATGTAAGCAGTAAGAAATATGTTTGGAAAACTTCAAAATCATACTTTTTAATATTTATGAACAAGCTTGTACTCTGATAATGAAGCATTCCATCTTTGCGGAAACCCACTGTTGTATACACTCTCTAGAATATTGTGTCCCTAAGAATTATTATTGTAAGGAGATGCAGGAATGTGGCTGTAATATTTTACAGTATAAATATTTGTTGTAGAGGACTTTGGATCTTGTTAATTTAATATATGTAAATTCTTTGGTCCTAGGCCTGGATTCCAGCAAAAGAATGCATTTTTCTGTTGACTTCTGTTTTTACAGCAGAAAAGATGAATTTTTATCATTTTGATTCATACTTAAGAAGATTTTTCTTCTTTTCACACCAAAATTGGATTTTAATTGAAATCGGCTTTCTAAAAACATCTTTAGTAGTTTTCTCTTATTTTCTCTTTTCTGTTCTGTACTACTGTGCGGTTTCATCTGTGGGTCAGGCCAGCCAATTAAGAGGTCAAATCTTAAAAAAGCTGTGATTTGTACTCTGTGTATATTCACTTTATTCTAATTGTAAGAGAAAAATGAAGTATGTCAGATGACCTTTAAATTGCTGGACAAGTGACACTCCTCCAGTGATGTAGATTATTATCTTTTGACAATGCATTTACATTCGAGTACCTCTGTTATGTTTCCTAGATTCTAGACTGATAAAATAAATATCAGTCTGGCCCACTTTTGTGTGTACAGTGCATAGAAGTGACTGCTGAGCCTCTTATCAGTCTGGCCCACTTTTGTGTGTACAGTACATAGAAGTGACTGCTGAGTGACCTGTAGCTGTAACAAGAGTTTTATTTTTCTTCTCTGATCTTAACTGCAACTCAAATGGAAGAACATAAAAGGACAATCAAAGAGAAATTGTATACAGCACTTTCAACATTAGATGAAGATATGGTGAAATAGTCTCTTTTTCTGTGATTTTCATTGTTCAGCAACATTAGTAATGTAGTTTTTCATTCTGAAATTCTAAAGATGGAAGAACCTCAGATCAGGCAATTTTGGATATGTGCATGTTTATCTCTCACTAAACTTAACTAGACTTAAGCATGTACTTAAAAGTTGGTCAGCAAATCACTTAAGCCCTTAAGAAGTCTGCAATTGCTAAAGCTTCAAGTGCACAGAATGATGCTGAATTCAATGGAACACCTCATATATATAACAATTGGCAAGATCCTGTCCAACAAGCCTATTGTGTTACTGCTAATAAATATTAAAAAATCTAGCTTAAATGCTAACAAAATAATTGTTATGCAAACTGTTTTAGAATTAGAACTGGCTATTAGGAACAAAGATATTAACCCAAGGGTCTTGAGCACTAACTTTTTGAGGATATCAGGGCTACAGGTAAACAGACCATCACTTCAGGGGTTTTGTTTCAATGTTGGCTTCAAAACCTCTGTGATGTGTAGTACTTTCTCTTCAAAAGAGAAATATATAGTTGATGTTTGCTGCTGATTCTCTGTTGACTAGTAGTGCTGTTCTATAGTAGTGCCTTATCTAACTGTTACATCAAAAGAAAATTTTGAAGATCAAGGGATTGTTCAAAATTTCTAGCCATTCTTAAAAGAGGTAGTGGGAGAAAGCTTCATAAAAAGAAGGTTGGGGGGAGAAAGAGGGGATACAAAAATCTTTATTTCAAACAATCTTTACATGGTAAACTATATAAATTAAATTTTCTTAAGCTGTTTAAAATACATTTTGTAGTTACTGATAAGCCTGTTTTTTCTATCTATATTTGTATATGCCGTATCTCCGACAAACTTGTACTCACATGAGTAATAGCTATTGATACTGTTTAATGACTTAAAGTTGAATAAATCATTTTCAGAGATGAGGGCCTCATAAATTCATCTTGCTCTCTGCTGTAGATGTACAGCTGTCCCATGTCCTTTGCACATGTGAATGAGGATTTACAGGGCAGAATTCTGATAGTTGTTCTTGTCAAAACACCTAGGCCTTGTCTTGGCAGGCTTTTCTGTGCCACCTTACTCTAAAAGAAATCCAGTAATTTGACAAGCAGTGCTACAAAATCACACTTGAAAGAGTAATTTTTGACCCTGTGATATTTCCAGTGAGTGGTATCTTAACTGCTTGCTAAATATGACCTATTCCCAAAGGTGGCTTATTCCAGGATGGGGTTCTGAATCCACAAATGTGGAAGGGCATTGTAAAGGGAAATAGGACCTTAAGCAAAAGAAAAAAAAAAAAGTTAAAATGGAACTTAGTGCTATTTCAGTTGTTAATTCCATGGAGTAGCTTTTCTTTTGTAAGTTGCTACCATTTTCAGGGATCTTGGACTCACGTATGTTTGGAAGACACAATCCAGCTATGGAACGGCATTTCCAAAAAGGAAATATTACAGACACAAGTAAAGGACAAAAGTGTTTTTTAGCTACCCCCTGCTATGGAAACAAGCTTCAAGAAATAAAATAACAGAACATGAGTTTTTTGCAAGCAAATTAGTGAAAGTCATGTTAATAGTATTACACAACTGATATTCAGATATATTGTGATACTTCTGTACCAGAATGTTGTACTTTTCACTAAACTATCTAACTGCTTTTTCACTTAAAAATCCAACTTAGGGAGCTTTAACACAGTTTTTACTTGAACTTTTCTTATGTCTCAAGTGCAATGAAGTTTTACTGGAATAAAAAGCTTTAGCCCATTCCTGGAAGACATCCTTTTTTGGGAGGAAGATAAATAGCTAAATATAGATTTGCAGCATAGACTAAGATAACAGTATCAATGACTAGAATGTTTCTATCCTTTCTTCAAGCTTATAAATTAAAATCACATTGTCTCCCATCAGTGGCAAACTAGCATCCGCTTTAATTTTTCATAGTATATCATATTAAAGGCTGTCATTGTTTTGGAGTTTTTTAACTATAACAATGGAGAAATGTGCCTGACTATTACTGTGCCTGACTATTACTGAATCTGCCTTTAAAAATACAAAAAAAAAAAAAAAAAAAAAACCAAAAAAACCCCCCCCAAAAAACCACCTAAAGATGCAAATAATTCTGATAATGGTTAAGTCTGGAATTTCCAAGACACTGTCACTGAATCTATAACCTTTGCTACTAGAACTAGATGCTGCCAAGTGCTGAATGTGTCTGGAGTCCTGGACCTCCCTCTGGCTTTGTTAGTAGGACACTGTTCCAATGAAATAAAATAATCTGGAATAATGAAGAATTGTGCTGCTATAGGAAACCAACAGTTATTGGAAGATTGCTGGCCATTAAATCTTACCTGCTCTTTGCTGCACTCATCCCTTTCTGTGTACAAAATGTGCTTCACATTTTTCAAATGGATTATACAAAGCAGAAATAATATCTGATTTGTATAATTCTAATCTTTTGGAAGAAAGGTTAAAAGTTGTGGGAAATGTAAAAGTGGCTTCTAATGTGGAAGGGTGAAGCAGAAAATATCAAACTCATTTTGCTTAGTGTCAGTCATGATGATTTATCATTATAGTCAGGGCAAACTATGGTCTTGGAGCAGAAACAATTTTGTCCATTAAAAGGGGAAAAAAACAACTCCAAAACCCAGAGTGTTCCAGTTTGATTCTTATGTCCTTAGGGTTGCAATATTGAATTCAGAATCGGGGAAGCTTAATCTTGCAGCCAGATTTGACAAGATGCTGGTCAAGCAATAGGCAGAAGTGATGGTTTGTGTGCTGTAATGCCCATGGTGGGAAATAAAGAAAGATAACAAGATTTTTCCAGAAGTCTGTGTGCAGTATTCGCCACCTGCTCCAGCTTGTCACCAAAGTAGGCAAGAAAACTTTTGTGTGCAAGTTGGTGAGCAATGCTTACAGTTCCATAGCCTGACAGATGACAAATTTGGAGTGCTCTAAAACAGCATGCGAAGGGTTCACAATAGCTCTGAACAAAGCTGTTTGTTTGTTTTGCTGCTATTGCTTATTTAAAGGGTGATCATGGAACCATTTGAGCACATCCATAAGTATCCCCACAACTTAGTGGGAAAGCTCACATGAGCAGCACATTTGTGCATTAGACAATGTAATGCAAAAGGCTTGGATTTCCTCTTGTTGCAAGAGGATATAGACATGCACTGCTGGAAAAAAATAAGCCAGTTCTTTATCTCCACTCAGTCAATCCTGGGGAGTAGAAATCCGTGTGTGTGTGTGTGTGTGTGTGTGTGTGTGTTTGTGTGTATTGGGGTGCATAGCCAAAAACCTGGAGGCAGAAACTAAATTTGGCAGGTGTTTGGAAAATGAGAGCTAAATTTTGAATAGTCAAACAACAACACAAAAGAAGCTGAAGATTGGAATTTCTTCCCTTAAATATATTGCTTTCAGTTTATTTTTGAAGTTCATGCTGGATTTTAGCAAGAAGAGAAATTTAGGGTTGCCCCCTGATTAGGGATTTAGAGTGACTCTGTAATGAATTTTAACCCAAGAGGCACTGTGGATATTCAGCAAACCTTTGTTCTACTCTGCTCATGTCCTTATGCTAGACCCATCACTGTAGTTATTAGATCTCAAAGATTACATGCTTTGATCTAGTGCTTTCTAAATCCTTAAACCACGGTTTATTTATTTAAAAGGTTATATCCAGCATTAGATTGGATTGTAAAGTATCCTTTGACTCTCATGAAGGACACAGAAGAAACAGATGCTTCTGAGGGCGTATTTCCTTCTGATCATGAAGTACCACAGCATTTTATTGAATTAAGAACTGCACAAAGATCTGTGCTTTTAATCTGGTCAGCATGTTGAGAATTTTTTTAGCTCTATGGTATCATGATGTCATTCATTTCTGATACAACAAACATTAAGGTATATAGGTGAATTTCAGTTACACTTTTAATTTTAAAAAATGCTGCAAAGTAGCCTCATATTTCCCTAAGAATATAAATAAAAGCACACTAAACTTCAAACAGATGTTTTACATGAGCATGTTCAGGATGGGTTCTTGGAAGTCTCTTTTCTATCTGATATTTTTCAGGACTCATCAGAAGTAAATCTGTGGAGCTAAACAGAGTTATATTTGGACAAACAGGATCACCAGCAGCCTCTAAGTTTCGTCTGTCAAATTCAGAAGGCCTTACATGAGAAAATTTACCAGTGTAGTCTACAATGTTTGAATAATTAGTGATTCCTAATACAACCAGAAAGAAGGCACAGAAAGGAAAAGAGAGAACACTAAAATTAAACCCAGTGTGCTCCATCCCGACTGATATAAATTGTATTCTCTCCAAATTGATATTTTTTATTTTTTTCCTAATCAATCCTGCAAGGCAAACGGTAAAAAAATTTTATGTATTTTCCCTTAAGTTTGGAAAAACAAGACTGAAATTGGCATCTGAAAATAAAAATTTCACTTAAAAATGGTGTTTCTTTTTCATTTTTATAATGCTTGTGTTTGGTTATTTATCTTTTTCGAGAAGTTCAACCACTGGAGATAGTAGCCTAATACTACTTTATACTGGGATCTCTTTATACCATCTGGAAATACAAAACAGCTGTAAAGTGGGTTGTAAGAGTAATTTATTTATGTGTACTTTGAAGTTCTTCTGTATTTCTATGAATGGTAGAAACCCACCTTGAGGTAAGTAAGGATAGAGTCCAAATAAATGGATTAGAATTTCCATTTTTTTCAGATGGAAATGAAAAAGGGATAGGCAGAAATCAGACTGGAGGAAAAGAGGAAGGATAAAGCCTTATTTAGTTACAAACAGATATCCATTAACAGACAAGGTGAAAGATCCAAATCCTGTTTTATTGGTCTCCATCTATATCTTTGCTGGCAGTAATGAAAATATGAAAGGGAGGGAAGAGAGCACTACTCAAACCATAGTAGTCAGAGCTGGTTTCTCAATCAATTTCGTTTTAAAATGAGTATGCTTAAAACAAAAGGCTTAATCTAGTTCTCTTTTTTCTTTTTTCTTTTTTTTTTTTTTTATTTACCCTGTGGGCTGCAGTGGTGCTTGCTGTGACTTTTGACAAAGGTCTGTCTTTCCAGAGCATTATTGAGTTAGTATACCTGGATTAGTGAAAAAGAAAACAAGTTAAATTCATAGAAATTAACATAAATTAAATTCCCTCTTTCTATACTTTCTATTGGAAGTTGCATTTTTCAAGTCAAAGGGTGAATAAAAGAAGCAAAGAGAAAAAAGCAAAGCAAAGAATGACAGTTATGCTAATGAGGAATACCTTAAAATTAGTCAGATATGGGAAAAAATATTAAAATAGCAATTTTGGTGTTGACAAAAGAGTTTCCTTTGACATTTTAGGGAGCTTCCTACTCCGTTTTATTTCATAATCCCTTTTAAATGGGAACATAGGAGGCTTAAGGGATTCTGTGAAGTTGTGAGATATTTCTCTTTGTTTCCCCATTTTTTGAGAGCCTAAGGGAAAAGTATTGGCAGAACTTGTAGAACCTTCTATAATTGAAGTAGCCCAGTATTTCCTATTTTAGGACCTTTGCTGCTGCTCTTAGTATCTCCACCTGGTTGCTAACTCTTCCTAAATACTTTTAAAGGCAATTTCTGCTAAAATACTTCAGTGGTTCCCAACAAAGATAGGGAAATACAGGGTATTGTTGCCCATTTTAAAAATACATCATAATTAAGAGCAAAACTCTGAATGTGGTGAGAAATAGGAGCATTAGGCTTGACATGTCTCTTCAGGTATTATGAGACAAACCATGCTTGATTATATTCCAAGCCTTTGAGAAATGTAGTTGGCAGATGTTTACTTTGGAACTCAAAATAGCTACATCCCCTAAAAATTCACAGAAGAAGGAAGCTCCGAAAACCACCTACACATGGACAGGATCAGCTTATCTAAGTCACATCCGACAGGTATTTTTGTAAGCGCTTCCTGAAAAACTCCATCCAGTTCAAAACTCCATGAGCACCAATTCCATAGTATCTTTGTCCTATTCATTGCACCAAGTAGCCCATATCTTCTTGTCTCTTTTAGAAGTATCAGATTATTTCTGTCCCACTTGAAATACTAACTTCCCATCATGCCTGTCTTGGGAAATGGCAGAGGTTACATCAGGGACCCTTTGCTTTTCTATGTAATCAGTGACCATATTCACAGGGGATCGAAAAAAGAGAATGTGGATTCAAATGAAGACAGGACAAGAGCCAGGGAAGATGAAAGACATGGAGTGAAACAATAAATGCACAAGTAGTCAACCAGGACTAGAGAGTGACAAGGCATGGAGAAGTAGGAGCCTGAAGAGTGGATCCAAGAGAGGTTTGGAACTATGAGGGACAGTAAGGAAGAGGATTTGCCCTGTGTGTGGGCAAACCTAGATGAAAGGAACAGCGGAAAAGGGACTGGACCTGGTTAGGGATAAAGACAGAAATAGAAAACCAGTGGGGCAGGGTCCCTTGCTTCTCAGAAATTTTTGCTGGCAAATCCCACTGGCAAAATTTCTCAGTTCTTTAAAACATATAAATCTACACATACAAAATGTGGAAAAACAGTATTCGTACTGTTAAGCAACATAATTCAAATAATTTGTTTTGTTTGTAAATATACATAATAATGACCCTTTAATTACGTAAACAACTATATTGTTTATATAACAACTTCACAGATTAGGTTCTTTTAGTGTGACTTCTTTCTTAATATTATAGTTGATATATACTGTTATTTTGCTACCTAGAAATTGCAGGAATTTTATGTATGGATATATGTGAATATACATGCACATATATACACATGTATATATTTATTCTGGGCCAAATGCCAAATACGACTTAAAAAGTCTTATTCTATTTTAAAGGGAGAGTTGTTGTCTTTGCATGATTTTAAAGGATTAAAGAAGATAATTCTTAAAGAAAAAGTAACTTTGACTAAAGCACTAAAATTCTCCTGCTTATAAAATATCAGACTGAAACATATGGGCTTTTATTCCTCTTTCATATGAATGGTAGGATTAAAGGTTCTAACACAGCCAAATTTTCGTTTCCCTGAGATCTTGCCATTACTATTTCCAACAGACAAAATCTATCAATTTACCCAGTAGTTTTTCTAGAATAGTGACTGACATCTAGATTTTTGAATATATATAGATGCTGGTCTTTGCACAAAGTAGACATATTAAGCCTCCATAATAGGCAATACTTGGCTCTTGATTCTCCACTGACTCAACTACTTATTTACAACGTTAAAAATGGAAGCATTGCAAAGCAAAGTGCTTGTTTCCACTGTAAATGTTAAATACAGTCCCTTTACTGCAAAGTAAAAGCTCCAGGTTCCTATGGAGAAACAACATTGGATTATCATTTGAACACATATAATTACTATTATCAGCAACTTGAAGACACTTTAATTCCTATACTACACCAATTTTATCTCTGACAGGAGGGATAATTTTCTGAAACTTATTTAACTTCTCTTGAGCATTATTTACAATTGTGACTATTATCTCATGATGTAGTAAGAAAATGTTACCATGCTGAAGGAGAACTGGGACTAGGTATCTAGTACACACCAGAGTGCAAAGGGGAAACAGTAACCACCACATGGGGGTGTGAAAAAGGTGGGGCTAGAAGAAAGCAGGAGACACAGGGTGGAAGGAGGGCGTGGCAGTTAAAGAGTACGTTTTGGTAAGGGTGAAAAGTTGAGTTATTTTTCTAATAAGTTTTTTATGGTTTTATATTTTGAACTAATTGTAATAATGACTCAGAAAGGTCAAAAGATTAGGACTAGTAGCCAGGATTACATGGTGGCAGAGAGCTGTGTGAAACAGTTGTGTACAAGAAAACTGAGGATAATAAAACTACATCCATGTTATATCCTTTCTTGTCACCTTTATCCATTTAGCATCTGCTCAGATACAAGTTCAGGGGCCCATATTACAAGGCATCAGCAAACCATGCTTGTGGTAGTGGTACAACAAGAACTGAGAAAAGCATAAAACCAGGGCTCAATTCTGTCACCTTCCTGTTCTGTATCAGTACATTACAAAGCTTTTCGCTGTTGTAAAATTAATGTTAATCCCCTTAATTCCACTTTTATTCTTTAACTGAAGGTAGACTGGCACAGAAATTGTCTGGTGGCAAATCTGGGCCCAGAGTGTTTCAGATAAAGTTTACAAAACCAAGAACGAGTCTATGAAGATGTCTCTACATGTGACTTACATCCAGACCTGTTCTGTTAGCAGAGGTGTTGCTGGCCATGGTATCAATCCCTCCCTCAATGTGATTTAATTTTTTTTTTTTTTGAAGTTGCTTTTATAAAAGACAGTTTGTTTCTTGGTCAGTATCTTTCTGCTTTGAACCATTTTCGGCTTGGTTAATGCCACCTTGGACACTCACTGTATCTGCAGCTGTCTCCAGCATGAGCATAGAAGGATAAAGTATATATTTTATCCCTTTCTTTCATGATTTCATCTCTTCCCTACAGACTAGAGAAATAAAAGAATAATTATTATTTTATTGAGTTTTACTAAAATAATACTTTTTTTCCCCTCACAAATGATCTGATAAGAATAGGATTTGTGGGCAAGCTCCCATCAGTATCTGAGGTGTGTAGGTGTATAACTGAGTCACTTTATGCTGCAGTCCCATGTCAGAAAATATTTGGGTAACCATTGTTAAAAGATTGTGATTTCTTTCTGAGTTGATTCCTAAATCAGGGTTATGAAATACAGATCAAAGATCCATGAAAAAGAAATGGCCTCTTCTCTGGCATGTAAGAGTGTGGGAAGACTGTGGCCAGCAGGTCCAGAGAGGTGATCTTTCCCCTCTACTCCCCCTAGTGAAGCTACATCTGGAGCACTGTGTCCAGTTCTAGGCTCCTCAGTACAAGAAAGACAAGGAGAGGGTCCAGCAGAGGGCCACAAAGATAATTAGAGGTCTGGAGCATCTCTCTTATGAGGAGAAACAGTGGAAGCTGGGCCTGATGCATATAAATATCTCAAAGGAAGTTGCTAAGAGGATGGTGCCAGAATCTTCCATGGTGTTCAGTAGCAGGACAAGGAGTGATGGCCATAAACTAAACCACAAAAAGTTCCACCTCATCATGAAGAAGAACTTCTTTATATTGAGGGTGGCAGAGCACTGGAACAGGCTGCCCAGGGAGATTGTGGAGTCTCTCTCCCAGCTCGATGCATTCCTGTGTAAGCTGTCTTGGTAGAGTGCTGGACTGGGTGATCTACAAAGGTTCCTTCCAAACTTAACAATTCTGTAATTCTGTGGTTTTTTGTGTAGTTCAACCTTGGAAAAAATGTTTGATTCATTTCTCTTAGTTTTGGTAGTGTCTTTCTCATGGATTATGGTTTAAAGGCTGAACCACAACCACAACAATCCCCCTGCAACAAACCGACTGGTTTTTGATAGGTGGAAAACTTTTCTTCAAAGAGGAAAGACAGATAACAGGTGAAAAAGTAGGACATTAGGAGCTTTGAAAGCTGTTTCTAAAAGGAGGAACAAAGAAATAATTATTCTGCCAGTGCATATGGTTATGAGTGTAATCTTTTTCATATTGGGTTCTTTTTCCCAACAGCCTGATGAAGGTTTTGACATTTAAGCTGTAAAGATAAGAAAGCTAGATGCATTCTCAAACCTCAGCTTTCATACTACAGCTTCATACTACAAGATTCCTTTTAGGCTAAATAAATCACAGGCAAAAACTGGATTAATTTGAGAGTCTATCCTTTGCTGTGGTTAATCAAGTATTGCATTACAGTATTGCTAACAAGCTTTCTTAACAGAATGTATATTGGTCTTACTACAATTCTCTCCACTTGTAGAAGACTTCTGTATTGAAGAGGCTTATGCTTGAATAGTATTATGTCAATGTGTCTTAAAGAATCTGCACCGGTGCCGCCTCGCCTTGAGTTGTGGTTTAGATGACCACAATATAAAAAAGACATGAAGCTATAAGAGAGCATCCAGAGGAGGATATATTGGGTTTACATAGCCAAGCTTTGGCTGTGGGGGCCTACAGGGGTGGCTTCTGTGAGGAGCTGCTAGAAGCTTCTTCCATGTCTGGCAGACCCAATCCATGGGAGCTCCAAAGACGGACGTGCCACTGGTTAAGGCTGGCTAATTAGAGATGATGGGAACATGGGACACCTCAACAGATTTAAGACAAAAAAAAAAAAAAAAAAAAGAGTTACTGTGCAGAAGTAATTGCAGCTACAAAAGAGTGGAGTGAGAATATGTGAGGATGACAAATTTGCAGACACCAAGGTCAGTAGAGAAGGAGGAGGAGGAGGTGCTCCAGCCACTGGAGCTAGGATCCTCTGCAGGCCGTAGTGATGACCATGGTGAAGCACTGTGCCCCTGCAGCCCATAGAAGTCCATGGGGATGCAGGGATCCACCTGCTGGTGGATGCACCAAGAGCAGGTGGATGACCAAGAGGAGGCTGTGACCCCATGGGAGAGAGAAGCCCACTCTGGAGTAGCCTGTCCTTGGAGAACTGCACCCTGTGGAAGAGTGACCCATGCTGCAGCAGTTTGAGGACTATGGGATGGGCTCACATTGCAGCAGTTTGTTGGAGAAGTTAATGGAGAACTATTTCCCATGGGAGGAACCCCATGCTGGAGCAGGAGGAGGACTCCTCTCCCTAAGCAGCAGAAAAAACAATGGAACTGACCATAACCCCCATTCCCTGTCTCTCTGGGGAAGGAGGTAGAGCTGGGAAGGAGGGAGGGGTGGGTGGAAGGTGTTTTCTTCTCTGATCTTCCTAGTAATAAATTCAGTTTATATCTCTAATTCGAGCCTGTTTTGCCCATGGTGGTGTTTAGTGATGGATCTCTCCCAGTCCTTGTCTCAACTCATGAACCCTCATTATATTTTCTCTATTCTGTCCAGCTGTAGAGTGAGTGGAGTGAGAGAGAGGCTCTGGTGGGTCCTTGCATCCAGACAGCATAAAACCCCTACAGAGGGCCATGAGAATGGTGAAGGGCCTTGAGGGAAAGTCATATGAGGAATGGCTGAGGTCACTTGGTCTGTTCAACCTGGATAAGAGGACAATGAGGGGAGACCTCATTGTGCTCTTCGACATCCTCACAAGGGGAAGTGGAGGGGTAGGAACTGATCTCTTCACTCTCATGAACAGTGAGAGGACTTGAAGAAATTGCATGAAGCTGAGCAAGAGGGGATTTAGGTTAGATATCAGGAAAGAATTCTTCATCCAGAGGGTGGCTGGAACAGGCTCTCCAGGGAAGTTGTCACAGCACCAAGCCTGACACATCTCAAGAAGCATTTGGACAACACTTTCAGGCACATGGTGGGACTCGTGGAGCTGTTCTGTACAGGGCCAGGAGTTGGACTTGATGATCCTGATGGATCCCTTACAACTCACCTGATTTTATGAATCTCTCTTCAGTGTACTTATATCTTCTGAAGTGTTTTACAAATGCAACATTCTTCTGCTTCTGAGGCCTGTAAGACAAAATGGAAAAATATAGAAGTAAAGAACCTGTTGCCTGTGGAGTTTAAAGGATTGCATCAATTCCAGTGTGGAGCTTGGGCAGGATATCAGCAGTGCTCAGATACTTCCATTGTCCTCTGATAGCCCAAAACATGGGAAAATGTAGCTCTATAGATGCAAGTGTGCAGGCTGCTTTTTCACTGTGTTACTCATTTGAAGAATAGATCACAGATGCTAATGTGTGCTTGCGAACATAGCTTCTGAAACCCCTAATCTCTTCCATATTTTTGTGTTTCTGCCAGGTGCTGTTTCCAGTCTAGAAGATTGTTCTCTTTCAGGTGTTTTTCCAGTATTACCCCTTTGCAGGGATAACATCAGGAGATGGAGTTCAGGGCATTCATTCATTCATTATGTATTTACTGTTTTCTAGGAAAACCCAGTAAAATAGCCTACTTCACAGAATCATGAAATCACAGAATCAGCTAGGTTGGAAAAGATCTTTGAGGTCATCAAGTACAACTTATGACCTGCCTTGTCAACTAGACCATGGCACTAAGTGCCACATTCAGTCTTTTCCTAAGCACCCCCAGAGATGGTAATGCCACCACCTCCCTGGGCAGCCCATTCCAATGCCAAATCACTCCTTCTGTGCAAAAATTCTTTCTAAAGTCCAGCCTAAACTTCCCCTTCCACAGTTTAAGACTGTGTCTTCTTGTCCTGCCACTGGTTGCCTGGGAATAAGACACTAACCTCCAACTGGCTACAACCACCTTTCAGGTAGTTGTAGACAGTGATAAGGTCTCCCCTAAGCCTCCTTTTCTCCAGGCTAAACAACCCAAGCTCCCTCAGTCGTCCCTACAGGCCTTCTGTTGCAGACCCTTCACCAGCCTTGTTGCCCTTCTCTGGACAGACTCCAGCATCTCAACATCCTTCCTAAACTGACGGGCCTAGACCTGGACACAGTACTCAAGTTGTGGCCTCACCAGTGCTGAGTACAGGGGAAGAATCACTCCCCTGGTCCTGCTGGACACACTGTTGCTGATACAGGCCAGGATGCCACTGGCTTTCTTGGCCACGTGGGCATGCTGCTGGCTCATGTTCAGGCTGCTGCCAATCAGTACACTCAGGTCCCTTTCTGCCCGGCCTCTGTCCAGCCTCTCTGTCCTCAGCCTGTCGTGCTGCAGGGGGTTGTTGTGGCCAAAGTGCAGGACCTGACACTTGATCTTGTTAAACCTCATATTGTTGGATTCAGCCCATTGATCCAGCCTGTCCAGGTTGCTCTGCAGAGCTCTCCTGCCCTCCAGCAGATTGACACTGGTACCCAACTTGGTGTCATCTGCAAATTTGCTAACAGTAGACTTAATCCCTTCATCCTGATCATCAGTAAACATATTAAACAGGACTGGGCCCATACACAGATCCCTGAGGGACACCACTAGTGACTGACCACCAACTGGATGCAACACCATTCATCACCACTCTCTGGGCTCGGCCATCCACCCAGTTCTTAATCCAGCAAAGAGTGCACCTCTCCAAGCAATGGGCTGTCAGTTTTTCCAGGGTTATGCTAAAGGGTACTTCAGTCTGTACCAAGGGAGACAAGACCTAGAATGTAGAATGCTGTAGTCCCATTGACTAATACAGAATCTTATTTAAAACATGGGCTGTATGCATGGACATGGTTCTGATTTTGTTGCTAAACATGCCATAATCAATATTGCTAAACAAATCTCTATCATGACACAGTCAGACCAACTGTAAATACTAATTAAAGACTAATCAAAAAAATCTATTGAAGTTTGTGGCAAGATTCAGTGTGCTTTGAACATGTCCCAAGGTAAAGAAATAATTACTATTTTAGCAGGGTTCTGCCTCTACAGTTGAGAAAATTTCTTTGCTAATGAGAGACTGTTTTTGTTTACCTGAATCCTCCCATGTTCCAAAGCTCTCCTGTTTTTAGCTTGGTAGAAATAATGTTTACATAACAAGTATGAATGCACTGCAGAGAAGTAGAAGCAGAAAACCCTATCTTGCTGCATAAGGAATGCCATAATAGAAACTTACTTGTTCAAATAAAACACAGGGCAATTATCCAGCTATACTATATTGTCAAGCTTCAAATCTGTTACAGTTGTTTACAAATGTCTGTGGAAAAAGGATAAAAATCCTGGCTTTACTGAAGTCAGCAGGGATATTTTCATTAACTGATATTGCTTAGAGACTTTATAGTAATTACATGTAGAGAAAGTCTGTGCTGGAGACAGAACAATTCCAAATCTGCTCTGAATGATCATGATGAACAGACATTAAGGAAAAATTTCAAACTTCCAAAAGCCAAAATTTCAAACTTCCAAACTTCCAAATAACCAGTGTACCATGAAGGAAGTTAAAAACCCCCAACAGCTCCAAAACCTACATGCTCCTTCTCAGTGGTTTAAAGAACCCAGTCTTCCAAGGACAAAAATCTTTTTATGGCTCCCTTTTGCTTTCCGGTAGTACCTACATTTTGGTGTAACCATTCACTGCTTCAGGAGCAACAAGAACTTTCAAAACAAGATACTTGTGTTATGTGTATATGGGATAATTCATGCGTATAAAAATGTTATATATATCTTACATATATTGGTAAGAAACACCCTGATAGAAGATTTTTTAAGTGCACAAATCAGGGTTGGGGATTGCATCACAGTGTTGAAACCACCTGGACAAGAGGAAGGAGAACCTCATTTACAAACGAATGAGTGTGGCCAATCCGGAGATGGGTCATTCCCCAAGGCGATCGGAGGAACCGGGATGATGAATACACAATAAATATCTAAGACTGAGATAGCCGGAGCCATCGGTGAGATACATCTCAATACCGGATTCCAGGAACACAATCATGGATGTTCATCACTCCCTGGACATGGTTTTGTTCAGTTCGTCTCAGAGAAAGAACTCCACATGAATATGTGCAGTCCAAAAAGGAAGAAAAGGGACTCTGCCTTGGGCAGGAAAAATCGTATAAAAACTGCTTGGCAGGACAGTTGGTGTGAGACATAGGGGACCCTATGCTGTAGCGGTCAGACCTGTGTCTAACCCAGCACCGATACCCGGGCTCAGCACTGACAATTTTTGATTGGATTGTGGCTATCTCGAACCGAATTTCGATTGCATAATAAAAATCTATTTTTATCAAATATTAAATTTGGCTCAATTAATTTTTACTTATAACATTTGTTAATTAAATATTCGGGACAATATTCAATACAACATTTTTATGCTTTATGTAATACTTTAGTATCACTACACACAGGTTCTTGAAATGTGTACATTACTGAAATGAACAGGGCTAATGCCTTTATTAATGTTCAGCTCTTTATTAAAAAGATCAGCTGGGCAGGGGGCTCGATGCAGAGCTCGCCCCTGCGGTCGTAGCTTTCCCAGGTGGCCAAAAGGAAGGAGGTGTGCAGTGTCTGTCACTGAAGTCCAGAGCAGCATCTGTCCCTTCTTCTTTCCTTGTGGCACACCAGTGGCCAGAGCGTGAGGAGGCATGGCGTGCAGAGTCTGTTGCTGAAGTCCAGAACAACAGCTGTCCCCACTCCATTTGTGGTGGCAGCACCAGGGCTCTTGCTCTGTCTCCCTGCTTCTCAAAGCTTAACCTAGTCTATTCTTTCTTAGGTGATGGCGAAGGGTAAAAGTCAATCAGGGGATGTGTTTCCTTCTTCCTCAGCTAGGGTGTTTGTCTAGACTCCTCTACTGTGTTCAATTTTTTATTTATAGTCCTTTTTATCTCCTAAAAATACTCCCATGATCCTAAGGGTTTTATATTTGCATGTTAGTCCCAGAATGGCAGCGTGGAGGGGTGGGAGGCCAGTTATCTCCAGGTAGTTTAGAGAAAACAAACAGAGCAATTAGCTAATTAGCATTTCAATATTGGTACTTAGCTAGAGTTAGTAGTTTTTTTAGTGTTGCCACGGGAACTAAGAAGGCCCTGCTCACATCTCTGGGGAACACGTGGAAACTGTTCATTACATTAGGACCCTCTGATACTTTAAAATTACTATGGCAGCAATCTTCAAATTATACACTGTCAGGATCAAATGAATCCGCTTCAATGTTCTAGTCACAATAGTTTTAAACCCTGCTTGTATGGGAAAAGCCCTGCTGAAGTCAGTTATGCCCTTAAAGTTCAGAGTATGCTGCAATCCTTTGCTGGAGCATGGCCTAACCTCTGAATGGGTAAATGAAGTCAGTGTGGGATTCTTCCACAGTGGTCTTCTCTTCCTGCTCCTCAGGCCATGGGTACGCAATTGCCCTTATCAACTTGAACATACCTTTGTGGTTAGTATTGAGTCATCCAAATGTCATGTGATTAGCTTTAACAGAAATATCATTTAGGAATATGCACAAGTGATGCATTAATTTCTAAAGAATATCCAAGAGATTTACTTCTGTTTATCTGTTTCTGTTATACAACCCATGAAATCTAAAAGCTATGTGTTCATATAAGATGCTGGCTGTATATAAGCCTCCAGTCAGACATGTGGATTTCAGGATGCTTACAATCCTTGCTTAAGTACAACATAATTGGACATTAATATGTTGATTCAGTTCCTCTGGAGAGAAATATTTAACGCATTTTGGCTTTTTTTTCCTCGTCAGAAATTAGCTATTTTAATCTGATAAAATATTGTTGCTGTACAAAGGGGAATTATCGCTTATCCCAGTTTTTAGGTATTAGAATTAATGTTACCTGAAAGGATTTTAAATTGTTACAAGTATTTCCTAAATTAAGATTGTTACAAGTGTCTCATAACTGAGTATTGGGGGGTTAGGATTTTTCCTTTTCTTTCTTTCCCTTATGGACTTTTGTCCCTTATGTTGCTAGAAAACAATAACTACGGATACTTAAGAAAACAAAAGATGTAGCTGGATGTCACAACATTCCATTGAAATGGCCCTGAATGGGAGTGGTTGCAAGTGATAGGGAGAGAAAAGGTGAGGAGGTTACTCCAGAGGTTTAGGCTGGGTTTTCGGTCGTCAGGTTTCCGGGTTTGGGGGAGGAAGGAGCTGTTTGCTGTTTTCCCTGCCACCTGACCACTCGGCGCTCAGAACCAGTGCATGTGGTGTCGAAACATCAGGATCGGCTCCTGCCAGACCCTCTGCCCACAACGTGTTGCTGTGTGTTGGACTCTGAGATCCCAATCTGCTGTGATTTTCCTGCACTGCAAGTCTGCTTAATTACTTTTTTTTGTTTCTCAGATGTTTGGGTGGGAGCAAAGAGGGGGGTGTCCCATATGGGCCACTTCTGCACAGTAGCTCAGCAATAGTGACCAGCTGCTGCCCATGACTTCCAGTCTCGGCCAAGCCAGCATTAACCTTTGGCACAGTCTCTGAGCTCGCACCAGAGTGCCCCCTGCAGCCGCAGGGGGATCATCGCACCTGCTCTACCCACTGGGAGCCACGAGCGCCCCTGCCGGCTGCGACTGTAACTACACCAAAGGGAAAATAGCTTAGAGAGCGGGAAGAGCCTTTATTGGGTTTTCTGTTGTTTGTTCTTGCTGCCTAGTTGTTGTTGTTTGCTTACCTTTTTATATATACACATACTAGTAAAGAACTGTTATTCCTTTTCCCATATCTTTGCCTGAAAGCCCCATAATTTCAAAGTTATACTAATTTGGAGGGGAGGGGGTCATATTTTCCATTCCAAGGGAGGCTCCTGCCTTCCTTGGCAAGCACCTGTCTTTCAAACCAAGATAATGAGAAACTTAATTAACTTCTTGATTCTTGGATTTGGAGAGCAGTGCAAAACTGCATTTGGTAACTGGAGGGATCTTGTACCTTGTACAATTATATATTTTAATGGAAGAATTACCTGGCACGCCTCCATCCACATAATTTAGGCAACTTTTAAAGCAGATGTACTCGAATGTTTTATGAATCTCGTAATTGTCAGTCAGTGGGTTTCTTCCTCCTGGTTAAACTTTTAAAATTTGTCTGTGTGTCTTCTGATGCTTGATTTCTTATTTGGCATATACTTGCTCTGACTTAGGCATTTAAAAATTATATGTCAAAGTCTGAGGCAGCCACTCTAAAGATTGTTTTCTCTCTAAGTGCAATAAAGGAAAGCAAGTACTGTGAGCTACACTGGAAAGCCTTACTAAACTCATGTAAATAATTCTTTAGTAAGGAAATATGAACCATGCATTTCATTATACAGCAATTAAAAGCAAATATTTTCCTAAAAAAACTTTTAAAAACATTCTTGCTGGATGTTAACTCTGGAAAATGAACTGTAAATTGCAAATGAAAAAGCCTGCAATTTTGGCTTGCTAGAAAAAGTCTTCTAAGCAATGTTCCAAGGCTGAGGGTTGGAAATGCTCTGTCTTCCAACAGAGGAAGAGTAGGAGGATGTGTCTAATAGCACAGCTCATTTCTATAAAATAGCCAAAAGAAGTTTCTTCTGCATAGGAAATATTATCTTGATTGTTTTTCCCCAAATCATCTGGTATATATGGATATATGTTTTCTTCCAAAAAAAAAAATACTATTAAATTATAACAAATACTGATAGTCATATAATTCTTATGTGAGTTGAATAACAGCTGGGAAGAAAAAGCATCTTGTAAAAAAACTTCCATTTTTACAGAGCTTTTGCCCTCAAATATTACTTCATAATAATATGTATTATTATTATTACTTCATAATTATATGTAACAGGTATAATTCGCGCCATTTTTTTGCATGATATATATATAATATTAAATAGTTGTTAGAATGTACCCTTTGGCATTAGAAGCCCCCCTTCTCAGGCAAAACCAGGTGTGTGTTGAAACCCAATTTACAAGCAAAGGGATGTGGCTTGCCAGGAGATGGGCCGTATCTGAAGCGATATGGAGACACCCAGGCACTGATCATTGCGTGAACGATCCGAGAGGGACATCAGGAACATCCCCCCCGGGCCGATACAGGTGAATACCGTGTTACCGTAAATTTCATCAAGAGTTTCAACGACACTGGACTTCAAATTGTTCTGCCTTGTCACCGAGAAGGAAATCTCATCAACTTATGGGACTTTGAATGAAACAAAGGACTGAATGCCGAAATCCTGGCTTCAGGCAAAATTTTCCCTATAAAAATCGCTTGCACCAGGATGGTGGTGTGGGAGCATAGAGTGAAACCTCTGCTGAGGCTGATCTCTGTGTCTTGCACCCAGTGCCGATCCTGGGCTCAGCACTGTCCTTTTCCTTATGGCTGGCTAAGTTAGATCTCTATTGCTAAAATAAATTCTTTCTATTTTTTTAATTTGGCTGGATCATTTTTCATTTATAACAATATATAATCACAGCTGTCTTGGCTTAATACAATTTAAGAGGCGGGCATTCTAAAATGGGTTACCTCCCATTAGTTTTAACCAATCCCTTTCCACCAATAACGAGACATAGATATGAGTAGATTGAAGTGAAAAAATAGCAGTTTACTAAAAAATGAAACAGCAACAGGTAAAAAATGACAATTAGTTATCACTAGCTACAAAATTGCTAAATCTCTCAATCCTCAGGAACCAAGAGAAAACTAAAATTGCAGAGAACCCTCACTCCCAAAATGGCACCCTCTGCAGACAACTGTGTTTGGGCAGGCAATGGGAAAGACAGCAGCAGATTGTCCATCTCTCCTGACTATATGTGGAGGGAGAGAACAAAGAAAAAAACAACACAGAAACTGAAACTCCTTGATTACAAAAACTACCTTTTTGCCATACAACAACCAGCAGGAAACAAAGAAAATACGAAAAGAAAACTTGGAGTCCAAACTCAAATGCCCCCTCAATCTTCCTGGCAGTGGCAGCTCTGTCAACAAAGGCAGCTGACACATTCTGGTGGCTGGAATTTGGGAACTGAAGAATTTGCTAAACCTCATCTGGCTGGTTCCAGATAGTGTCAGCTCTGCAGCCTCTAAGCCATTGGTGTTGGTGTGCTGTCTCGGGTCCCTTTTACGATGAGGGTGAGGAAGAAAGACAGACTCCTGAGCAGTGAAGAATGGTGGCCCAACCTTGATTGGCTCTGACATCATACTGTGGACAGGTGTTGCAAAATTCACTCTGAAACTTTTGAATTGTGAAATGCAGCTTCTCAGGTTGCTACTGTTGCTACGTTGAAACCTGTCTGAAGCAACTCCCTCTAGAAGCCAGAGAGGAACAAAAGATAAAAATTCTTCAAGTTAAAAATTATGAACCCTAAACAGGTTTTTTTTTTTTTTTGGTTTTGTTTTTTGTTGTTTTTTTTTTTTTTTTTTTTTTTTTTTTTGTTTTTTTTTTTTTTTTTTAGACAGTACTTGGTTTGATAAACTTCACAGTAAAAAGTTTAAATTCTCTGTTTGTTGTTTTTTACCTTTCCATATATTGTCCATGGAAAATTTACCAGCATGAAGAGGGCCTGGATGTACTGATATTTTGTATGTAGCTCTTGTAGGCACACAGTTTGTGGTAATTGGGAGTGGGGCTGCAGCCGAGCCTCATCCCTAATTGGGGCTACAGCTGTGTAGGTCAGGTGAGCAGTACTGAAGGTAATGAGACATGGAGTGCTGAGGTGTACTGATCAATCACAAAAGGGACACACAGGTGCAATCAATTCATGGAAGATAAGGCATATAAAAGGTTGTGTTGAAGGACAAAATGGGCAGATGCTTGCAGCCATCTGAGGTGATGTTACTCTGTATGGGCAGGTGCTTGAAGCCTTCAGATGTGGTATTATGTTACTCTGTATGGGTGAATGCTTAAAGCCTTCTGAAATTGTACGGTGATACTTTGTATATCATGAACCTCTCCACTAGGGTGTGTGCTGTGGCATATTCTATACAGCTCTGATTGCTATGGCTACCGTCTTTGCTCTCCATTGGCTGTCCAGTGCTACACATTAAATAGCTGAAGAAGCTGTGAGTTTCAAAGGGAAACAATGTAGCATCAGAACTATGCCAGAAGAGTCGGAGATGGAAGCTTGTAGGAAAACCAATGTGTACCCAGCTGGGACTCTGAGCAGTAGTTCCAATATCGATTGCCTTGAGATACATATGAAAGTTGTGCCTGTATAAGTGACTTCATGTTGGAAGCATGTCTCCAACCCAGGTTCCACAGGAGGAGGTGCTGTTTCTGCTGCGTGGAGAAAGATGCTTGGCCATCTTCCTCCGTTCATTCAGTCACCCCAGTGCTACTCACACTGGTGTTACTTTTTGGGGTACATCTCTAGTGTCGATCTTCTTGCTACCTAATGGGGGTTTTCAACAAACAACAAAAATGCAGTTGTTAGAGAGCTGCTATTTTGCTATGTTATTTCTAATGGTCTAGCTACAAGCAAAAGTTAGGGGCCTACTTGCATCTACTGTGAAATAGCCATATTTAACTGAAAATTGGTGGGTTTAGTTTATAAAGCTGAAACTTATTGGTGTGCAGAAGAGTCTTCTCTCTGATTAAATATCTCCTCATGTCACTTTGCAGGGTTATGTGGAATACCCAGTCCATGCAGACTTTGTAGTTAGTCATCCTTCATATAAGAATGAGTTAAATTCCATGCCTTTTTGTAAGACATGTATTCAAGTCTGGTGCTTAGCAGGATAAAGCTGAAGTTAATGCACACCTGTTTAGCTGTCAACTGATAGTGATTACAAGTTCTCAATTATTATTATAGTATTGACACTATATATTGGTTCCCAAAGTTCTTCAAAACCTAACAAAAATCCATCTAATTAAGAGATTCAGTTCAAGTCTGTTACCTACGTGTTACATTATATGTTTAAAAGATGGTTGCTACAGAGATGAACACAAAAGAACAGACAGACCCTTCTGTCCAAAGCTCAAGCAAGTCATTTCAAGTAAGGAACTTCTGTCTTGATCTGAGGTGGGATTAATTAAAACCTTGGATGTCAGTATGACACAAATAGCAAACATATTGTCTGATTAGGAAGGATACTGTCAAGTGACAGACTCATTTGAAGAGAGCTCCCTTGCTGAAAGAAAAGCCCTCAATATGGGTCTGAATACTTTCAATTTTTTTGTCTCTTGTTGGGATCTTGATGGCCACTTATGGCCAAGTGTTGCTTAAATTCTCATATTTAGGAAAAATCCAAAGCAAACTTTCTGAGTGTTTTCCTGTAACTGATTTTGTGAACTGGCTACCTGCATAGCACATAGGTTGAGGTAGTTGAGGCTCCACAGTGTGGGAGCAGAAAGTGTTCAGGTCTGGGAAAGGGGACACCTGAGTGCATTTTATTAAGCAAAGCTATTGGGAAGTGGATCTAAGAGGTACTGTTGGGAAACATGAAATTATATTTGCTGGGTTATTACAGAAGAAAAGAAGGGATAAGAGTCAGTGCTACAAGATGGGGAGATATTCTAGCACATGCTGTAGTTGTGAGACTGATAAAGGATGCCCTATATTTGCCTGTGTAGTGCCACACGTAGTGCCCTTGGTGCTTGGCCCGGCCATCTCTGGGACCAGCAGGTTGCTTGCTGTGGTCACCCTGGGGCTGTGCCTTCCCATACTGGTGGGTTCTTTGATGCAGCCCCTTAGTGCTCCCCATGCCATCTCTCCTATCATCACTTTATTAAAAGGTTTTAAACAAAAAATAAAAGCCCTTTTCTATTCATTCTTCTTTTTGCTTCCACTAGGCTGCTCTCTAGGAGGGTTAAGGATCCAAATTTTTTAGCTCCTGCTAATACCATGTTTGAGATGATGGAACCAGGCTAAAACATGATGATGGTTGTTGGAGGAATCATCTTTTATTGGCTGGTAACTTGTGTTTTCTTCTGCATCTGAACTGGGAAAGTTTTCTCTTTGGGCATGAAGAATTATAGAAAGCCATACTTGTAGGCACAGCACAAATAATGGTGCTGTAACCATTTGTAAACAAAAGATCTGCAGTGGGGTTAATTCCATTATTGCTATATAGTGCTGTTTACAGCAGCCCATGCCATGGGTCTAGGGATCCCTATCCACGTTGGAGTGTTGCACTGACCTTGAGCCTATGTAACATATAGTTAATAGTTGTGCTGTAGAGCACGTAAAGAACTGTATACAATTCATGTCCATTTTCTATCTTTTTATCATATTAACATATAAATGTGAATTGACTGTATCCCAATAATATTCTGTCTGCTGCATGTTATTAATTTCCAAATATGTTTTTCTCCTGGGATTCTTCTGCGCATAAGTAGAAAGAACAGACAGTGGCATAAACTAGGCCTTCTCTTATTCCCTTTGAACTGTTTCTTTCCATCTTTTCTCACATGACTGCAGTAAGCTTGAGCTAAGTATCTTCATAAACTGGTGGTGGAATAGAGTAGGAGAACAGCATGGTAACTACATTAGGGGACTTTAAATCACATTTCTATTATGAAGTCTCTAACAAGAGCTGCACTGTATTAAGATTGTTAGGGTTACTATAAAAATTATTTAATAATATGATACCTGAATAACTGAAAGCCATTAAGGTCTTTATAACATGGCAGAAAAAGTGTCCTGTGCAGTGGCATGTTAATCAGGACTGGTGTCTGAAGTGCTCTCCCATTATGCACCAGTTCAAAGGGAGCAGGGCTTGTTCAAAAGATGATGGTTGCTATGAGAAGAGCTTGAGCAGGAATGCCTGCAGTTAGCACAGGGAGGGCTGAGGTGAAATGATTAAAGGAGAATGCTTGAATTTTATTTCATAACAAACTTTTTCTCACCATGCATGCTAATTATACTTGAGAGAAAAGTTTTCTTTAGTGGTATCTCCATTGCACTCAGACAACGAAAAAGATATCTGCTGGCAAGATCTTCTTTCTTGTTCTATATGTTGAGCAGAATGTTCCAAATTGCAGAATGCTGTCTGTGCTCATGCCACACAGTCTCGCCATCATTTCTGTCCCCTTTCAGTGAAAGAATTGGAATGTTTTTCCATCTTTGTTTGCAGAAAAGACTCAAGGTTAGGGAAAGAACAAATCTTGTAAGGCAATTCTGTCACTCACCTCATCTTCATAATCTTTCCTTAGCTCCCTCTGCCTTCTAACCCTGCTATTGATCGTGTCATAGGCTACAGTAGTCCAAGGCAGGGGGCTGAAAACCTTTCCAAACAGCAGTTGCCAGTCTGCCTGTTGCAGCTTGAAGAAGAAAAGCATGCTGTGAAAACAATCAGTGCATTTGCTTTAGATCTACGTGATTCCAACTAGGTCGATGCTTCATGCTGATATGTTGAAAACATTTAAAAAATTTCTCAGAGTTTCATTTCAACTGGAACATTTCAGCATGTGTCTGACTTTCTGAAGTTGTTATTTCTCACTAATGTAGCGACAACAGGTTTTCTTCTACCTTAGGACAAAGCAGTAGGGAAACTGGGCCTTTATTTGAATGATTTTATGGGAGAGGGAGGTTGGTTGGGTTTTTGTATAAGCTGAGGCTCTTACAAATTGACTTCAGACCAGTTTCAGTTTATTTCAGGAAAGGAAAAATAGGTAATCAGTTTTATAGAGTGCAAATGAGAGTGTAGATTTATTTAAATCTCTTTTTTTTCCCCTGTACTTGAATTTTCCTTCAAAGGCAGGATAGTTCATAAATACATACAGAATATTTTATTTTCTTTAAAGTACATGATGGTTCTTTGTAATGAGTTTGTCTTCGATATAATTGGCCTGATCCTCTCTTGGTTTGGGATCACAGCAAATGAAACATGGCAAAAGGAAACTAGTCTCATCCAAATTAGCATTCATTCAGTTTCCAGGAGTGGCGTGAATCCAGGACAACATTTTTCTATGGCAGATGATGGCACAGTTGGTTTCCAAACTTATTGGAAAAGAACATACAAAACCAGAATTTGCTAGAGACTGTCTTACTGTTTAGTTTGGTTTGCACATGCTCTACAGCCGCTAGAGTCTATAGGAAGCTAAAGTGAGCAAAAACCACAGGACTATGGTCCTAGTTTGGAGCTGACTGTTCAGTGGTTTTACATGGGAGCCCAACAGTAGGACCTCACCTCTGATTCTGCTCTACTGCATTTTCAAGCATACTCTCTTTTTTATGTGCCCTTTTCAATAACAAGTACTTATCAGTGCCTGTTAATCTCTTTGGGATACCTTTTTACAGCATATAAATATGTATTAAATATATCTTGGAATTTCTCTTCCCTGAAGGAAGTGAAGCCGCCTCTGTGCTGTTGCCATCTTTGCTGCTTGCTTCAATTAACACAAAGAACATTTTTGTGCTGCTTCAACAGGAAATAGTGAGCAAGTACTTGCCTTGAGGTATTCCAATGAGTTTCAGAATACCGGCAGATAGAGATAAAAACATTGTTACAAAAATTGTTGGAAGAAAATAATAATAATAATAACAATGATAACAACAACAACAACAACCACCTTTGAAAGCTGCATTTATCTGTGGAGAGGAATTTCCAACCCCCCTGAACCGAGCCTTTGCAAATGCAATGTATATATGGCACTAATGGATTTCATACTTCAGCATTTAGTTCAGCAAATATCGTGCAGGGAAAAATAGTCATAATTTAAGCAGCTGTAGCTTGCAACTGTGTAAGTCCTAGACATTAAAACTAGATTAGCCAGTGTAGAGGTGTGTGTGAGAAATCCTGTAGTCTTAGTGGCATTCTTTCATTCATTCATTTTTAAAATTATCCATGAGGTGTTGTAGAAGTGCGAGTTATGATTTAAATGTACTGCTAGGAATCCAGTTTATAAAAGGTATATACACTTAATTTATGTATGCAAGATGATGTTTTAATTAGATGATTGATTTTGTTTTCTCCAGAGGAATGGGTAGAATCTAGAGAAGGACAAACTTCAATTTGGTTTAAGGAGCTTATACCTGACAGAAATGCCGTTAGATCAGACCCTTCTGCTGTGATCTACCATGGCTGCTGAGCAATGATGATTTCTTTCCAATAATAGACTCTCTTTTTGGGACTTATTGCATTGGACCACATATGTGAAAGCAGGGAGGAAGGTTGTTTGAATAATGAGTCCTCAGTGGTCCAAATGAGTTGCCTTCTATTAGCATGGATTTATATTTTTAAGTTGCAGTGGTTCCCATAACATTGGAACTGGTTAGGAATTCATTACAGTGTCAGTTTGTAAATACAGGGTCTGTTCAAGCAGAGGGCATTATGCTGAAGTGCTCAGTTCCTCCACGGAATTCAGAGAATGTGAATTAACTTGTGCTTGGGTGCACTCCTTTGTGGATTAGTGAGGAAGTAGTTAAGGGTGATTTAAAAATTATTTTATATATTCTACTGTTCATCTGCCTCTTACAAACACTTCTTTGAACCCCTTTCAGTGTAACCTTTTCACCCTCCCTCAACTGTAAACAAAAACATTCAGAATCTCAACACCAAAAGGAATTCAACCCAAAATCATGGTGCTTCCCGTATGCATTCTAACCTTCACCCTACTTTTCTTGATGTAGCTTTTTAAGTCTAGAGTTTTACACAATATTAGCCATAGTTGGAATTGACAATAGAAAACTACTGAAGGCAATTCACTTAATCTAAATTTGTTGTGAAACTTAAAACAGAGTTCTGCCTGAATTCTCTGTAGATTTTCTGGCAGGGAGCATTTTGTCATTTTCAGGTGAAATTTGTTCACAAGAACCTTAAAGAAAAGGTCTTGCTTTTTTCTGACACTTACAGAAGTCAATGAAAGAGACTGCACTGACTGTAACGACCATTGGGAAACTGTCCTATCCAGAGCTACATTATAGCCTTCTGTTTCTGGACAATTGCTTTTCCTCAGTAACAGTCCAAGAAGAGATTGATGTAACTATACAGGGAAGACAGACAGTGGTGAGTAAGAGGGAGCTCATCCCAAAGAGCAACTGAACAAAGAGAGAGTGGAACATGAGAATTGCTATGCTTTGTTACTGCTCATGTGCTGAACTGATAGGTTCAAGTAAGTCAGCTGTATACTACATTAGAAGAAAGAGGCAAACGGAGAACAGTTAGATACAGTTAGCTGTAGGACTCATCTTTCTGTAATACTTTTAACTTTGTCTTCAAATGCTGTTTGTGCTCAGATGCTTTTACTGCTATAAAAATAGTACATCAATTTTTCCCAGGGAGACAAAAACTTGCATATCATTTTCCAACAGCTACCTGTACCTCTATCCTCTTTTTTTTCTTCAAATAGTCTATTTTGTGTGATGGTAATACAGTTTAAATTGCTTCAAATCTTTTATGTACCAAGGTCAAAATACTAATGACATGTATCCCACAAATCTTAAATTATTTCAATAGGATTGTCTAGCTAGATTGTCAGCCAGATCATGTACCTATGTCAGTTTCTCCTTTACAGAAATTCCACAGTGCAGCCCTAAGTGATAATTGAACCAGATGGATACTAAATGAGAAGAGGAACTTATATTTTAGATTTGGCTCCACTAGCTTTCAGATTTAAATAGGCTGCTTTCAACTATCATGAGGGCTAACACCCCAGTCAAGGACATTGCCCCCAAAATGGTAGCTACCAGTCCTTCAAATCCCTAGGCTAACAAGTGCATGAGGCTTCTGTGATCTCTAAATAAAAATGAAAAGTGTGACAGGGACCTGTGGTTAAGAGGCTGTTCCAATTGTGGATGTGGGGGTAGTAGAGAAATGGAAAGGAAGGCATTAGTAGAGTTTTATACTTGCCACACATGCAGACACCAATTGATAAGCTCTGGCTTGGGTGTCTGACAGTGAAATACTCTCTTGGGAAGGAATCCACTCTTCCCATGGACTTAAGATATATACTGAGACCTTTAACTCCAGTGACTCCAGGCTACCAAGCAAACTAGTTAGTGCATGGTCAAAAAGTTTGTATGTCCCCAATACGCTAGAGTCAATAGTGCAAAACTGCCTTAGCAGGACTAGCAGCTGCACTCTACTTCCCACTCCTCCCAACCCCCAACTTGTCTCTCCTTTTCTTTTGCCACCCAGCCTGCCAAGCTGCAGGTTTCTTTTTCTGAAACATATATTTCTTCAGAAAAAGTAGATATAAAGGGAGAAAATAATTTTCTTTATCCTTTAATCCTTTATTCTCTTTGCTTTTAAAAGTTTATTTGCTTCCTACAGTTGGCCATCTTGAGCTTCTGCTTCTCTGCTGTGGCAAGACTTGCTTAAGCTTGAAGGTTTTTTAGGCTTACCAAGCAATGACAGCACTATCACAGGAGCTAATGCTAGAGACTGCCAGTTTGATGGATTAAGTAAACTTATTGAAATCTTTTTTCTTTAACACTAAAAGATGCCAAGGGCTGTTTCTGTTCTCGTACTTCGTGTGAAACACCCACTGGCATTAATGGAAGTCCCATGTGTAGAACTAGAGTAGAACATAGATCTTAATATTTAAAAGACTTGTCAATGATGTGCATGAAGTAATCTGGAGGTGTGTTGTGACGCTACTTTGCTCTGCAAAGGCCACTCTCCTTACACATTCTCTGCCTTTTAAAGACACTTGCATGAATGGGGGGGGGGGGTGGGGGGGATGGGGGCTGATAGCACCAGCTTTACATAACTTTTTCCCTTTCTAAAAATATTTTAAAACAGGCAGCTCCCTTTAGATATCATCTGTCTGCTTTGCTTGGTCAACAAAATGTACTTTATGTCTTTCAATATGGTTCACAAACAGTCTTGTTTCCTGATTTTGCCACGTTGTTAGTCTTTGAAGGAAGAAGAGGAAAGGAAATCTCAACAGAAAAGCCATTTCCAGTGACCTATACATTATTTTTGGTGTTTGTAAAAATGCCTAATCTTTCATTCTCTGTTCTTGAGTAACTTGCTCTAATGCAGTGGTGGTATGTAATGTAGCTAAGGAAAGTAAAATCATTTATGTTACCAAAAGGAGTTCACCACCAGTCTCATTCCTATTTCAAATGCACACCATGCTTATTTTGTTAGAACTAGGACTGCAGCTCAGTAGGGTCACCAGATTGTTACAGATGGCCTTGGTAGGTTAAAGCTTTCTGCTTAGAGAGACAGCTGCAAAGGTGATTTCTTTGTCTTCCCATAAAGACTTTCTCTTACGAGCTTCTTGCTCTTCCTCAGTCATGGCTCTTGAAATTCTTCATATTTACCTTGGAATAACAGCTTGTGCTCACAAATGTTTTCGGTGGCTTTTTGGCAGGGAGAGTACAGCTGGTGACATAATTGCAAACACTTTCTGAAGATTTTGGTCATAATTCTAGAAGACTAGGGAAGAAATGAAGGGAGATAGGGAAAGAAGGAACTAGGCAACTCCTTCTGTGTTTTGAAGATAATATCCAAATCCAGTTGATTTGGATAATTGACTGAACAAGACAAAGATGGTGACTTCCAATATGAAATGTTTATGAATATGGTATTCATTTACCATCATATCAGACTTTCACAAATGTGACTAGCAAGTTTGCTTATTGGGAAGTATTGTGGAAGTTCTGACAGTATTTTTACTAAAATAAGAATGCTACTTATTGTGAAAAAATCTTAATGATGATGTTCAAATCTGCATACAGGGTACAGTAAAATTGCTTCTACTTGTGTCAGTGATGTGGATCATGACCTAGATGTTCGCATGCAGCCCACACAAGATCTGAGCACGTTTATGCAGAAGTCTACTGAAATTAATATGAATTGCTTTTGCGCTTTACAGCGCTGTGGTCTGCTTTGCAAAAATGCACTGGCATCTACAGTTCTAAGGGATTTTTAAAGGTGTTTTGCCAGAAGACCTGCCTCCTGTGCTATTTCTGAAATTTTGACATTTCTGGTATTTCTAAACCAGATCACCTGTGTAAGCAACTGAGAGAAGGGTGCAGTGCATCCACTCAAAAGTGCTATATGGTTCTGAAAGCATATATGGGCTTCATTATTATGACATTTTCTTGGTATGTTTACTGGTTTGCTATGTTAATGTTTAGTTAGCCAATCCTGATATAGATGATATAAACAAGTGACAGCAGCATTAGCATTTCCATCAGTTTCTGGCAGCATGGAATTGTCAGAAACTGATGGAAACCTAAGTCTCCTTCCCAGACTCTTCACCTTAAAATTGTTCTTCACATTTACAGAAATTACTGCAGTGTTTCAGGGTGACAGTAACACTGCAGTGGAAACTGTTTGGTAATTTTAATTTTTTCTTTATTATGAATAAAAGAATGGAAGGCTTACTAGGTAATCCAAAGCAGACTTTGTTCTGCAGATTTCAAGATATCCATTTGCAAAATGTATAATGAAAGAATATATAAGTGACATTTCTCCATTCTTACTCTGCTTCACTGTACTCACAGCTGAAAATAGTTGTCTCCAAGACAGGTCCTCTCTTTTCCTCTGTTCTTCCTTCTGTGCCCTCCCAAACACATTTTAGCTGTGTGAGGCTTATTTTCCTCATCTGTTGCCCTTTTTTGTTCCTCCAATGCAGCATTTTTCATTTTTCTTTTATTAGATAAGGCACAGGAAACTTGAAGCCCAACAAAACAAGCTAAATTTTCTTTACTAGTCTTTATGTAGGTAAAGGTGGCTCTTTCTACTGTTCTTTCCTTCCCTTGCTACTGTCCAGTGGGGAAGAAAAATATTACAAATACACAAAATCAGAGGGGCTGAGGCTGGAAAGAGCTTTTGGAGGTCATCTAGTCCATACCTCCTGCTCAAGGAGGACCACAAAAACCTGGTTGCCTAGGACCATAACCAGATGGCTATTGAATATCTCCAAGGAAACAGGTTGCACAGCTTTTTTGGGCAATCTGTGCCAGTGCTTGGTCATTGAAAAAATATTTCCTGATGTTCAGACAGAACCTCCTGTATTTCAGTGCATGGTCCTTGCCCAGTCACTGGACCCTACTGAAAAGAGCCTGGGTCTGCCTTCTCTGTGGCAAGGACACATTGCTTGCTCACATTCAACTTGGTGTCCATTAGAATACCAGGTCCTTTTCTGCCAATTTACTTTCCAGATGACTGTCCACCAGCAAATAGTCATTCACAGGATTGTTACTTCCCAGGTGCAAGACTTTGCACTTCTCCTTGTTCAACTTCATGAGTCAGCCCATCTCTCCATCCTGTCAAGGTCCCTCTGGACAACTGTTTTTCTACAGGGCAGAAAAAACACATTAAAATAGGTTCATTTTCAAAAGCATTTTTATTATATTTTTTAATCTTCTCAGAAAAAGCTTTACTCTGTGATAAGCTGTGTTTCTTTGTGAAATCAGGTGAAATTTTTTGGTAGTAAGAGGAGAAGTTAGTTTCAGACTTTTCTATGGGTTGCTCCATAATTTAATTTGAAAATTCACCCTGTCTAGTTGTATGAGAGTAATGTGCCTTTGAATAGAAATGCAAATTTTAGCTTGTGACATAGAAGAGCTCCTTTTTGAAATTTTCTAGGAGTATGTTATAGAACTATATTCTGGAATTTTTTACTTGCTGCACATTTTGCAGATATGTGTGCATATAACATTCATTTAAGGGTTCAGAAAGTATAATTCAATTAATGACTCTCTTTAACATAATTTGTTTGGGACAATGAGTCAAAAAATGCTACTTTAAAATGTAGTTGGAAGAAATTTTTCTGTATTCTAAAAAGCACATCTTAAAGCACACAGGGTAAGATTAATTTTATTGTGTCGTATCACTGGTGTAATTTGTTCTGGGCATTTGATCATATAAAAAAAAGCCCGACTCTCAGGTGCAATGTTTCCACGGGCCTCTCCTTGAAGAAAGCCCATCTGGATTTCCTGGATGGGGTCTCCCCTCTTTGAAAACACTGAGAATTTTATATTTTGGTGGATGAAGGATTTGGTCCATTGTGCAAATTACAAACATTGGTCTTTGAAGATGTGTATGTCCTTTGGTGTTTAGGCACTTTAGCCAATATCTCTAAACAGAGGTCCATACTATCTAACATCTGTTTTTCTTAGTGCAGGTCGGATAGGTAGTCTCAAATGGGTGAGTATAGATACACACAATTTGTCTTGGTTGTAATCATATGAACATGCAGAGAAATTGTGGGCAGTGTCCATTCCAGGAGCAGACACAGGGATATTGTATTCATGTCTGAATATGAGAAAAATAATGGAGATGAAAAACCAAGCATACCAGACCAATCAACCTACCAAAAATTTATCAATCCCTTTCCTGGCCCAAATAGCTTTTGTCCAGCAACAGCAAATCCAGCTTGGGTAGGCAGACAATGAGGTTTATGTGTTGTTCCCTTTTGAGGAAACTATTATCAAATTTCAGATACAGAATTTAATCCTAAATTCAGTGTTCTCCTAATCTGCAATATTAGAAAACATTAGGAAATAAAAAGTGGGTTTGCTTGTTTGGTTGGTTTTTTTCAGTTTGGTTGGTTGGTTTTTGGTTTTATTTTTCCTAAGCAAATTATATTACCTGCAGTCCAGGAAAATCATGTTGCTGAACAAAACAAAAGAAAGCAACCTTTAAGTAAATAACAGAGGAAGCCAAACACCTAGGGTGCTTGATGTGCAGTCTAGAGAAGGGTCTGAATAAATGCTTACATAATAAGCCAGATGATTTATGCTACTCTGGTTTAGTTGATTGCTGCACACAAGTATGAACTATGACATCAGGAGGGACTATCCTCAGAAGTTGCAAGATACATAATGGTATAAAAGAGAATGGGATTTTTTCAGTATAATGTAAAACCTGGTATGGCAGATCATGAGCTCTGACCTTAGCAAGACACATTCTTCTTTTATGGATGGGGCAAAAGCATTTTTCTTTGCAAGTAATATTAGGCTTTTGGCATTTTTTGTTTCTTACTTGTGATACTGCAGGGATATTGAATATCCCATTCTTTTGTTTCAATTAAGATAGCCTTTTCCAAAATCTATGGTAAAAGAAGACAACTGCATATTTCTCTGAGATACCCAAAATTGTTTGGGGATTTTGTGATAGACGAGAGCATGTATAGTATTGTTTGTGTATATTACTGTATCTATATGGGTCAGAGTTCCCCTTTGATGGTCCCCTTCCCACTGGTCGTGGGCTGCCACTGACTAGCTATGTCTTTCTGACTTTCTAGTGTTTCTGTGAATTCCCAATATGAAGGAAGGACTAATCTGACTAATCTCTTTTCACCTAGGTCAAATGTTCAGACTAGTGCAGATAAGGCACCCAGCTTTAAAATGCTGATGCTGCCTTACTGTGATACCCCAGTGTGTGTGTATGGGTCTTATTTCTTTTCTTTGAAATGCAGCAAGGAGGTGTTGTGATTATGGGTTCATCATCTGAACTTGTCAAGTGCATAGAGACGCCCCTCCAAAACGGTCCAAAATACACAGGTTTGAGGAAAAGCTGCAGCAAACTCCCGGCAATACTTAACTATGATGTTCAAGGGTAAAAATGAGATTTGCCAGTCCAAGACTGCTTAATTCTATGCTTTCATCCCTCATAGCAATGATATAAGGTGACTTTATTGGGAATTGATTGTACCACATTTGTTGCTATCCTTTATGTCTTTTTTTCACCATAAGTCTGCTTACTTCAGTCTAATTAGTTCTGGTTGACTCACGGATAGTAGAGGTAATGGGAGGGAAAAGACACAACTTTTAACTGTTCTCCCATGTTTCATGTTCTCCCATGAAACAGTGCCATTGTTGAGCCTGTTTAAGTATGTTTCTGCTCAGCAAGAATCTTGGGACCTAGGATGTGTTCTCAAGCACTCTTGTTTATGTTGCCCTGTTTATAAAAACAAAACAACCCAACAAAAAACAAAAAGACAAGCTTAAAGGATTTAGGAAATTGTGCGAGCAGGTTCCTTGAACTATGGAAGTATACAAAGCATTGGATCTTCTGGCTATAAAATTGATGGCTTCTGTCTTCATCCCATGATCTGAAAAAGGCCAGAGAAACATTTTTAGGTGCATTGGTTTTCAGGATGTAATTAGCTTTGTTAGTTCTGCATCTTAAGACATTCAGAACTACAAATAGGCTTGAAATGCCCTGTCCTTTGTGGGTGCTCTGTCAAGCATGAGGCAGTTTGAGTGATGAACTCAAAATTTTTCCTGCCTGTGCCTTCCTATCATATTTAGTTTCTCAAGTTATTCTGGTTTTTTAGACTTGATCTTCTGTGTTTGTACCATGGATCAGGTATGTGTTTGTAGCAGATCCATGTCCTGTTTGTACTTGAAAGAAAGAATCTGGCCTCCAGTCTGTCGATTTCTCTGGGCTGCAGAGGCTGCCTCCTCTCCTTTCAGGTTTCACAGCATTAGGGAGAGGGATAAAGCTCTTTTTTCCTCTCCTCAGCATGCATCCCCTCAAAGATTACCACCCAGAATACTTGTGTGCTGGGAGCACCAGGAATAGAAACGCAACCCAGCATGTTTAGTTTCATACTGGCTCTGGCATTCAGAATTGGAATGGACATTTAAGTGCCCACACTGTGCATATTACCACTGCTGCAAAAACAACACTACAGACACTTCTGGCAGGATCCTCTTACTCTCTGCAGCAGGAAAAAGAGATTGTGTAAAAAGGACAAATAAATTCCTCTGCTTGCGTGCATAACCCACTTCTGACTTGGCAATATATTTTGACTGCTCTCTGTAAACTGTATTATCATGCTGTCTTCAGGTGAGTGCTACCTTGCTTCTATGTAAAAATCACATATTTAGGTGCAACATGACTACATGATTTGATAGTGTAAATGCCAGATGGCATGTGCTACTGCAGTAATTGGATGGACACCTTTCAGGTCTGTGAAGTACCTAGTCGAGTTTCAGTTCCTATATATGTTATAATTAACTCTCAGTACCTGAATATGTATCTATATGTGTTGCATGTATACATTTGTACATGTATGAAAAATAATATAGATATACACAATGTACTACATATTAGTGTGTATGTGTAGATATATACATACAAAGTACAGAATATTTGTGTAGGTACAGAGAGATATAGTAACAAACATATATGCGTGCATGGTTGTAATGACATTTCCTTGTATCACATTTATCAGGTTACAAGCAGCTAATAATTTTCTTCTACTCACAGCCGAGCATAATGGCATACACTCATAAATCAACATCAACATGGAACATTGCTTAGCAAATAGAAATGTATGTGCATTGCAGAATGATCAGAGATGACGAAAATATATCAGAAGTCAAAAGTAGCTGCTAGAGAAATGCTATGTCTTTAGTTTATTGAGATTGTTTGGAGGATCCTAATGTACTGTCACTGAAAGAATATTTTTTCCTTTACAATCTACTTAGCAAAGATTTATTGATCCTTTCCCCCTTCATAGAGAATTACTGATCCATTTTAGAAAATCAGATTTTCACACCCTTCACGAGAATGTGCAGAGCGCAGTTCTCTAGGGATGCCGAGAAAGTTGACTTTGACATGAAATCCCTAGGTACCGGCACACAACTGCCTATAGTCTCATCACTGATTTGTTGCACAGGGTGGTAAAATAATTTTATACATTTATAGAGAAATGATTGTGCTGCAAGGACTTATTTTTCCATGCTAGTGGATGTATTCAAGGTCCTGTTATTTGTGTAAACAGCATTTTTCAGGGGGGTGGGTCTTCTCATCTCTGATGTTATGAACAGTAAGGTAAGATAAAAGTTGTTGAAATTCATGTTGCAAAGCAGTATGGTACTGTAGAATTTTTCAGTGTGTGTAAATAACTTTCTTCAGGATGTCTACTCTCTGTCCTCATTATTGTAGTATCCCAGGTAGCTAAGCATTAGGCATGTTATATTGAAGTATGCATCATAATGAAGGTGATTTATTATAATTAAAACAGCATGGAGAGCAGCTTTTATTAGACATATTGTTTCACGGGAGAGCTTAATAAAGAGCATTATTATTAGCTATAGATCTGTGTGTAGGATGTTGTTTACTGAGAGTTATGTGAGTATTAGTCAAAGTCTGAAGTTGCTCATTTGAGCTGTCTACTGGACAGGGAAAAAAACTCAAAAAACATTCAGCACAGCAAAGAGAAGAATTTTAAGATTGGAGTGGAAAGAGAGAGAGACAGAGAAAAGGAAATGCCGAGTACATGAAGTGTTCTCTGCAGGAGCAGTTCTAGAATACTTTATTACATATCTACGGAGACAATGGCATGGACTGTAAGTAGCTCCTGTCTCTCAATATAATAATGCACATAAAGTCGGGGTCAGATTGGGTTCGCTCTGGGCTTTGATGCTGCAGAAGGTCACCAAGGGGATCAATGGACAAAAATGAGACCTGAGTTTCATGCAATCAATGAGATTTTTCTATTTAAAGTGGACACTGTGTGTGAGTCTCAGAGCTTCAAATGTGCTTTTGCTCAGCTTGAGCAGATTGAGAGAAAGATGTACTATAAATGTGTTGTTTGTTTTAATAACTGCTGGCACAAATACTGCATATCTTAACAGTTTAGTCTGACGAACTCTATTATGAAGTTGCATGAGCTGCAAATAAATGGACAAATTAGCAGCTACTTTGAATGTTAATTACACTGAATTTTTATTCTGTTTCTGTTGAGTTGTAATTGCCTGGCATTTAGATAACACTTAAAATATGATTAGAGAACTACTTAATCATTTGATTCAAAATCATGTGGGATTTATCTGTTCTATAAAAAAATACTTGCTACTATTAATTTCCTAGTCCTCTATACTCATTATAGTCAATTCCTTAATTTCTTTAGAATTTTTTCGCATTTCCACAGATTAAAACAAGTTCTTACCTTCCTTTGGTGAAGAAGCTTCATTCTTCTGAGTAGTAATTGGTACAGGATTGCTTTGATAATTTTATCCTTAAAGTTTCCAGGCAGGTGAAAGATCATACATTGTTTTGCCTTTATTTTAAGCAGTTATCTCTGTAGGAAGAGGGAAGCAATCAGGAAGAATGTGATCAGTGAGTCTGACATAGCTGCAACATTAGTGACAGTAAATAATTGACTGATATGAAGGAGGTTTATTTCTGTCTTGAAATAGTTAAGGAATTAAAGCAAATTATAAGCCAATTTCTAATCACTGATTAGATATGATTTTAACTACTTTGAAGTTGATGGAGTTGTTCCAAATTTACACTGCTCTAACAGATCCATGTCCTGACACTGTTTTCAATCTCAAAGCAAGTCAGCTATTGGACTGCGCTTTGTAAATGAGAAAGCCACTTGAATCTGGGATTTAAACAATCTAATTGTATGGTTTTAAAAGCTAAAATAGCTAAATACTCTTCCCCACTCTCACAACTGTTCTCTTTCAGTAGATTTCAGAGAAATGAAATATCCTTTGTTTTATGAGATTCTATTTCACAAATTGAAGTGTTCAGATATTGAAGACTGTTTATCCCAAATTGCTGCATAAGTAAATACCCACCAGTGTCTATGAGGGAGGAAAGAGGGAAGCAGCAAACCCAACCCACTGCATTTTTCAATATATTATTAAAAAATGTCCTTTTAATGACAGTTAATACATCAAATGTAGTCCATCACAACTGTAGTCCATCCAAACAACACAATCTCCAAGCAATCTCAAATCAAAGAAACAAACTAAGACTTTGACAGACTTTTTCACATAAATATCTTAAATACAGAGTAATTGCAGTTTTTTGAGATAATTAGAAATGGTAGGTTTTTTACAGCTCAGGTCTAAATTTGTTTGCTGAATTCTGAAAAATGCTGCAAAGAAGAGTAGGTGTACAGAAGATAACTTAAGCTTCTGCCTTAATCTGATTTCTACTATAAGGGTCATTTACAATTCAAGCAGAATTTATGTTTACCTGATTTTTTTGTTTTTTTAGAATTTTCATGTATGACTTGAGTAAGGACACTTCCGCTTCTATGATTCTCATTAAAATTAAAAGCTAAATATCCTCCACCTCAGCTTCTTCTCTTAATGGTCCTTAGTGTTGAATTCTAGGATGTGGTAAACATTTTCTAGTTAAGTCTCTTTGATAAAACATAGAAGTTAATGAATTAGTTGAATTTTTAAAAGAAAATATTGACAATAAAAGCCCATTGCAGTAAGCACATTGCACTGGAAAACAGGTCTCTAGCAGTTAATGGAAAGATTAAGCAATTGCAAGTAGCTTATATAAAACTCAAACAATAGCGCAACCTGTGATAAATTGGAAGGTCATATGGAAAAGGGATAGAAAGAAAGTACCACAACATCTGTAATATTTTTCTGTGGACACATCTGAGTAAAGTATTTCTCTCTTTGCTTTGGCTACAAATATAGGAAGGTGAAAAACCATGGCACATAAAAATTCAATTGTTGATTTGTAGAACAACTACCTTTATTTAGACAATAGTGAGGTGTGTACCTTTTTGGACAACAGGTCTGGCATGATTCTCACTGTCAAGTCACTGAGAGTTAAATTATGAGTTTTGCAGCAGACCCATGACTGCTGCCCTTTAGAGTACTTTCTTTGAGTTAAGCCTATGCAACCCCTTTTGACCTCAGAGACATCAGCTGATTTTTACAGCCACCCCCAACAGGGTTAAGTTCTCAAGTGTTCACTCCTGAAAATGTTTTTGAGGTTTATAGTAAAATTCCTGCTTACAAAAGAAGGAGCAGAGGCAACTGATTTTTGCAGAATTAGGTGGTGAATTAAGGCATGCTTCCCTGATAAGGCCTTACACATGAGGCTAATAAAAAGATGGTTTTTCAATTCTCTGGTTTAAATGTACTGTATATTTCATTTTACTTTATCTTTCTGACTGATTTAGAAAAGACTGGAAGATGAACTGCACATAGAACAGTAGGAACATATGGACCACAAGGAAAATAAATACTAATGATCCAAAACTGAGGAAACAGATTAATTCAAATGAAAAATTTTGCACACTGGGAAAATATTGGATGCCATTTATAAGGACTTCACCTTAATATTCACATTTAATATACTTTCATTTTTATACTTTTTTATACTAGCTAATGAATGGTCCTAAAAAGCAATTTTTTTACACTTTTCTCTCCTATCAATTTTAAAATAATGGAAAGCAGACATGTAAATTAAAGCTTCCCATGGATATTTTTAACTTCTGCAACCTGCTTATTCAACATATCATCCTAGGTCTCGCTGATCTTAGCAGCATTACAAGGACCATATTTTCACACAGACGAACCATTCGAGGCAATTTCTCCAATAGATTTGACACAAACATTCTTTTCTTTGATATTGGAGATTCAAGCTTTCTATTTTTGACCTATTTTTTTCTCCTGACCGACATATTTATTGAGGCTATAGTGAGGAAAATCCCACTTTCCATTAATATTTCACTTCTCTGTTTCTTTTTCTTGCAGAATTTCAGGTTGATAGAGCAGTAAGAGGGTCTTGGTCAATGTCAGCTTATGTATGGGCATGCATCAATAAAAACAAAACTCAATGTTTTATTTAGAATGGCTATTTAAATAAATATACATGTGCAGTAGTTAATGTGTATATATGTATCATTTTGATGCTGTCTTCATGATTCTACTGATTTAGATCAACATGTACCATTTATTGATCTGTTCTGAAGGCATATCTAGTTTCAGAGAAGATTTTGATTGATTGTCCTCATCCAGGGTGAATTCTTTCTCCATCTCTCTAGAGTCTTCGGTGGCACTGGCTGTGGATAACAAGCAGACAAAAGATTTCTTTTTGAGGAAAAGATGTAACTGTATACATGTAATATCATGTTTGAATTCCAAATAATTATTCAGTGTCCTTTGCTTTTTCCATCTGACCAACTTGATACACATATGCTAAGAGTCTATAAACTATTGGTAGTAGTATAGATATCTCATGTCAATCCTCCATTCTACAGAATGAGATGACTGAAACTAATGCACTGCATGGAGTAGGAATGTCTTCTGTGACTTGTGCTGTTTGTTTCATCAGTCAAATATTCATCCCCTATAACCTTTTACATTAAATGTTTCAGTTTTAAGAATTCCATGCATGCAAATCTATATTAAGAAGGTAGTAAAATTATTAAATACTTTGCATTTATTCATTTTCAATGTAAAATTTTTAATGTAAAAGTGTCTTGATTTTTAATGTAAAAGTGTAATATATATACCTTACTGCATATTTCAACAATAGATGTTTATTGCAATGATTCTGTTTTCAGTTTAGGTCAAGAGGCAAAAATGCACTTTGTATTCATCTGGATAAATAAGCTATATATCCACCTCTTAATCATTGGTGCCAGATGCAAACACCAAATATATTGTACAGGTCAGGTTTAGGACCACAGTCAAGAGCTGGACATCAGCTCACTTTCTTATGCTAATTTCTACCTCCTCCTACGGTCTAAATGATCTCTGCCATTTTATCTGTAAGTTACTTCTACTTACTGAATGAGATAAAAAGAAAAGGATGCAGTCCTCCATCTTTTGTCTCCCCTTTATAAACTGAAATATTCAGCCCAGAAGCCCAAAAAGGAAAGGTATGAATGCCAATCTTATTTCCTGGAATTCTCCATTAACTAGATCTCTTGGTTAGACTCAGTAAGATGCCCATGTCTCTCAGATTACCATCCAAAAAAAATCTCAGACTGTCTTGAACACTTTAATAAAAGCCATGTCCCCACTTCTTTCCATGCTATTAATTGGTTTGGGGTTTTTCTAGACCAACAATAATTCTCCCCCACAAAGCTTTGTGTGCATGCATTTAACCATCCTGAAGAATGAGACTGCTGGCATGGAGTTAATTACCTTTTCTGAAAATCTAAACTAAAAAAACATGCTTGGAGGCTGTTCTGCCAAAAATGCATATTTGGAACAGTGGATAAACCTCAGGCCCTTGCAGAATTCAACTGACACATCACTTGTATGGCTCCCTGAGAACGTTGCAACGTTGACTAAAGGGAGGTCTTTGCTTCATGCTAATTCAAGACAACTTCCCTTAGTTTTAAGCTGCAGTCTACCTCTGGATGGCAGTACGGTCACCGTGAACAGGTCAGAGCTCCTCTAGTTTTCTCTTGTGAAGTACATATCTGGCAAATTTGTTTAGTCTTCACTCACACTGTTGGTGTTTGCCTTTACCTCAAACTTTCAAAATTTGACATAAGAAGTGAAGTCTCTAGGCTGAAGTCTATTGTTTTTAAGGTTTTCAGTACTTTCTTCCAAGTGAGTGATCATTACAGTTGTTCAGCATTTTGAGAAGCTTCTCCTTTTTAAATGGCTTTTATTACAGTACCTGATCTGAATGCTCTCCAGAGGTTTTTGAGAATGTAGAGTAGGGACTCCTCTCAGACTAGCTATATTTAGTTATAATGTTATTTGCCCACAGTTTATTTCTTTTGGTAGACTTAAGCTCGAGCATGGTAAATATTTTCATGTTATATAAGGATATTCAGTGTTGGTAATAAGTTTTCTTGAGCTACAAGGAAACTGGAGGTATATTAGTCATAAGTTTTTACCCCTGCCCTTGTGAGTTGCAAAAAAGAATTGCCTGACAAATTTTCCCAAAGTTTAGTGTAAATTTTTCTCTTTGGTATTTAGAATGTATCTGGTTTGTTGAATTTTTTTCTTGCAAATAAATGGTGCCAGCCAAAGCAATGGGATTTGAAGCAGTACAGGGAGATAAAAATGTGACTTTGCTGTGAAATTATGATTTTTGTGCTCCAAGTTGAAATTGTTTTTTAGGCATGTTATTGTTCTTTGTTAAAAGTGTCGTACTAGTGTAAGGCTGTGCAGAGCGTGCAAACTATGCAAAGTCAGATTTTACTATTGTATCTATGATACCAACTGGGACACTGAAAGGGATTCAGCTGTGCATTGTCATCAACAATTTTACAAACTGTGTTCCACTTTCTAGTCTGCCTTTTCAATCTTATTGCCTTAAATGAAGTGCTCAATTACACTAGTAGTGTAGTGAAGTGCTCAAGAATCCTAGTGAAGGCAAAAGGTTTAGAATAGGTGTTACTGAGGTCATAACTTGTTAATGATGTTAATATCATATACAAGGCAGGAAAGAGCCCCCTTTTATAGTGAGATCCTAGGCTGAGTCTGTAGAGACATTTAGAGGGAAACCAGCAAATTTTTGAATCACTTTTGGAGAGGAAAATAAACACAGACCCATATGTTCTTTAACTTTTACATTCACTGTCAGTGCAGTGTTTTACAATTTTTCACTAGATTATAGTGCAAAAAGTATTTATCTGATTCAGAGCAAGTTTGAGGTGAAAGACTTTTGGTGATATAGAGTAGAAGACACCACAACTGTGCACAATGGTGCATTCCTGTGTTACACATTTCTCTGTCCAGTAGATCTTTAAATGTCACAAACAGAAGTGCTTTTTCTACTTAATCTTGATTTCAGTACGTATGATTAGTCCAAAGTTACATGCTTGAAGGACCAGTTTATACCCTTCAGATATAGACAAATGACTACAATATCTTAAAATCATAATTTAACCACAGTATAAATATGGCTTTGTGTTCGTCATAGCAGTTCAGTTACTCTGTCACAACAAATTTAAGATATCTGGTTGGACTTCTCTTAGTGCTTGTCCGTATGTTGTCATCTTTTCATAAAAGACTGCTAGGGATGTATAGAGACACTAGTTCATGTAGGAGAAAGAATCTGTATAGATGGAGTGAACACAAGTCACATGGAATGATCACTAAACATTGGGGTTTGAAGCCCAGCATAAGTGTTCACTTGTTTTGTCACTTCTCCATGTGATAATTCTTCTTTGTTTGTGGTCTTCCAGATCCCTTTGATATTAAAAGAAATGTGTGTCTTTCCAAAGCTTTACCTTACTTGTGATAGTAGTTGTGAGAGAGAGGCGGAACCTAATGCATTTTCATTTAACAATTTCTCTTCATAACTGCACATTCTCTTCATAAGCACACATTTGCTTTTTGTTTTTTCTTCTTGTTTGTGATAACATAATAAAAAATAGCGAAGTCTGCAGCTAGAACTTTTCTTCCGAAAACCAGCCCAGCTGAACAATTACAGCTGGATTGTCTGTTCTCCTCTATTACTCAGTTGCTCTGCTGGAATCAGACAGGTTGGGAAATGATGCAGAGTTGGGAATAGTTCCCTGAGCAGAGTTTTGTACATCTGGCTGTGTGAGACTTCTAAAATTATAAATGCTTTAAATTACTAGATAAGGCAGATTTTGATGTGATGAAGTCCAGGGAATTGCTGCTTAAGCACGCAATTCATGTTAATGCACCCCAATCCCTGGTGAGTTGCTGATTAATCTGAGTTGGTTATAGGATAGGGACTCAGTAGCTTTTCTTTAACTGATATGTGGAACAGAATTCAATGTTTTTTCACTCTGAATATATGATCTTAGAAAACTGAAAAGGAGTCCATGTGTGGATTTTTTGTTTGATTTTTTGTTTTGTTTTATTTTATTGTGGATTTAGATTTTTCTTTCCTTTATTAACTTCTGTTCCATACAACACTTGGACTTGAAATAGAATGAGATTGGTATTCAATGCTTAATTCACAGTTCTCTAAAACTGGGATTTCTCCCCTTTCCCCTTGCCCCCCAAAGTATTCCCTTTGAGTTCAAAGCTTATGAATTTCTAGGCTTCCCACATGAAGACGTAGTTTTGAGCCCAACAGAAATTTTGTTGTGTGTGTTAGGATTTGAAACTGAAAGGTGAGCAGAGGGAAGTTTGGAAACTGCTGGTGGAATTGTACAAGTAGTGTTACTTACGTGGAGACTACAGTTTGTCTTTTCTGCTGTACTTTGGTGAGGTACACAGGTAATATTTGTGCACATATCTTGGTGCTACAAAACTGATCTCATATCCTAGCTAAGTATCCAGTCTGAGAACATTTAATGTTTTTGCTATTTTGACTGCACAAGTGAATCAATTTTGTGTAGAAGTGTTTTGATTCCATGTAGGAGTTGCTGGTTATCTTTTACTAGTAATCCTCTGTGTAGGTCTGTGTAGGTTGGTGTACTACTTTACATTCTCCTGGAAACAAGCAAATACTTTCTGATAGTCACTTAAGTGGCCTTATTGTGCTCCCTAGGAAGATACTCTATTTGTGAGTGCAAAATTGGTAGCACATGCTTATTGGAGAAAAAAAAAATCTTTTTCCAAAACCATTGCTGCTGCTATTGCAGTAATGGGATATCAAACAGGCAAAATTGTATGTGTCATCAATGTCTGCTGTATTAAAATACAAGTCCTCTGGGCTTCACCCGGGTGCCCAGCCTGTCCGGGGGAAAACCCTCAGAGGACTGGTCCGCGGGGAGGAGGTGGCGGGACCCGGATAGCTCCACCGTAAGGACGAGAGGGCTCCGAAGTGGCTTTATTCCTAGAGGCTTTATTTCAGGAGCATCGCAGGAACAGGAGGGTGAAACGAGGAACACAAACTCTCCAGAAGGGAGCGAACTCCGGGAGCCCCGAGGAAAGGCGGGGCTGGGTATTAAGGGCAAAGAAGTGGGTGTGGTTAGGGTACAAAACAGCCAATAGGCAACGGGTAAAGGGGGAAGACAGAGTGGGGTGACATACAGAGAACTAATCGGGGTACAGAGGAGGAGTGGTATTCTAACAGGAGCCAATGGGGGTAACGGAATAACTGAACTTTCTGGAACTGGGGAGTATGCTAAACATTGATGGACAGCTCTTCTGGGGTGGAGAGCAACAGCTGATTGGCAACCTTTTTCTACACTGTTGCTGCCTCCCAAGGGAGAGCAGGAACCCCTCCCACAGTCTGCAATATAATTTCATTGACTTACAATGTTTAAAGTGAAGGCATGATGGTAAGCTTATATAAGGTCACACTGAACTAATCATATACCAACTTGATTTTATGGCAAAAGAGAACATTTTAATATCCACATGAATTCTGAGGACACTCCAGCTTGCATGAAAACACAGAGATCAAAGTATATGATTAAGCATTCCAATACTGTAGTGCTGAGAAATACTTAAATAACCCAACAAATAAATGAATTAAGTAAATGTGGGTAAAAGTAAATATGAAAGATGATTTTATTCTGTGAATAACAGTTTGGTCCAAAACCAAAAAAGAAAAGGGCAAAAAAGGGTTTAATTTTTCTTACCCCACATGTAGCCACTTGCATTTATTTGGTGCTTGCCTAAGTCTCTTTGCTTATGCTTTTATTTTGCCAAGATTTCTCTTCAGCAATCTTCAAAGTAATGTTTTAGGTTGGAATCAGATGATAACAGGGATACATGAGCTGGGACTGTCAGACCTGTGAGTTGAGCAGAGCTACCTGTCTGTGTGAAAAGGGAGCTCAAGCAATGTCAGAGCTGTGTGGGTCCTCCACTCATTTTCCTAAGTTGTAGATCTGAATCATAGTACTGGAGACAAATTGTTTCATAGGAGCATGTATGATGCTGTGTTTGGATTTGTGACTAAAACAATACTGATGACGCCCCAGCGTTTTGGCTATCACAGAACAATGCTTGCACAGTGTTTGTGTTAGAGACAGGCAAGAAGCTGAGAAAGAACAGTCTCTCTGTAAAGTCTCCCTGGAGAAAGACAATTTACAAGAGTTTGTAGTGATAGGAGAAGGGGAAAATGGCTTCAAACTGAAAGAGAGTAGGCTTAGATCAGACAGTAGGAAAAAATTCTTTACCATGGGAGTGGTGAGGCATTGGAACAGGTTGCACAGAGAAGCTGTGGATACTCCATGTCTGGAAATGATTTGGGGCCAGGTTAGCTGGAGCTCTGAGCAATCTGGTCTAGATGATCTTAGTGTATCTTCAAACCCAAACTGTTCACTTCTGTGATACTGTTAAGATGTCTAACCCCAGCTGACCAAAGGTATATTCCATACATATGATGTAGTGTTCAGCATTAAAAGCAGGGAGAAAGAAGGAGGAATTGGGGTTATTTATGTCTATGGTGTTTATCTTTTCAGGTAGCTGTTATGCACAGTGAGGCTTCACTGCCCTGGAATTGGCTTGTCAATGAGAAGTAATGCTAAAAATTCCTTATTTTGGTTTGCTTGAATATGCATGATATGTTTCCCTTATCAGACTGTCTTTATATTGATCCACAAGCAATGTCTCCCTCTGTTTGTTTTCTCCTCATCCTGTGGGAGAGGGGAGTGAGTGAGTAGTTGTATGGGTGCTTGGCTGCTAGTTGTAATAGCTCACCAAAACAGTGCAAATCTTCAAGAGTGAGACACTGCTGTAACCACAAGCAGAAATAAATGTGTTGGAAGAACATTTCAACAGGTTTAAAAAACAAGAACCACCTACTGGGACTTTAAGGGTAATCATATTGATAACTGTTTGGAAAGGGAATATTCCTGTGGAAAGTGCAGTGGTAGGAAGAAAAGAAAAAGTAATGTAATGTAACAGGATAGGGTCTGATCACAGCAGACATGAACTCCTGTCTTATTTTCTTGCCTTCCTTCTCTGTAGTGAAGATCTGCTTTCCTAATTCTTCTTGAGCTCCTTAGGCTGGAAGAATGGAGGGCACACAATGTAGCAGTGTGAGTAGCAAGAGAGCAAGAAGAAAGCAGCTTTTACTCCTAGAAGATCCCTTGAAGTTGTACCAGTGTTGAATTTAACAGGTACAATCAAGCCCTGCAGCACCTCTGTGAAATGTATCAGAAGTGCCATCAGATTAAGAAATGAGAGATGCATTTTTCTTGATGTAAGGAATAAATTGGTTGCGTATGCATTGCTAGATTATTTGTTCAAAACATGAGAAAATGGATATCTATATGTATTGAGAGCAGGTAAATAATTAAAGGAGTAGGTTAACAAAAGGAATAAATTGATGAAATTATTAATGGTCCACTTAAATATTGTGGAAATTGTCCTAGCATTAAATATAATTAAAAGTTTGTGAGTGTAGTTTGAGGAAAGTTAGTTTTCATGAAACTCTAAGTTAGATATTATTAAACCTTTGAAAAGCATAGAGTAAGAAAGAATTCAGTAAAGACTCTGTGGAGATAGGGTAGATTACTTATGCAAATTTTTACAAGAAGGCTTAAAAGTCAAAATAGACACCCTCGCCCTGCTCTCTCCTTTGTAAAACACTTAAAAAATCTATAGGGGTTAGGTGACTTGCCTGCCAACGCATGCAGCTTCAGTGGCAAAACTGAGCCTCCAAGAGGCCAGCCCTCCTATTAAAGCATCCCATGGCTAACTTCCTCTCCTACAAAGGAGAGACTATTTTTTGTAATAAGAGGACTAACAGAAAGGTCAAAGGTGGTTTGAACACTGAATGATCTTGCAGTTATACTGTATATTCAGGCTTGCTGCAGGAAACCCAAGTGGCTCTTTGGTTTTGCATATTGCAAACTATAAATACATGTAGTCTCTAGGGTCAGAAAACTAATGATAAATACGGACATAGGAATTAACTTTTCCTTTAAGTACAAGGATACTTTCTTCAAACATAAATTCCAAACATACAGTATCAATTACCATTTGGACTGTCATGTGAAAATAATTTATGAAGAACAAAAATTGTGAGATTGTGATCAAAACTCATATTCTGCATTTTATTGCTCTATTTTTGTATTTTTAATCATTCTGAAGTTATTAATGGATTATTAATATTAATTTTTTGGGATGCTAATGTTACCAAAGCAGTTATAGTAATGATCTGCATGGGTTGTGCATATAAACAAAAGAACAAAATCCAAATTATGCCATGTTTTTAAATAATAATTTAAGGAAACTTTTATTTTCAAAAATGATGTTATTTGCTGTTTTTAAAAAACCATAAAGTTTGTAATAGGTTAAAAAGTAAGTTAAAAAGTAATTTGAGACAAATGGTATTATCCGTTTATGTTGTCCTATTTTTTTTTAAATAACTAAACTACATTTAGGGATACCTATTGATATCTTGTTATTGATTTCAATGACAAGAAAATCAGTGCCCTTAAATAGATCTCAGTGATTTTTCACGAGGAGAATTGAGTATGTGTTTCTCCCTGTTGAAGCAGATGGCAGCAATTCAAAAGGTTTAATTGGGAAGGAATCAGGCCTGCTAAAAGCTTTTTAATATATGTAATATTTACATGCATATATATTGATACATTAGACATACATGTCATAAACAATAATAGGATCTTTGAAACAGAAGGAAAACAACAGCACTTGTGACTGTTCTCTGAGCAGAGCAGTGATAGTTACCTTTTTAGGGTGAAACTGAGCAGCCCAGTGATGTTGGCCAGTTTGCAAAAACCAGGTGTTAGCAGCAACGTGTTGCTGTAGTTGCATGTTTTGGTTTACTCTCTGATCTGATTTTTCCTTCCTTAAAACATTGTTTGTTTTGAAGGAGTTTCCTTGAGAAACAATAGGGAGCCAATGGCAAATCATTGTACGGCAATTTTTTTTTCTTAAAAGAACAGCAAACCCTCCAAAAATTCCCCCAGCCAAACAGTATCTAATAAAGAACAGGACTGTTCATTGAAGAAAATATCAGCAGATCTGGGAAATGTTTCATTCATTGTTTATTGATAATCCAATTACTGTAGTTGCAGCTAAAATGATTGGTAAATGTTCTGCTGTTTCCCTGTTGTAAAGCATTAAACGGAAAAACTGCTTTGTAGTGAAGAGATCCTCCTATACGTCCAACACATAATACTGTTGCTGTGTGTGGTGTGTGACACATGCTACCTTGGCGTGACACTCCCTACCTTGGGGAGTTTTTAAGTATATCTACAACTTCCAGCTAGTGATAAAAAGGCGAAGCACCATTTGGGCTTCAAGTTCTTTAAGTCCTTATGCAAATTGCATTAGAAATATGAAGCTGTGTGATAGCTGAAGGCATGTTAAATTAGGAATACATTTACTTAGAAATTAATATGTTGTGGTCTACAATATGAAGGTGTTGATGAAGAAAAGTAACCCTGAAGATCTTTTTAATGATTAAAAAAACAATTGCACTCATTCATCAATGAGAAAGGCTTGGGAAATATAAAAAGCATTGCTTTTTTGATCTGCAGTATTTGTGGCATTATTAAGTATGTTTAGCAGCTGTAGCAGTAGGTTTTGTTGTCATATTATTTCAACATAGAAGAATGATATGAAAACTATTTGGGATTCTTCCTCCTAACCTGGCAGATGCAGTGCATTTTCTAGTATCTGGAAATGGGAAAATAACATTTTATTCTGTGAGCCTCAGATCAGGAGAGGTTTTCAGTTTCTTCAAAAGATGGGCATCATTACCTTTCTATTCTATATTTAGAGTAAATAAAAGGAAATCTGCAGCTCCACCCCTAGAAAGTATGATATGAGTAGAAATGCCAGAAAAGAAACAATTTTCCATACTTGTCACTGAAATTCAAATGTGCTGTATTATGGGAAGCTCCATGAAGAGCAGACTAACTTATTAACCACATAATATATAAAATTAAGGTTGAGCTATTCTAAGTTTGCATTTGGATTTGGGAAGATGTTGGTCTTTTTTAGCAAGTAGAAGTTAAAGCAGACTTGCTTCAAGATAAAAAGGAACAATTTTGGATTGAAGACTTTTCATCAGTTTTTGATTGTGATATTCTGGTGAAATAATGATTTCCCTGATATGATTTGTTTCACTGTTTTAACTGTATTTGTAAAGTATTTTAAAAGATTTGCAAAAAAATAGATACTGAACTTCCAAACTGGTCTAGGTTATTACCATGTATTGTATTATAAATTATAGCCATTTTAAAAGTGGCATTCAGTTAAAAACCTGGATGAAACTGGAGCTAAAGTAATATTACTTTAAAAATCTTCAGGAAAAAGAGTTCTCACTAGAAAATGTTGCTTCATTGCATTATAAGGGATTTGTACCCATTTCAACAAAGTTTCTTTTGAAGGTTTTACTTGTGGTTGTTTGATAGAATTTCTGGTAAGAGCTAAGGAAGAGATCCATACTGAAATAGGAAGTCACTTTCCTCATGTAGCCGAGTCCAGGGCTGACTACAGATGAATCTTGATTTGGGTCTTCTTAGACCAAATGCAAGTAATTGAATTGACCACTGAGCTGAGTTACTGTTTAACCTGTGCTCTGATTGTCAAAAATTCAAGTTAATGGTTTCTTTGTTTTACATCATGAAAATCCTGACGTGTTATGTAAAATGAAGTTTTTGTTTAACTAAGAGGAGAGCTTCTCTCAATCACTCTGGTCCCTTCTATGCAGCCTGGTCAAGTTTCTGTCTCATACCTGATCAACATTCAAAAGCTATTTTAAGTTTGGTTTTGTTGTGATTCTGGATGTGCTGATTTCTAAAAGAAAGCAATTTTAGCTGAATTTTGGCTTTGATATATTTTCACCCAAAGTAATTTCTAGTTTGTGTATAGTTGACGAAACCTGAAAAATGAAAATATAGACAAACTGCATACACTACACTATTTAAATTTCTGGTTAGGCCAAACTATTATCATTTGACTGCTTTGTGGTAGAAATCCTAGTAAGAAATCTTACAGCTTGGAAAGATTAACTCAAGTATGCCGTGGAGTATTTTATTGTGTTTCTTAATTTCAGAGAGGTTATGGCTTCTACTCACAGAGAGCAGAAGGATTATGCTGATAAGAGCATACTGTGGGTTCTAGAAGGATCTTTTAACACATGTAGTATTATCATCTGGAAAGCGAGGCCTTGTATTTAAGGGCTATTCAAAATAGAAACTGAGCAAATATTAAACAAGAAAAAAGACAAGTTATAAAACTGGCAGGTTTATGAAAGAGCGCTTGTAATTTGGTAAACAGGTTCATGTCTTCTCATGTGGTCAGTATGGAGACCAAAACATCATCACATTAAATAATTTTCAGGATGAACAAGAAGGTTGGGTTTTTTTATAGCAGTGACCAGTTAGAAACATAATGTATTACATTATGGTAGAATGGTATTTTTTCCGTAAGACTAATGAATGAATAAGTTCATAGGGCTTTGGTATGTTTTGCCTTTTTTTTTTAATGGAAGACAATGCTTTCCTCTTCATACTAGATTTTTTTCTAAGACTTCTGGTGAGTTGGCCCCACAGTATAAAAATTTTTGTTATTCTTTCAGACTTGAAATTTTCTGGATATTTTCTTATGCTTGACATGGCTCCTTTAGAAGAGAATTGACAGAGCATTGGGAATCATCCATTACTCATATGAAGAAAAAGTCAAAGTCTTACTCCTGATAGGACCATCTTCTAATTTGAGATTTAATTGCTCTCCTACAGCATCTCCTTCTTTCAGGAAACCAGATGAAAGAAGAGTAGGAAATCTCTTGGTTTGATGATCTTAAAGGTCCTTTCCAACCTAAATGATTGTACGAAATGAGTGGGAAAATCTACTGAAGGCTTATCCCACCATGTTGTTCCCAGTCAAAATCGCCTGTTTTGCCTTTGCCCTATCCTGATCTCTAGGGCCTGATTGTCTGCTTTCACAAAAATGGGTCAAGTTTTGTGTAACTCCAAGAATCTTTAACTAGAAGAAGGCTGATTTCTCTCACCACTCTCAGGACTTGTTATTTTTACTAGTGACTGTGTATTATTGTCTATCAAAACACTCAAAATAGTGTTTTGAGGAGTGTGGTAGCTTCCCAGAATAGTAGCTTCTCTTGTATCTTGACCTGTGTATGCATACAAAATTTTCCTACATGTCCACAGACAGACAAACTCCTTTCCAGTAAGGCAGTATGTCATTTAAATGCGGAATCATTATAATTAGGCCAAGGCTAAAATGAAAACTCTTGTTATCTAATTAATAGAGGAAAGTTTTTGATAGCTTCACCCTGGTACAAAACTCAAAACAAGAGTTTTTGTAACAAGAAAAGCACTATGATCCTTAAATCAGACTAATAATTGTATCAGAAACATTAAGGTCAACTTTTAAGACTTTAAAACAACATTTAGAGTAAAGCTTTTGTGCTGTGTATACTCTGGCATTAGTGTTCCCTAAGTGTCATGTGCGTCAGGAAAAACACAAGGTATGGATTCATTAGTGCACATTTCTTTGCCAGCAGGATTAAGAAATGGCTTTTCTGGACCAGAGGTGCAGATGTCTCCTATAATGAATTATTGTTCCTTACTTTTACTATAGTGAAACTGACGTTCTTTGTCTTTCTTTCCTTTTTTTGGAGACTGCAGCATGATTGCTGGGGTACATTTAGAGCAATAAATCCAACTGATTGTAAAATAAATGCTCACCTAGCTATTTACTACACGGCAGGTTCTGTGTGCCTATTCCCTGCAGCCTCTAGCTAGTCTGATTAGCAAATTGTGAACCTTTCAGCTTGATCTTAATAGGTGTAAGAAATATGTGCAATAGTATCATTAGGGAAAATAGTGAAATAGGGAAAAAAAGTTTAGTTAGGGATTTTTTGGTATGGTTTGAAAACACAATGTAGTACCTCAATCTTAAGGCATAGCAATTCAAGGCACATTGCAACTTAAAATTTAATTTTAAAAAGAAATAAAATTAATTCTATTTTAAGACTCCTGAAACTACAATTAAAAGCTTCCTAAGTTTTTGTAAGCCTTGTTTCTTCAGTCAGATCTCTGCCATTCTAATTAGCAGTAACCGTTTCAATTTACTCAGAACTTAAAATTAAGTAAATAAATGAAGGAGACAATCCTAACATTTCTGCTTAACTTAAAAAGAATATTTCTGTGAAAGTAAGTGCCATGGCCAGTGATAGTTTTTCTGACTTCCCAAATTAAATTTTTATAGTTCAGTTTTATTAATAAAATATGTATAACTAATTAGTTAATTAGTTATATTATTAGTTATATTAATATATTAATATTAAGTTAGTTAATTAGTTATATGATGTTAATTAGTTATATTATGAACATGTGAAAATTATTATCACTGGAAAAACAAAATGTCCAAAGCCACATTAGTATTGAGAAAAGGGAGAAAAGAAGAACTTTGGTTTTCTGCTACAGAGAATTTAATGAGGAGAATAAATACAAATCTAGCCGAAAAAAAGCAGAGACTGTTTTGGGTGATAATATTCATATTCATATTGAGTGAGATGAGCTGATGACATATCAGCTTTTTGCCGTAAGAGAAAAGAGAGGTAATACAGAAGATTTTAGTAAGCTGAACATGAGTAATATAGGTAAGAGACATAAATACGTGAATAGAAGTTAAAGATCAAAGTAGTGATGAGAGATCAGTGATCACATATCAGCTTGTTTGTTTTGCTTAGAAACATCCATCCAAAGGTGGTGGTACAAGTGGCTGTGAAGAAAATGTTTTTTTCCCTGTAACTTTCCCAGTGAAATAAGAGCCAGCAGGTAGAAATGGTCAGAGGCTAGCAGGGGACAAAAGGTTGATTAAAAGTAGCTTGCATAAACCAGTGTATGGATAGATTGGGATGGAAATATCAGCACATTAGTGACAGCAGATAAAACAATGTTAAAAGAAGAAAGAATCAAAGAAGGTTGTCTGTAAGAGATCTTTATTTATGGAAAAAGAAAAAAAGAAAGCATACCTCTAGAAGCAATAAGATGAAGGAAGAAAACTTTTTCATAATAAGACCAACAGAGAAGGTAATCCTAAATTTCACTCGTATTTACCAAAAAAAGAAATCCAATTCTTTTCCAGTAGAGTCTTGTTAATGTATTACTCACACAAAAACTAAGCTAAGGTACATCTTAGAACAGCTTTATCCAAGTTTGTAATTGTTCTCTATCTTGATTAAAAATTTTAAAAGCTACAATTTTAATAAATTTTTAGAGCAGTTATTGGAATAATAAGTAATTAGGAAGTGTAAATTTTATGTTTATTAGTAGAATTTTTGTGTTTGCTTTCAGATTCATTGTGTATGTCCCAAACAGAAGTCTGTGCAATATCATGATTGGGGACGGGGGTTTGGGCAGGATGTATTTTATGTTTTGAAGAAAAGCAGTAAATTGATTTCTAATACTTTTATGGTGGGGGGGGAAATGTCTGTGCAAATTAACTTCAAACTAAGGACAAAATAAAAAGCAAAACAGAGGACCTTACTTTTTCTCTGAACTAGAATTTAGAAAGTAATTACATTCAGAGCAACAATGTTTATGGTGCAGTAAGTACAAAATTTAGACCAGTGGCTAAATCAGTACATGAAGCCTTTATGAAGCTCTATTATCACCCAAGTCCTACATTAAGGAAGAAAGTAATTAATTTTTAGACTTCTGCCTAGGGGATGTTTGACACAAACCATATACAGTTTCTTTTAAAAGATGTCTTTGATTACTAAATAGTTTTGCTTAGAAACTGCACTTTTACCCTTAAAGTGCAAAGGCAAAGCTTTTAACACAGTGATAAATGTTGTCCTGTACTTCGTACAGTCCTTCAAATAAGAAAAAAGTAAAGGTTTTAGCTTTTAGAAGAGGGTGTGTTACCAGAACTGCAATTTGCATTTGCAAATCCACAGGATTTTTACTATTAAATTAAGCCCAACAGCCAGTTTAAACCATCAGGGAGTGGTAGAGCTGAAAAGTGGTGTAGCAGGTACTGTAACTGAATTACAGGAGGTATAAGCCACCCCCTAAGGGAGACACACAGCAGGGAGGACCACTTGCAGCACAAAGCTGTCAGGGAGATCTCACAGGAAACAGCCAAGTCTGGAAGTACTAGTGCTAGTTGGACAAGAAATAGATGACAAGTTATATGAGTATCTGCAAGAGATATGTGTATAATTTGTCACTACATGTGTGGTATATACAGTTATCTTTTGAATAAGGGAATTGTGATTCCTTAGTTCTCTCAAAACTTGAACCCTAAAATTATGAAGCATTATGTGCCCTTGCTTCTTACTTAAAGCATATAAACCCTTTTGAAAAAGTTCATCTTGCTGGTTTTAAGCATTCTTAGACTTTTCAGTTTTGCATATGAAAACCTGAAACTTTTGTGGGGCTGTCAGTGACCAGAAGAGCCTGTGTTACAGTGCAAAGTGTAATCTGACGTATAGCACCTTCCAAAAAGCAAATACTGAGTGTCAAACCCACAGATATCCAGTGCAGAAGAACAGGTCCTGACAGTATTAGCTACTAAAGATACATATGCAATTCCTTGCCTCAATGCATCCTCTCCAGTGCTGCGGATCCTCTCTGGGATGGACTTGTAGGAGGGCAAAAGAAGAGGAAAGGGCTGCTGGGCCTGCAGCTGTCATAGCAACTACTCCAGAATTTTTTTAGGGAGGCCATTAGGAAATATAGGAAAAACCCCTTGATCACGAAGGGATTTTGCAAACTAGCCCACTTGCTGTGCACTAGAATTACAATTTATTATATGTTTTGCAAAAACAATAGTCTTTTATCGTGCATAATTCACTGCAGAGCAGACATGTAAGCACAGAAAGCAATTGAAGGCCTGGAGATAACCTGAAGTTTAAAAATGTCCAATTTTTAATATATTTTTCAAGGAAACATACCTTTTCTTAAGTCATCGTTTAAGTGATTTATTTAGTCTTCTTGTAGACTAGAAATTTGGAGAGTATCTAATCTGTCTGTTTAGAGAGAAAGTTGTCATTCATTCACAGAGAGAGCTACCCTGGGGGTTAACTACAGGTTCTTGTGCTGCCTGAGGGAGGGGGCAGCAGTTTATGTTAATTCACTTCTTATAGTCCTTGCCTATGTGTTTGCAAAGCTGTTTTAAATTCACTGCTAAGAGTATGGCCAGCCATGTGAGTGACTATGTTGAAGTTTACTGCAGTGCAGGTTTCAGTGATACCTTGCAGCAATTAGTTCAACAGATTTTCTACCACCTACTGTTTGGAAAAATATAATTCATTATTATTAGATTTATGACTTTTTCCCATTTCAGTGGAGACACCTTTTCTCCTTAGATGAGTTAGGGTGAATAGTTTCTGATCTACATTTTCTCTCTGCTGTTTATTTTCTTGTATCCTTTAATCATGCTCAGTCACACTTTTCTGTAAACAGTCCCAGTCCTTTGGATCAGTTTATCATTCTTACTGCACCTTTTTCTGATGTATTTTTCTTAGATAGGCTAACCAGAAATGAACAAAGTATTCCAGATGAGGCCAAATTATTGATATACATAACAAGTAAAATCCTGGCCCTGTTGAAGTTGCTGTGAATTCACTGTCATTGAAGGGCTGAGGTTTCTCCCAGTGCTGTCACATTTCCCACATTATTCTTCCTCCCATTTTTCATACATTCAATTTCAGAATCTGGCAACTTAGACTTAATCTAGAATCCTACAGATTCCATTAAATCCGTTAAATCGCTGTTAGTCCTCAGATCGGGAGTTTTTTTCTGTGGACATGATTAGTTCCCTCCCCAAACTACTTTGATGAAATAGGTCATATTTTGTCCTGATTCCCATTTGTTATGGATGTTAGTAACTAATCTTGATGTTAGTTTTGAGTAGCTGAAGCTGAGAGAAGCAGAACAGACTGAAACAAAGCTGTTTGTGTTCACAATGACCTTTAGCTGCAAAACCCGCTAAAATACATTATTTAGTATATGAAAGCAAACAAATTTTTTGCCTCAGTAAATGACTGTCCATAGTGCACTATGAGTATGAGGCAAAACAACTCAGAGTTTTTTACAGTGTCTGCAAAAGAAATCTGTTGGTTTTTGTTTCCTCTCCAGAAACATCTAAGAAATGTTCAGATTGTTGCTGCCTAATAAATACAGTAAATGAAATGTCAATAAATTGACAGCAATTTAACCTGACAATAACATGGATTGACCAAATTGATTAAATTGATTATGTTTCATGTATTTACAATATGTAGACACAAGCCTAATTTATTTTCTGAAGAGTTCAAGGTAGGTATCACTGGTTTAAAAAAAGGCAAAAACAAAACAATGGAGTAATGTTTGTGGTTGCTATCTGCAATAATCTAATGCTGACAGAGAGCAGTATTTTATTTAGTAATTAACAGTGTAAAGGGAAGAGAAGCTGTCATGTTGGTTCTTAAGCTAGGGAATGTGATGAAAGATGATATCTGCGATCTCATCCTTTCCACTTGTTTAGGATTGTCAGAATGAGAAATGTCAGCATTATGAAAGCTCAGCTCTGCTCTTGATATGATAAAACCCTTCAAAAGCCAGTCTTTCTTTCCCTCTCCCCCTCCTTTCTCCCTCTCCTGCTTGCACTCGCTTTTTTTATTTATCCTGTTTTGTTAGATGGCAGAAATATAATTATTTTCTTTCTTCCTATTATAAGCCACCATTTTTGTTTTATTATATGTTTCACAACCCCTAATGCCCTACTGAAAATTACCTTGTTAAATGACAGTGTTTCAAAGCCATGAATCCTTTCCACCATTCCCTCAGAGGTTTGAAACAGTCAACAGACTGTAAAGAATAAATAATAAAAAAGTATTGATTATTTTGATGACTGTGAGATTCAATTAAGTATTAATTTTGCCCTCCAGTGGACCTATCAAGGTATTCAAAAGGGAGGATTCGGCTCAACTAAATGTGTGCTGAGTGCTTCAGCCTTAAATAGGGGGAAAATGTGTTTACCTACAGTATTTGAAGAGGAGTGCATTGATGCACAGAGTCCAATATTTAAGTGCTGTGCAAATTGAGCCCTGGTGACAGTGACATTGTTTTCAGCAGTATGAGTATTGACTAAAGAAGAACATTTGATGACAGCTTAAACTATTTGTATTGATTAACATTTTCATAGATTATCATGTGTCATATCAAATTTACTTTTCAGACATGAATACATTAAAAATCCCACAGGCGAACATCGACCAATGTAAGGACGGGACAGAGGGAACATGCTAGCCAACCTACTTGCTCGCTGGTCACCTGTTCTCTGCATAAGAACCATTTAGGCATGAACTTTGCAATAAATAGCTGCTAGAGAGATCAACAAGGTCACTTGCTCTTTTTCTTAGTTTTTTTTTTTTTTTAACTCTGCTTTCTGTGCTGTCATGATATTATGCTTATTATTTTGCAAACGGAATAACTGAGTGTGCTTGGAAATAATGCCTGACCCCTAAACGTCCTCAATGAGCAGAAGATAAAACAGATTCTGATCATCAAGAAAAAATTTAGATGTGTACATATATAGATGTGCAATGTTTTATGGGGCATATAATGTTGCAAACACAAGAATAATTGCAAACTGTATGTGTAAGTATCTTCTCTAATTTTATCTTCTAGAAAATGTTTTCTGTGGTTTTTATTTTCAAAAGAAAAATGTGTCTTTGTGTCGTTATGGACTTTTGGAGCATAGTATCCCAACAACAGGAAGAGTTAGAAGAAAACTGTATCTCTTTTAAAAGTATGTAATGAAATGGCTATTTGATGCTGTGTATTTTCATAGAAATGTTGTAATGCTAGAAACTGTGTATTTGATTTTGTTAATGTTATACAGCTGAGGATGCCTCTTTAAATCACTATGGAGCACTCACAGCGGGCTCCTCTTCTGTGGTATCGGAGCATATAGGAATTTCTTCTCTTACTATGCTAAGGACAGGGTGAGGTGTAAAAACATACACACAAAAAAAGCACATCCCGCAATTAAAGCTGTGTCGGTTATGTTGCTTTCATAGAAGTTTTTCTCCAAAGCATCCTGAATCTCTCACATGCTAGTTGAGCTTTAATAGGGTGGGGAGTAATGGAAAACTCATTGGATCTGTAATAGCTCTTCACTTGACTGCAGCCAGCAATAACAGCAGGAGCAGCCACAGATAAGAGAGAGAGAGAGAGAGTGTGTGTATGTGTGTGTGTGAGAGAGAGAGGGAGTGGAAGAGAGAGTATACGCACACCAAAGCTGCCACTTTTTTTCCCCCTCACTGTTTTTTTCCCCCCACCCTAGGATCCAATGATAGCTGGACAAGTCAGTAAGCTCTTGCTGTCACTGCGGAGTGAAATGAATGCAGAGTTGAGAGGTGAGGACAAGGCAGCTACTTCAGACAACGAGCTGAATGAGCCCTTGCTTGCGCCTGTGGAATCAAATGACAGCGAGGACACTCCCAGCAAGCTCTTTGGTAAGTCTGTCTAGGTATTTCATTTCACTGCTACCATGTTGTCCGGAAGAGCAATCTTCCCGTTCTTTTTTTTTTTTTTTTTTTTTTTTTTTTTTTTTTTTTTTCCCCGCTCAATTTTCTTGTAAGTAGGAAAGAGTAGCTTGGAGTATGCAGGCACACAGTCCTCTGCTCCTATTGCAACTGGTTACCAGAATGACAGCATCAGTCCTGAAAACTTTTGCTAACAATTTACGTATTTAGTGGAAGTTGCAGACATTTTATGAATTTTTTTGAACCATAGACTGTAACGTAAAATTGTGTGTGTGTGTGTGTATCATTTTCTTGGAGTACTTTAACACTTATTGTGGTGGATGCTGGTGTGTTGCACATGCTACCAGCTTTTTCTGAGGCTTGATTAAACTGAAAAGTTATAATTTTTTAATGGTAAAAATAAATCTGGCTGAAGAGAACTGAAAGATTCTTGTAGAAAGCACTTCATACTGAGTAAACAAAGCCTAGCAAGGGTATTGCACATGGACCTAATGTTTTTGGAATTTAAATCAGAAATTAAATATTTCTCCTCAGGTCTGTGGAAAGAAAGATTACCTTTTGATTTTTTATCCGTTTTGCAACAGTCCAAATTGTGCAAGATAAGTGTAACATTTCACAATCAAAACAAAAGCAGTGAGAGTGGCACTCCAACACAGACATCTGTCATTCAAACGGATGACACCCTGTAAGCCAACTCAAGGAACTCTGATCTCTAATCAGAAAGGGGAGCAGAGCTGTTGAGGTGCGTGTTTGAGTGATAGATGTTGATAGGTGTCTGAGCTGTAGCAGCACTGTATGGTACATTGTGACATTTGGGGTTTAGAAGGACTACACTCCTGAAGAAGTCCCTTTTAATTATTTCTATTTGTGACCTGAGACAAACCTTAATAAAAATGGAGCACTTACTTATTTTTTATTATTCTATTGGTGGAAGTCAAAGGGAAAAAGGTCTTGTTTAAAGGGAATGCAGTTCTAAGGGAGAGGGGGTGAGAGCCCATTTTCTAAGATTCAACTTTTGATTTCATAATCTGTAACGAAATCAGTGTTCAGATTTCAGTATTCTACCTACAATAAGAGCTGCAAGATTTTTTAAAAAACAAAAGAACATGTGCAATTGCATAATATTCTTTACACATTACTGAAAGATACAGCACAGAATGTTTTACTAAATAACCTCACTACAGATGCAGGGAAAATATTAATTAAATCCCCCTAAAATTTAATTTCTGGATTGCAGTAATGACTGTTACTGAATATCACATCCATTTTTAAGCACCCTCTTAGTAATCTTTGTTTCCATGGAAAGCATAATTTCCGTTAGCAGTTTGAATGTTCAAAAAGTATATAATAATTATTTTAGCCCATTTTATTTAGGAAAGAATTATAATGTCTAAAATTCAAAAGGCTACCAGTTATTTAGAGTAATATAAATATCTTCAGCTGTGTTTACATGTTTTATTTGCTCAAATGTTTAGGCTCCCTCTATTAAATACAGCAAGTCATATAGAAAGCAAAAAATGAGCTTTTAATTTCAGGATAGTGAAATGTCTGTTTGTTTTTCAATCAGGCAAGTATTCTAATAAAAGGCAGGATATTTTTTGAGCCCTTGTCATTTGGATGTTCTACAGTGGTAGTGAAATATACACAGACACTTTCATTAGAGTTGTCGTGTGTGATATAGAAATGATGCGTAACCATATCTTGCTCCTTTCTGGGCTGAAAATATAATTTATCTCCCTAAAAGCACTAGTGAAAGAGCTAAAAATTAATATATTGTGCTTTTTCTATTGGTGAGTGTAAGATGTTTGCTAGTCTGATCTTTATACTACTAAAAAGATGTTCCCAAGTAAACAAAAGTAGGTGAAATAGTCCAACTGCCTCGGTATGAACTTGTGTACCATTTATTGAGGTTTTGTTAGAATATGAGAGATGCTACAGATCTATTAGCAACAGCCCTTGTAAATTATTTTTAGTAACTTTTATAACAAAAAAAAAAAAGGGATAGTGGGGCAATTTTGATACATTTGAGGATCAAATGGAGCCAATATAAAATAAAGATGATTAGATGTTATATCACAGTGCATCCCTTAAGATAGATTTGCAGTAAACATTAAAAATTTTCAAGTACAGTTGTGTTTAAAGCTCTGATGCAGAAATATGGAACACCACCACGCTATAGTTTTTACTTTATTTAATGTTATGAATACCATGTTAAGAATGCATACTTTGTACTTTTCTTTGCAATGTCTGAAGTTAAATTATTGTAAACATATTGACAGGTGTTGGCATAGAGAATGACAACTTTCTCCTTCTTTCACACAATCAGAGATAATAAATATCTTTTTAAAATATAACAATTAATGCATGCTGTGTGAAAATTTTCGCCAAATCTCTTAAGCAGGTGAGGGAGGAGCATTTTAGAAAGTCAAGAGGAAACAGGTCCCTAGAGAATAAAGTTTTTCTACACTGCTGCTTTTCATTTTTTTTTCAGGATTTGTGAAAATCATGCACTGATTTAGCTGGAATGAACGACCAGCATTTGTGTGTCTTGTTGATGTTAGCAATATTTCATGAGTCTTATTTTCATATAGATGAACAGAGTTGAACAATGAGATGCGAAGAGCTTTCTTTTACCAGACACATTCTGCTTAGCTTCTTTTGATGGATGAGTTTATTTCTGCAAAGGCCTGCCTTTCTCACCTGTACCTTTTCCTAAAATTCACCTACTTACTCTCAAATTTCTTTGTTCTGGTATTTCACTATATGCCACAGAAACAATGGGTATTTGTTTTTTGTTACCAATCAAAATGATACATTTTCAGTAACAGTCCCTGCTGCCACTGAGGAAAGGGCAGGAGCACAATTAATTGTATTTATTTTTTAAGAGAAGTACTAAACTTTTGTTTCTCTTATGGGTGCTTTGCTATCAGTAACAAAGCGGAAGAATGCTGCAGCATTTTAAGTCTCAGGGAGACTTAAGCATTAAGTATAAGTTCCTGACGATCTGAAAGAGCTTCACCTGAAACTGGTGTACAGGTGTCTGGGAAGATGCACTTTGTCACTGTGTTGCAGCTGTTCCCTGTGGGTGAGGACAGGAGCAGCTGTGATTAGAGGGTTGTGCCTTATTGTTGTTTGCTGGCTTGTTTTCTCCTGGTGGTGGTGACTTTTTTTTTCATTTTTAAAATTTGTTTCTCTTTGAAAGAAAATGCTGTCCCATAGTCCAGGGGTCTGTAATCCTCTACTTGTGCTTTTATACCAGTGGACTCTTTTGAATTTGCATACTTCATGCTAAAGACTTTTGATACTGAAGTTACATGAAACCAGAAAAAAGTAGAAAAAGTCATCAAAAATTAGGTGCAAAATGTTGGTAAAGGAATCTGTCCTGAAACTCATTACCTCAAAAATACAGTTTTGAAATGTGGGTTAGCACAGCTACACTGTTTTGGTTACAGAAATCCCAGTATGAGGTGAAGTTGCTTTGTAAGAGACCTTGTGGTGAGTTATTTATTTTTAAAAATATTTCTGAAGTAATATCTCCTATTTTAACCATAGAATCTAATTAAGTAACATAGAAACTGAGTATGGCTCTTGACTTTTCTGGCACTGTCATTTTCAGATCAAATTGTCTTACTCTGCAGTATCATTCAAAATACTAGCCCAGGCCAAATGCCACCCGTCTTACTAGAGAAAGCTTTTGCTAATGTTAAGTCGCAGTTTCACTTGAATAAATATATTGGTATTTGATCCTAACTTAACTAATCCTATTTGTCATTTTTTACTGTATTTTCAAACAATTCTAGTATAAATTATGAAATACTGCTCTGAAAAAGAAAAATCTTAGAAGAAAAAAAGCACCCGTCATGTTTAGCTGTGTGATAAATTGTTGAGATTCAAAAGTTAGACACCAAGGATATGTCGTATATAAAATTCTCAGTATGGTAAAAAATCCCAAGAATGAAGTGGCTGATCGAAGCATCAGAACCCCATGTGGACTAAGGCTGACTTTCCTGGAGTTAGATCTAGCCCTTAACTAATGCTTAATTTAAGGCAATTTGTGACATAATTAGATGACCGACAAAACAGCTGGGAGTGCATGCACTTGCATTATTAAGGTAATTTTACTGTATGATAAAAAGTTATTCTTTGAGATTCAGTCTGTAGTTCTACTAATCAAAAAAATAAATAAAGCTGTAAGTATATAGCGAGGGCAATACCAAGCCTCTAATTTTGGAGCAGAAGTGTTTCCTATTTAATAATTGCAGAACAGAAAAAAAAATTGACTGCTAACCTTTTTTTTTTCTCTTTGCTAACAAGGTTTTGTTCCAGTGAAATGAGATCTTAAATTTCTTGTGCTGGATCTGATGACTGTGGTTTTCTTTGGTTCATTAGTGGGGTTTTGATCTTTTCATAATGCTGTGTATGCTTGAAATATGGAGTGGGGATATGGGAGTTAAAAGTTTGCACGCATTTAAGTAAACAAGTTTTTATTTTCAAACCTCTGCATTGGCTTTGCAATTTTACTTTCCTTCCCCATATTGTTACCCATGTTTCAGAACTGTGTGCATCCTTCTACATAACCATACATATGTATGCTGCAGAGAAACAAGGTAGAAGTTGTTTCTGGCTGATTATGTTTTGCTAGTAGATCTCTTGTATTACTCTTTAAAGAAACATGTTATATATGGGTTTGTTTTTTTTTTTTAATTGGAGTTGCCTTGATTAGAATTTATGGTACTGGAATAATTTCAGTTACAAAGGATAAAGGACTAAATTGTCTTTTACCTCTTGAGACAGTGGTCTCTGCAGGTCAGAGCAGAGGTCATTGCCAGGTTGCTGTAAGGAAGCTGACATTATCATCCTTAACAGTATATCTAGCCTGTGGGGGCCTTCAGACTATGAGCTTTCCTTTCATCAGTGTATTTAAGAATGACTCTCAATGGTTTGGTTATATCCTCAAATTTTAAAGGCCTGTAAGATCTCTGCCCATCAGGAACACTTTGCTAAGGTTTGGTAATTTGGTAAAATGGGAGAAGGCAATGTGTATTTGTTGCTCTTGATGCATTTTAAAGTGCATGTTTCTGTTCTGATAGGAAGGTTCATGGCCCAAATGGTCTCTATGTTGAAATCAGAGCCTTCTTTTAGAGGCTGCAGACATAACATCTGAAATATGTTTCATCTGCATTTAAAGATTCTTGTCTTTTCACATAATTTTATTCCTTAATTTCCATATTGTGAGTGCTTTGTTGTAAGACACCATCAGTTATCCATGCCATAGAACTGATCCTGCTAGTGCTTGAACACATGATACTTTCCTTAAAGCAAATAAACTGTGGATTAGGAGCCCTATTTAAATACAAAGACTGTGTCAATGAGAAACATTAATGAGTGGCATGTTTACAGGACTGAGTCATCATACAGTCTTGTAAATTCATTTTCTAAAGTTTAGTGATGTCTTGCTTAAATAATGAGTAAGTTCTTAAAGAACCCAGAGATCTGGCTATGTGATTGATTGTTACTTCTGAAGGATATATTTTACATGAGTATTTTTAAATAGGTATTTGCAAACAGGGACTTGAATTACTCTGAATAATACTGTTGTCTGATTTCTTGGCAGAATTCTTACTTTGTCAGTGTGACATGTACTTGTGAACGGAGAGTAAATGCCCATTAAAACCAAAACAGATGTTATGACAATTTAAACACAAACCAAGATGCAATGGTAAGGTAGAAAATCCATCCTCAGCTCAGCTTTCCTGCTGTGCTTAGGTATTGCAGGTAGCTCAGGCTATGGTGATACTGGTGCTAGCACATATGTTCCAGCTCTGAGGAGACCAGAGTTTTAGTCCCTTAGCCTTTGATGAAAGCAATATTGGGCTGATGAAGGACAGGTATTGCAGCCCCACTAATAAATCCTCCTGCTTGTATGGAAATAAAGAGGAATCTTGTAGCTGTCCCTGAATTGTGACAAAGACAGACCATTAAAAAAAAAAGAAAAAAAAAAACAAAGAAAAAACGAAATTTAGTTTGAGTATAAGTTAATAATTTTTTTTTAAGTGTATGCTATGTGTTTTTTAAATGAGTCTTGAAGTCTCATTTTCTGTATTTATACATAGAACAACCAACATTAGAGAGGTGAGGAAAAACCAATTAAATCCTAGTATGTAATTGGTATGACTGAATGACGAAAGGTTCATTTTTAATTAATCTTTCTTCTCTCTGAAGTTATAAAAATAGCAACAAACTTGTTTAAAAGCAACATAAATGGCTGGCTGTTTCAAAGGGGACATGCTGGCTACTAGACAGTAAACAGGTAATTTGTGAAAGAACTGTTAGATTCTTTGATTGAGATCCTTGCCAGTTTGTGTTTTGAGATTAATAATAGATCAGACACTTACACATTTGAAAAGGAAGTAAATGTAAAAAGGAAGGATAATGCTATGATTCTATTTGACTTCACATGATTAATCAAGTTTCTCCATAGGAATGTGCTGGTGAGGCAGATGGTGGCAAAGTTAGATTTGCCCAAATGTACACATGGCACCACTTAACACCTCTCTTGATTTCCTTATGCTAACCAAAGAGGCAGCAAGTGCTTATACCAAACTGGCACCCTGTCAGGGCAATCTGTATAAAGTTTCCTGCTGTCAGGTTAATATTTTTTTTTAAAAATATCCAAAGGCAGAGGTAGCTGTAGGAAGCTCATAGTAACAGTTGCCATTCTCCTGTGGATCATTTTTCTCTTTAATATCCTGTGTAGCACTTGGTTTTCCTTGTGTTGTCTTCCTAGGTTTTTTTTTTTCCTTGTCATTTGTAGGTTCTTCTTTGTTTAATTCTTTTTCCTTGTGAAACTGTTTCTTCTGTTGGATCCATCATCTATGGTCCCTTTTTGGGAGGAGAGATGGTCAAAGGATGGGAGCATCAGCTTTATGGGTTTTTATACTTTGATTTAATTGCATATTCAATATATTAAGCTTTCTTCCACAAATGGTTTATTTTCTGACTTTTTACATGACTAGTACTACCATTAGTACTTACAAAATAATATTATTTTGTGAGTTACAAAAATATTTCTGACAAACTCAGAGGTAGCAGCTACATTCAAATGATTAAAAGAGAAAATTAATGCTAAACAGGGACAAAACCAGTATAAAATTAAATGTGTCATAATTTTCATGTTTCAATGGGAATATTATTTTTTCATGTAAATAGCTTGATGTTTTTAAACCATAAAGTCTTGCTTCTCTTTTTTTCCACCATCTAAAAATCAAAATCAATATCAGTATGAAACAAAGAAAGATTTGTATTGTGACATAAATGTTGTGATACTGCTTTGATGCTCTCAGAAGCCCTTTTACTTTGAAAGCAAAGGTAATCTAAAGAAGAATAGTACCTCATCGTGTCTGGCTGGGTAGAATCTGCTGGTTTCAGAGAGATTAAAATTGGGTTTGTTCTCCAGATTTCAGGAGTATCTATATCTACCAAATCAATGAATAATGCACACCTCTGCACTCTAAAGCAAGTTTTTTTTTTAAACACTAAACTACTGCTTGTCTATGCCTAAAAGAAATTTGGATTTCTGGTATTATTTTAGAATATACAAGAAAGAAGAATATACAATATTAGGAAATAAATAAATATACAAGAAAGCATATACAATATTAGGAAAGTGGGAGTTTTATTTTTCTTCTCAGATGTCCTTTTTTTGGAAAGGTAAACCATCATTTTAATTTCTGAACAGTTGGCGTTGTCTTACAGAAACGTTACGTTTTACAAAACAGAGTAATCACACTAGAAAATATTTACAAAAGTTATATATATATTTGTAATATTTATAAATTAACAGCTAGTGTGACTGAAATATGACATTAATTATTTTAATACAATAAAAAACCCAGAGTCCTAAAACAATTTCATGTTACACTGAAGATTTGAATGTAACACAAGTAAGTAATAAAGACTTTTTTGCATTAGGAACAGCATTTTCTACAGCAGTCTATCATTAGATTCTTTCTTTCAAAATGAACATGGAGTTTACAGAATGGCAGTAACACTAACTTTTAAAATGGCTTTTAGGACCATCTTTGTGCTTTTCAGTTCAGATGATGAACTGAATGGTTTGGTTACCATTAGAGATTCTATTAAATAATTTTCATTTTCTAGCTCAGTCTCCTATCTGACATAGTCCTACATTTTAAAATCTTGGTTTTAAGTTGTTGAATAAACAATTACTAGCAGGCAGTTGCTTTCCAGAAGACTTTAAAGGAAGTCCTCTCCTGGAGCACATTGGACACACAGCCTGTTATTCTCACCACAAACACCAAGGCTTGTAAAGTAGAACATCGGTAAAAGCAAAAGTGTAATCCTTCCTGTCTTCCCTTCTTCCTTTCAGCCAGGCTTGGAGCTGTTCTCTTCTCTTCTGCTCCTTGGTGTGTGCACACAGCTGGAAACACATCCACCTGTGTCATGGGCAGTTGCACAATGCATTTTGCTTCCATCTGTCAAGATCTTTAGGCTTCTGTGATTTGTTTGAAGCTTAATGTTTGGGGGAGTTTGTTCCTTGAAGAGGATGATCAAAAACCTCTGTTTAATCAAGAAGCCAGAATTGCTTTTCAGTTAACATACCTTAAGGCATACTTTAATATAATGTACTATTAAGTATGTGTAATTATTTCTTGAAATACAACAGTGTTAACTGGAGAGGAAGAAAAATCATTTTAATTCCATCTAATCTCTTGAGCAAATACTGTATGGAGTAGTTTTTGTATTTTCTTTTGCATACAGTTAGGATTTATTCACATGGTGTAGAGATGTTATGTTTCCTCAGTGATTTGAATAAACATGAGGCCGGATTCTGACGGGTCTTCGGTGACCGTCACATACACAGAAGACCATAGATTCCAACAGGATATTCATCCTATCAATACTTGCAAGTCAGTTTGGGCCCTCCACTTGTTTTAGTCACTCCTCTACACTGGTTTTGTTGTGTTGTGGAGCTAAAATCAGCCAAGGAAACATACTGACAGGAAGGAGCAACCACTCTATAATTATGCTGTATTCATATTTAACAAATTATGAATTATGGAACCAGTCCTGAGGTTACCTTAGGTTTCTGCTTTGCTGTGCAGGTGTATTCCATGAGTATTGCTAAGGCTCTGCAACTCCACCTCAGCTGTCATGGGGAGGTCAGTGGCGGAATGTATGTAAATCTTCCATTTAGGTGGGAAAGTTCTTAAGTAGAGTGGATTATCATAATTTAAAAAAAATAAGGAACATGAATGGTAATTATTACTAAAACAAAAACAACTAGACAAACCAGCAGAGATTAAACAGAGGGGAAGGAAAATAGGTAGATATATTTGGGCGCAACTGTGATTTATATTTCTCCTCCTTTCTTGTACTTCCTTGCCTGAAGTCATAAATATTTGGACTGTGAGTCACAAATATTGATGAAGGAAAAATGGAATTTACAGCTAAAAGAAAAAAGGAAATGAAAACACATTAAAAAAATTTTGCTACTAATTGAATATACTTTACTGTCATAAGCACAATAAACTTAGTGATAATATCCAGCAAGAAAAGCATCTGCATAAGTTGTTTGAGTTGATGTGTTTTTTTCTTCCTGCTATGAAGAGTGTGAGGGAAAACTCTTGCGTGACTCTCTTGCTGGGATTTGATGCATTGTTTGCAGAGTCTTCTCATTTTAACTCTGTGGATATAGCACAGTGAACCTTCTTATAACAGTTGCTGACAAGAAAAAAAAAATCTTTCAATCAGCTGGTCCGGCTTGCTCCCACTCTCCCCAGCCCCCACGCTGCTTTGCTTTTATGAAGCAATGAATAAAAGAGCGATCAGATGATGCGAAGGTTTGCTCAGATGAGATGTGCTAGTCAGTGAGCAACTTTGGATTTGCAGGACTCTGGCTTGTGACTGTGGACTTCAAAGGGAGGTCAAGCCTTTCTCACATTGCCATTGTCTCATTTGTGTAAAATGATGCTAGTGTATTTTGAATAGTACTTAAAAATTTCAGGCTTGCTTGTGTCAGCAGACCCTGACTGGTGTAAAGGCTGATGTGCTAGAATACAGGGTGCATTCTCCCAGCTGTGGTAGGTGGGCTGTCTGGGGCTCTATTGGAAAGGAGATGAAGGAGGGTTTTACTTTATGCTCTATCTGAAAACTCAGGTGTGAAGCATTCATCATAAGGAGAAAAATCAGGCCCATTCTTGCAAAAAGAAAAAAATATCTCTAGGGTCTGGTCTGGTCAGGTTTTTGGTTATTTATTTTTAATAAAAAATTCTTCTGGTTTTGTATTCTTTTCTGTGGGTTGATATAACTGTGGTATTTCAAACCAGCTTAAAACAGTTTAAAAAAAAAAAAAAAAAAGGATTCCCTAAAAGACAGTGTACTGCTGACTGTTTTATTTTGTTTATATCTGATATTTCTTATGGTATTCAGATGGTTGTAATAGACTAGCACAAGAGCTGCATGTCTTGTCATCTGTACTATATCAATACATTTTTATAATGATACAATAACCTGAACCCTGTAACAGTTTATGATCCATTTGAGAATTCTTATGGATTCCCAGACTGACGGAGGCCTGAAAAAAGAACTTGACTGCTTTCACAAAACTGGTGCTGTGACAGGAAAAACTAGTGTGCCTGTGATTTAGTTGCTAAGGAATCATATTGATCTGATTTGTCATTAAACTTTTAAGTTGGAAAAAAAAAAGAAAAAAGTCAAGCTGCTTGAAGGTGGAAAAACAGTGATGTGATTGTGAGGATCTGCAATACAGGTAAACTGTGCCGTACTGCTACTAATATTGATTTGTTATGATTAATAAATATGATTTTATGCATTACCCATGTACTTTATCTATAATACTTCTTTTTTTAGAGCAGAAGAAAATTGCCTCTTGCTCTTTATTTTTCATTGACTATTTTTAGTCAATGATAAATAAAGAACTTTAACAGCAGTCTGATTACAGGAAAGACAGGAATTTAAACAGAAACGTAGCAGTAATGAATAACCACACAGCACGCTACACACATGCAGCCATTTTAACATTTGTAATGGTGCTAATTTCCTGGCCTAATTTTCCTTTTTAAAATATGCTTCCACATGAGCTCTCAAAAGACATAAAAGCTTGGCATGTAAAGTAAATTATTTGTCACTTGCTGACGACCTGCCATATTTATTGTCAGGAGAAATGGACATTAGTTGGAAAAGCAGTTGTTAAAGGCCAAACAATTTTTAAAGATGGCAAAGATGTGCAAGGACTTTCCTTTTTCTAACAATGAGCCACCCCTTCAGACATCAAAAGACAAGATAATAAGACACTTCAAGCACAATTCAAGATTATATTCAACATCTAAAGGCTCATCTCCTGTCAGTTTGCATTTACTCTCCCAGGGATGTGATGCTTCTATCATCATTCTGTCAAGAGGAGTCTGGCAGAAACGATGAGGGCCCCTCATTTCACACACTTAGTGTTTTTTATCAAATAGCCCATGCTCATTCTCATTCAGCCAAAATGGAGGGATAATTTGAAGAAGGTCATGCACAAGTACAAAAATCTTGTGCTGATTTGTGTGATTGGAAGGCATTAAAATTGTACATTTATGTTAGGTTCTGAGATGCTTTGTCAGTTTATTTAGTAATACACTGTTGAAGTATTAAAAATATTTTTAAAGCAAAAAAGGCGGTTTGCTTAAAACAACACACACTCTATTATTTAGCAAATATTTTGAAGAGGAATCTATTCTAAACGGCATTATTTTATTATACCTTCAAATGCATTCACTTCCCCTTTCTTCTTTGAGAGTGGAATATTCAGGAGCTCTAGGGATAAAATGTTGGCCCCCTCATACTCATTAGGATTTCACTCACTGGTCATTTAATTCTTGGAATTTTTATTTGGATAAAGACTTAGGATGCTGAATTCAGCATATCAATATAAAGGGAACAATTTTAGCACCTGGATCTCAGCACTTCTCGTCTTGGCATTGCACACTTCTTTTTGCTAACAAAGAATGAAAGGATATGACCGGCTACAGAAAAGAAGGATGGAGTAAAATGGTTTTCCTCATTTCTGAATTCTTTGGTTTAAGCACTGAAAATAAAAAGACTGGATAGTGCTGTCTTGTACGTGAAACTGGCTCCAATATACAAGCCATACATGGACCATGTAACATGGAGGAGCCAGGCCTCTCTGACTCCCATTGAAACCAATGGGATATGAGGCAGTTTAACCCTTCTTAAAATGGAGCCACAGCTGAGGGACTTGGCTGGAGCTGCTCTCAATCTTGAATCAGGAATTTATCGGCTGTGATAGGAAGGAACTGTGGAGGAATGTGCATTTGGCCTTGTGGAAAAAAGCCCTCTGCTCTGTGGCTTGCCTTTGCACAACACAGAAAAAAAAAAATAGAAACCTGCACTCATGGTGCATTCTAAGGGGTTTTCACCGGACAAGAAACCACAAGGGAATTAGGAAGCTGTGAACAAATTGTCAAAAAGACAGATAGAATTGCTGACTGACCTACTGGTAAGAAACACTAACAACTTCCACCTCAGTGGTACAGTATTTATGCTGCAATGGAGAGTGACTTCTCAAAGGAATTTGCTCTTTTACACAAGTAAATGCCTTCATGTAATTATGAAGTGTGTGCAATGTATATGTGAAGTGACTGCAGTGTAGTGTGCAGTATTTCTAGGGAAATTATAAGGTGCATTTAAACAGCTGTGGATGTTTAAATTGCCTGTTATGTCCAGAATAAAAAGCATTTTTTACTCTCATTGTACCTCTTACATTCCTGCTTTATTCATAAGTCCTATCTATATTGAGAAGTTTTTATTCTTTCTGCTGAATTATTCTGGAGGAGACCTTGTGGCTATTTCAACATCAGTGTGATCCTCTACACATCCAAGTTTTGGTCTGCTCCACACTGTGCAGTGGAAAACCAGCATCCTCTGAAACTGTGCAGGCAGACAAGGAGATTCATTCTCAAAATATTAAGGAGTGGCTAAGATTGAAGGGCAAATATGACCAAAAGGCAGCATGAATGTAGTTCTGCAAGATCCATGGTACGACCAGAGAGAGCAAGTGGTCAGTTTAAAGGGCTTGCATTCGGAATAGAATTTGGTTTCTAATAGGACAGGATTTATTTGATAAGTTTTTATCATCTCTCTGGACCAGCTCAGAGCTGTTTCATTATCATCTTTTTCCACAGAAGCATATGGGCTTATATCAACTACGGTTGCAATGGGTGTATCACTATCTTAGTGAAGTTGTTCTCCAGTATTTATATTAACTGAAGGTCAAATCCTGAAATACTGTAGTACATGAAGAGGAGAGAAAAGAGTGACTGCAAATAGACATTCAGCTATGCTTGAACCTGTCCTAGCTTGCTTGTCTATCTTCCTTACTCAGTCCCTTTCTAGGTGTTCTAGGAGACTTTCTTCCCTGTGCCTGGGGATGGTCTCCTGGCAGTTCACTTCTCAAACATGAATGTGCAGAAGAGAGACACTAATAACAAGTGCTGTTAAAGGTCTGTAAATAGTTTTCCATCTGCTCTTAGATCTAAAACTGTGGAAGGTGTAGGGATACATGCAGGGAAGCTAATGCAGGTGCTCTGTACCAGGGAATAAGCCAGGTGTCCCCACACAGAGCAAAAACTCTGTTTAAGAAATATTTAAACTGTAGCTACTGTGCAGTCTGCTGGAAGCATTCACAGTAGGATCCAGAAAATGAAAATGAATACCCATAAATGAAGATAGAAGAGCCACTATATTTAGGGCATTATGGGTGTGTTTTATCTTTGTACCTACCCTCCTGTAAGTAATCGGGATAGGTAGTAGCTTCTGCTAAAGTTAATGTATTGATTTGCTATGTGCTGTGCACCCGACTGCTTTCTGTACCACTGTCTAATGTGTTCTGGCAAGAATTGCCTGGTGCTTTAGAGAAAGTGTCATTGCAATAAAAAGTTCACATGTAAAGTTGTGAAAAGCAGGACTGCAGTTGCTGCACATGAGTATACTGTTTCTAAAGCACAAGTATTACAAATGGACGTTTTGTTAATTTCAAAGACAAACTGAAAAAGCAGGAGTGGCAAATTTGACATCAGCTGTACATTGAAAATGTGCATGAAAGGTCTTCCCCAAAGCTGGGGAGCATGCACTTATGTAAAGCAAGTGTCTATTTAGGCTCTTGCACAATGTCACTGAGCAGTTCTGTATGCTTTGGGGTTAACTCTCACATGAATTAGCTGTGCATTGTTTCGTGGGTAAGTGGAAGTGAACAAGCATGTATAAATGTGTTTCTGAAGATACTATTCAACCTTTTTGTGTTACCATTCAACAGTTTTTCTTTTAAACTGTGTCTTTGACTGTGGCATTTCCTCTTAGGAAATACCTACCTAACAAACAGCTCATTAAATCATTGATAAGATTCTGTTAAACAAACACTGGTTAATACAAGATATCAGTCCCTGACAAGCACATGCACAAAATGTTGCACTTACCGCTTTTCTGAAAGCTTTTGTGGGTTTTCTTTTGAAGTGGAGCTGTTGTTCAGGGCTAGAAGAATTATTGGATGAGCTACTAAATAAATAATGAAGCCTATAGTTATGAAATAATTTTTTTTCATTTTTAAAAATCATTACCATATATGTGTATCTCATTCTCCCCCCAAAATATTTTCACCAGCTCTTCTCTCAGAGGCAGTAACACACAGCAGTAAGCTAAAAAAGAAACAAGAGTTATTTTTGCAAATCCTTGTGCCATTGCATCCTTTGCTTGTTAAAAGCCAGGCTCAGACACCAGAATTTAAGCCATAAAATCCTGACAAACACAGGTACTGAACTATTCAGTTTCCCTGAGGAAGCTTAACAGCTCTGAATGTAGAAAAAGTGCTGATATTAGTCAGGCAAATGCAAATTGTGAATAATTTCAGTGAATGCTGGAATTATTAATATTGCATTTCTGCTACACTCTTGTGTGCAGGAAGTCATATCACAATTTCTAGAAGACGGGAAAGGTGCTTTTTTTGGTGGTGACCAGTCCATGTTGAATATGTTCAATATGATAGAGCCTACAGATTTGAAGTGTGTAATCTAATACAGAAGTGACTTCAGAGAGCATCCTACCCCCTTAAATGTTTCAGAATATGTTAAAATAAAGTCAGTTAAAATTCAGGTAGAGCTTTAAAAAAAAAGTCAGTCTATAGGAAGTAAAGGCTTATGAGGCTGGAATTGGTCAGACAAAACAAAGTTATTTAACATGGTTACAACTATTTCTCCAACTGTTTTTGAATAGTCTTTTTGGTTCCAACATGAATTAGAGGGAGACATGATAACCTAGAGACTCGCTGTCTCTCACCTGCAGTGAAGCTTAGGTCCTCGTATATAATAATGGGATAATGGAATTTCTGGCTCTTTGAATATAGGTATTTCTCAAGTCAGATGTAGGGAGGAGGAGGTTTTAGTATTGGTCTGTTTTATTCCTTTAATTGCAAAATAAATTGTGTATAAAGGCAGAAACAGCAAACACTGGCTATTTGTCTATTGTCCAGAAAGACAAATTGGTTGAACTACTTGGTATGTCATAAAATATACAGAATATATGGGGAAAGCTGTTGCAACACCTGGAAACATGTACAGTAGTCTTCCTTATTCACATGCTGTGATATTGGTTCTCTAATAACTTTTCAATCTTTTCAGTCAAACCTGCCTTTTCTTAGAGACAAATGTCATGTAAGTTCAGATAAGAGCCAAATCTGCTTGTTTAATGAGAAGTGACAAATGACAGTGGATTCTGATAGAACATATCTAACTTATAAATGTAGTACTCTAAAACAATCAATGGTCATTTATTAATAATTTTTGTAATTTTTTAACTGGAATGCTATTGTTGAAAGATGCATCTGAGATGCATCTTAGCTGCTGCCAATGTTGCATATTTTGACCACAAGAAGAAATGCTGGTTTGCATGAACCATGCTTGTTTACTATGCTTTAGTTTTCTATAATGTAATTTTAATTAGAAGTAATGTTCATTTATTTTATTAAAAAAAAAAGAGCAAAAAACACCATCAAAATATTTAATCATCATACCAATGCCATGCTGCATTACATAAAAATCTTAAATAGAATCTTAAGCAATAAAATCAAAACTAAGTAACATGAAATGCTAGAACACTTGCATTTCAATCATGGAAACTTCTAGTCCAGGCTGTATGATGAGGAGGACAAAAAGCCTGCAAGCTGATAGAGAGGAATTACCTGTCAGGATATGATGAACTGTCAAGGGAAATTAAGGGAGGCTTGCCTAGGACTGTGGCAATATGTAATGTCTCCAAGAGAAGTGTTGTGATAATACTTTCAGGCCTTGTTCTGGGTACCAAGCAGCCCCTTCAGATATGCTGGGATGACAGAGCTGGATGAAACCCACACAAAGGTTTGCATATCTAGAGACTGTATGTCTAGTAAAGCACAGTGACTGTACAGCTGAAGAAGTATTTACAACTTTTAAAGACATTAATTTCTTTGGGATGTTATCGTTCTCTCCTTGGGGAGGACTGGGATGGAGAGGATTCCAAAGTAAACCTGGGGGGTGATTCCTTGCTGCTGTTATATCACTTACTCATAGGATAGAATTAGCTCCTATTTCCAGACAGAATATTAATTTTATTAATTTAATAAAGACCATGTACATATGACCTGTATTCTTATGACACAAGACCTGATTTCTACCTAACCTAACTAAGGTCATTTACACCCAAACTACATGTAAAATATTATCTTGGCAGAATGGGAATGTGTTATGCATATTTAACACAGACCTACCGATGGTGCAAGGCAGGAAAGACTTTTCTATTTTTGGATTATATTTTTATCTCAAAAGCAACACAGAAATATAAAACACATAAACCCATTTATTTTTTATAATGATGTATTGCTGTAAGTCACAGTTTCAGCTGACAATCTTTACTCTCAATTGACCCATTTTGTGAGATTTTGTAAACTAGCTAATAAACCTTTGCTCTTGCTACTGTTCAGTTTAATACAGTTCATTACATTAACTACTGAAATAAAAACTATGGTTTAGTAAATTAAAAACTGTTCCAAATGTCGTAATAATAAGCACATTGATATTTGTTCACAAATATACTTTCATTTCACATGCTACTCAGCACAGAAAAGTTCCTCTGATTCATCTTTCGAGTTACCTTTTAAAGACTGTTTTTCTGAGTTTGGATTTAATTTATATGCTTCAAGAAGTATCAAATGCAAAACCAAGAGGTAAAAAGCATATGTCAGTCTCTAGGAGCTTGGTCTCTAGGAGCTGTATTGGAGTTTAGGGCAGAGGGGGCTACTTGGGGAAGTAGAGTGCAGTTGATGCTGATGTCCTACTTGTTTGCTGTCTCTGGAGTGTAAGTAGGCAATTTAGAAGGTGGATGTTAGACTTGGTGAACATTATAAGACTTTTTGTTAGCCCAGACAGTGGCATGACTCAACTAGTAATGTTCAGTCCAATGCAGATCAGTAAAAGGTTTTGTCCACCACTTTGTTGGCTATCTGTTGGATGAGAAAAGCCTCTGCTGTGGATGAATGGTCTCATGTTTGGAGTAATGGTATGTGATGTCTGTGATGGTGGGATGGTTGGATGGAGTACAACAGTGGGATACAGCTGTTATTCAGTATTGAGATGGATTTTAGGCTTCTTGCTGGAGTCTTCTACTCTAGACAGACTAGAAAGAAGAATTTATGAGGACAAGAGATCTGTCACAGGACTATTCAGTATCTGTCTTCCTGTCAGGGAGCAGTGAGGCTTGCTGTTTCCTAAGAGGAGATGAGCCAGAAGTGGAAGATTACCTCCAGTGATGGAAAGAGGGTACAGAGGGATCTGAAACCAGATCCAATGCCTACCCAGGGATCTCAAATGGGAATACCTGGAAATTATGTCAAAGACAGGACTAGAGACAAGCCTACAACATACATACAAGACTTTGGCTCAGGAGACAAGCTATCTACATTGTAAATCCAAGTACATCCAGGAGGCAGGGCAAGAGACAAGGAATGGAGGCTGGTATGACTGAAATGTAAGTTCAGTGAGGTTTGAATGCTAAGGAATCCCTGTCCCATGGGCAGGGCTTGTAGGAGAAAGCCCCAGATCATCAGATTCAGGATGCTAACACATGTTGGTTGGCTCATGCCTCTACATAGCACTGAATTCTTGCTGGCAGCCAGAGCTGAATTCTGAAGCGAATTTGTAACCCAGCAAAAAGCAACTTAACAGGAGTCCTGTAATTAAGTGTATGTAGTGGGTAGATAAGACATCAGTGTGGCAGGTTCTATTGGTCTACTCAGACCAGTGATGCTCAGTAGTTAGGTATATATAAGGTTTATTCCAGCCAGGGCTGATGCTATTTTCACAATATGTGTGACCAAGATTTAAGGGAAGATGCTCTGTGAACTTCTCCATGCTAGTTGATTCTATGATGTTTGATGAGTGGGAGGTTTTTTTCTCCCCACAACCTTAACCAGTGGGGAAAGCCATCTTCTCAGATCCCGCTTCCTCAGCTTCACGAACCTATGAAGACTGATTGCATTATATGTGCTGGAACCTTTCCAAAAAGGTCAAAAAATCAGGTCTTACAGATTTAAATGAAGGCTTGCCAGCTTCTGTAATTAGCAGGGTTTTATTCTGGCAAAACTTTCTAATGTTTATTTTCAATGAAATAAGAATGAACTGCAAACAGGAAGTACACTTTCCCTCACAAAATTTTGATCTTCATACTTTATGAGTTCTCCATAGAATTTTTTGGGAAGGCCATTCAAGCTTACCTTAGAAGAAAATTTTTAATACGCAGCTTTCAAATGCAGGTCCAACTCTCCAAGAATCTCTTCTGGTGGTGGCTGTGGGACACCACTCTGCTACGTTTGATTTGCTTCTGTGCATTAAACCCAGGTCATCTTGTACAGCTTATGTCCTTTAAACTAAGGTAGTTAGGAAAACATGTTCCATTTGTAGCATGTACAGGTTGATACCACTCTGGTGATAACTGACTATAGCGAGTTAGTGACTGTCAAAGGAATGAATTTTATGCCTGAGGAATATTAATGTGAGGTGCTCATGCATAAAAAGGAAGTTGGTTGAAATTTGCATCATACTTTCTGCACCTGCTTGAATGAACTGTTAGATTATTGTACCAGGCTGCCTCAGTTCAAATACTTCAGCTTTGCCATTCTCAATGGATTAGTAAAAATAATTGTGTGGTTTAACAGAGGAATTTATATTGTGTTTGAGAGTCTTTGAGCAAACACCAGAGAGTGAAAAATACATTATAGACCTAGTGAGCCATGCTGTGGGAAATGTAAACTAAAGCAGTGATATATCCTTAGGAGTTGCATCCCTTTGCTGCTTGTGAAAAACCTTCTATTTTAATAAATTGTGAATGAATAAGAATAAGATCAGTGGTATAAACTGATGAATGAAGTTTATTAAACTGTAACTATGATACAATATTTATGGAAGAATAAGGGAAATAATTACATTTTCCAGGGACAAAGTTAAATTTGATCTCTGAGGCCATGCCCAAAAGACAGCTTCTGACTCAAATGCTTAGGTTTTAAAGAAGAGTGTACTGTTTTCCTTGTACATGTCTTTACATGGCTCCTCTCACTTTGTGAGGAGAGAGAAAAAGTTGCCTTTATTTATTAAGATGGAGATAGTAAAGTATACTAGTCTCCTCATGTATTTATCTCCTTGGGCTTCTTCCTTGTGATTAAGAATGCAGTAGGTATTGATATCATAGGTGTTGACTGCACAGGTGTTCCCACAGCTGCACTAAGGGTAATAGAAGTTGAAACAGAGTTATTATAACATACACACTCATGGGTCATATGGAAGAGAGAACACAACGAGATGGTAAGGGTAAAGCAGTAAATGTACTCTAGATTTTCTATATTTAAACAAAGAAAAATAAAAAGTGTCACACAGCATGGAGGTCAAATCAAGGTAGCACTCAGAAGAGAAAAACAGAGAAAACAGATTGTGGTTGAAAGTGCAGCTGTAAACGTACTAGCTGAAGTTATTACAGAGGGTTATCTGGTCCAACCTCCCTGCGCAGAGTCATCCTAGAGCACATGACACAGGACTGTGTCCAGATGGTTCTTGATTATCTCCAGTGAGGGAGACTCCACAACTTTTCCAGTGCTCGATCATCCTCACAATAAAGAAGTTATTTCTTATATTCAGGTGGAACTTTCTGGCATCAGTCTCTGCCTGTTGCCTCTTGTATTTCTTGGCACCATTGAGAAGGCCCCATCTCTTGGCACCCTCCTTTAGATATTTATACACATTACTGAGGTCACCTCTCAGTTGTCTCTTCTCAAGGCTGAACAGACCCAGCTCTCTCTTTCCTTGTAAGAGATACTCCAGTTCTCCAATCATCTTTGTTGCCCTTTGCTGAGCCCACTCCGGGAGCTCCATGTTGCTCTTGTACTGAGCAGCCCAGAACTGGACACAGCACTCCAGATGTGGCCTCACCTGGGCTGAGTAGAGGGGCAGGATAACCTGCTGACCTGCTGGCAATGCTCTTCCAAATGCACCCAAGGAGACCATTGGCTGCCTTGGCCACAGGGGCTCACTGCTGGCTCATGGACAGCTTGTTGTCCACCAGGACCCACATGTTCTTCTGTGCAGAGCTGCTTTCCAGCAGTTTGGCCCCCAGCCTGCGCTGGTGCAGGGGGTTATTCTTCCCCAGGCACAGGACTCTGCAGTTGCCTTTGTTGGACTTCAGACAGTTCTTTCTGCTCGTCTTTCCAACCTGCTGAGGTCCTTCTGAAGGGCTACACAGCCCTCTGTGGTATCTGCCACTCCTCCCAGTTTTGTGTTTTCAGTGAACTTGCTGAGAAGGTATCTGCCCCTTCCCCCAAGTCAATGAATAAGTTAAACAGTACGGGACCCAATATTGACTCCTGGGAGACACCACTAGTGACAAGCCTCCAGCTAGACCCTCTTCTATTGATTTTGTCCCTCTGTCATGTGCCATTCAGCCAGTTCTCAATCCACCTTGCTGTCCACTTATCCAGTCCATACTTCCTAAGTTTACCTATGAGGACATTGTGAGAGGCAGTGTCAGAAGTCTTGTTGAAGTTGAGGTAGACAATACACACTGCTCTTCCTTCATCCATCCAGGTGGTTGTCCCATCATGGAAGGCCAGCAGGTTGGTCAAACATGATTTACTTTTAGTGAATCCATGCAGACTACTCCTGATCCCCTTCTTGTCATCCGTGTGGATAAAAATGGCCTTCAGAATGAGGCACTCCATCAGCTTTCCATCGACTGAGTTAGGCTGACTGCTGCTATTTCCCTGTGTCCTCCTTGCCCCTTTTGAAGACTGAGGTGACATTTACTTGCTTCCAGTGCTCAGGAAGATCTCAGAACTCTCCTGATCTCTGCAACATTTCAAAGATGACCATTAAAAGCCGTTCTGTTGTGTCCACCAGCTCTCTCAGCACTCGCGGGTGCATCCCATCAGGACCCATGGAGTACCCATTAAATCTGCCTAGGTGTTCTCTAACAGAATGCTCCTTAAGAGAAGGAAAGTTTTCTAGCCAATGTTCCTTTACCCTAGTCTCCTGGGTCAAAGATTCCCAAGGGTCGGCCATGTCAGTGAAGACTGATGCAATGAAAGCATTCAGTTACTCTGCCTTCTCTGCATCCTTTTCTTTAATAGGGTTCCCTCTCCATCTAGTAATGGGCCCATATTTTCCTTTGTTTTCATTTTGTTATTAATATATTTGAAGAAACCCTTCTTGTTGTACTTGACATTCTTGGCCAGGTTTAATTCTAGATGGGTTTTGACCTTGTCTCATTTCTACTTATACTGACAACCTTTCTATATTCAGCCCATGTGACCTAACCCTGTTTCCATCTCCTGTATATTTTCTGCTTGAGTCTTTATTCATACATTAAGATCTCTCTTTAACCTCTTTGCCCAATTTCTTGCTCATTGGGATGCACTGTTCTTGAGCCTGGAGGATGTGATCCTTGAATATCAACCAGCTCTTAGATTTCTCTTTCCTCAGGACCTGTTCCCATTGGATTCTTTCAAGAGGATCCCTAAAGAGGCTAAAATTAGCTCTCCTGAAGTCCATGGTTACAATCTTATTTGCTGCCCTGCTTTTTCCTCGCCTCCTTCTTTGATACTGAACTCCACATTCTTATAGTCACTAGAGCCAAGGCTGCTCCCAACCTTCACATCTCCAGCAAGGCCTTCCCTGTTTGTTAGTATGAGGTCAGGCAGCACATCATACCTTCTGGGGTTCTCACTACCTGTGTCAGGAAGCTGCCATCACTGCTTTCCAGGAACCTTCTGGGCTGTTTGTACTTCAATGTGTTGTTTTTCCAGCAGATGTCAGGGTAGTTAAAGGCCCCCACAGGAACTGTGACTTCGAGACTGATTCAAGCTGCCTGTAGGCATCATACACTTACTCCTCCTGCTCAGTCTACCTGTAGCAAACACCCACAAAAATGTCACCCTTACTAGTCTGCTGTTTTATCCTAATGTAAAAGCACTTGACTGGCTTGTCCTCCACTCCAAGGGAGAGCCTAATACATTCCAGGCATTGCCTCACACAGAGAGGAACTCTACCACTGCAGTTTCCCGGTCTCTTTCCTACACTATATAGCCCTTCAGGACTATCTCATCTTGAGGCAAAATGTTTTTTTTTTTTTTAACTCTTGTGCTGTCACATATGTACATTCATATTAGTTTAGCTGCTAATCCTACTGGAAACCTCATTCCAAACCTTCTACTGTGATGGTTAGGAAATCTTCTAATTATCAGCTAGAAACATTCATGTCCAGTTTGTACCCATCTGTTTTTATTTCATTATCATCCCCAATTATCAGAGGAAAAAATTATACTTGGACTGAGCAAACACATCTTCTCTAGGTCCTTGCTTTAAGAGGAACTTCACTTCCCCAGTCTCCATCCTGCTCTCCATCCTCTTGAGAGGTGTGGAAAGAAAGGTTGTCATTAAAGAATGAGGCAAAATTGTAGTTGAGTACATCAACTTTCTCCTCATCCTTTGCTACCAGTTTTCCAACACTGTTTATCAGAGGGTGTACACCCTCTGTGGCCTTTCTTTTCTGGTTAACATACCCATAAAAGCCCTTTCTGTTATTCTTTGCATCCCTTGCCAGGTTCAGTTCCGTCTTTCTCCTCCCGTCACTACACAACCATACTTTGTCTTTATACTCTCCCTGGGTCACCTGTCCTAGCCTTAATTGTCCATTCATTTGCTTCTCTCCCTTCAGTTTGATCAGCTCTCTCTTGCCTTCTTTGCCTGATTTCTTGCTCTTGCCTTTTATGGAAGTCTTCCTTAAAGATCTGCCAGCTCTGTTCCACCCCTTTGTTCCCAGGGTCAGTTTTCCACAGGATCTCACTATCTCCCCGGAAGGCTGGAAGTCTGCTTTCCTAAAGTTCAGGAGCCTAATCTTACTCCTTACCTCACCCGTATTTCTCAGGACTGTGAACTCCACCAGTGCAAGATCACTGCAGCCCAGGCTTCATCAAATTTTGGCATCCCCAATAAGCTCACTTGTGTTGGTGACCAACAGATCCAGTAACATATCTCTTTTTGTAGGGCTTTCTATTATCTGGGTCAAGAAGTTATACTCCATGCATTCTAGGAGTTTCCTGAATTGCCTACAGCTTGCTGTGCTACTTTTCCAGCAGATGTCAGGGTGGTTGAAATCTTCCAGAACGGTAAAAGCCTCTGAGTGCAATGCCTCCAGTAGCTGGAGTAAGAAGGCTCCATCAATAGGATCCCCTTGATCAGAATGGCTGTAGTAGAAACCAACAAGAAGCTTCCCTTTGTTTCTTCTGTTTCTGATTCTTACCCACAGGCTTTCAACCTGCTTGTGGCTGTTCTTCAAAGACAGTTCTTCACACTCAATCTACCTGTTGTGGTGGATGCCTCCACCTCTCCTTTCTCCCCTTTCTCTTCTGAACAGCCTGTAGACATCAATAGCCACACTCAGTCATGACCGCAATGACCCTTGTGTATCTCTTCCAACTCAGGATATTCTGTAATTCTATTATACCAGTCAGGCGAACTATCCTACCATGTCTTTAACTGCAATGAGAGCAAAGCCCTATGGGTGCACACAGACCTCTAGTTCCTCCTGTTTTTTTCCTGTACTGCATGTGTTGATCTGCAGGCATTTTATGATTGAGTCGATATCCAAGTGGGGATGAGAAGGACTGCCCCATAGTCCCATGGTTATTTCTTCGGATGTTTGCTCTTGCTGGAGATATCCCTTTTTGAGCCTTCTTTTACTATTTAGGTGGTTGCAATAGTCCTCCCTATACCGCACCTTGTCTTTGTGGACCCTGGCAACATCCATATCCTTCTTCAACTCTAGTGTAAATCTTCCTCAAAAAGCCATGCTAAGTCCTGAGCTAAGATTCTTTTCCCACTTTGAGACAGGTGGACCCTGTTTGTTGCCAGTGGGCTCTCTGTCATATAAACTGATCAACAACCAAAACCCCAAAATTCTGCTGGTAACACCAGTCTCAAAGTCAAGTGTTCATCTGCATTATTTTTGTGTTTCTTGTCCCAACATTCCCTGTAACTGGCAGGACAGAACAGAAAACAACTTGTGTTCCAAATCCTTTGATCAGTTATCCCTAGGTCTAGAGGTCCTTGGTCATCCACAGCCTTCTTGCTGAGACTTCATCAGCATCCACTTGGAAAACCAGTGGTGGGAAATAATCAGTGGGCAATACCAGGCTGGGAAATTTATTGGCAATGTCCCTGACCCAGGTCACAAGGAGGCAACACACCTCCCTGCAGGTCGGGTCCAGTAGGCCCTTCATTCATTCTAAAATGGAGTCACCAGTGACTACTACCCTTCTTTTTTCATAATTGAGGGTGTTGTGATGTGGGGAATAGGCTATGAAACTCAAGCATTTTCAATTTTAAAACAGTTAATTTTTTATTCTTATATTTTATTTGAATTTACTTGATATTGTGCTCATTCTGAATCACTCTGGACTTGGGCCAGTATTTTAGATTTAAGTAATGTGAACCTTTTCTCATTTGTAGTATATTCTAAATTTAGAAATTCTTTTTAAAAAAGAAGCTTCAGAACACTGAGTATCATTTTACTGAGTATCACTGAGTATCATTTTACTTTACACAGTTAGAGAAATGGGCCTTGAAGACCAAGAAAATAGTAAAAAGTTTTCACATGTGGCTTGAGTATGTTCACAACCCTGTTGCTTGAGTATAAAATTTAATTACTCTAATTATTTTTATCAAACTTTACAAAATATTCCCCTAGTATTACATGAGGGAATTAAATAGGTTGAAACCCTTTTGGTGACTTTGGGAGATATCGCAAGCATTGCAGAGAGCAAGCAGGACTTGAAAAATGATGTGTCTGGGAGTTGTCTGCTCTGACTCATTAGGTTGTAGTTACTTACTTCTTTATGCTGTTAATGAACTTCGTGCTTTTGAAATATGTACCAGGAGCAGGCATAGATTTATCAAACAACTGTGGTTCTCATTCTGGTTCTTGTGTTCATGTGCTCATCAATTAAAGGAACTCTCTATCGTTAATGTACTTGATAATTTTTTGGTGTACCACAGTAGAAACATGATATGGCCTATATTCCTAACAGGGTATCAACTTTTAATACCAAGGCTTAGGTACTGTAGTTGCATGGTTTAAATCTGTCTCACAACCTTAAAAATCTAACCAAACAAAACTACAGCGAACAAATAAACAAGCTAACAAACAGACACAAACCCACAAAAATCCTCCACACCCCTCTCTAATCCATACCAGCATTGTTTTCCAGTTTTTCAAGATACAGGCTACCTCACTAGAAAAATGTGGTTCATGGTGTCAGGGCAGCCTGTTGAAGCTGGTCCCAGGAGTTAGAAATTTGGGGTTGTTTACCTCTGAAAGATGCCTAATGTTCAAGGCAGTAAGAGAGGGACACTCCTACAACTAGTGCAGTCCACAGTACCAATCATACTGAAATGATAGACTTAGGAAATTATAGCTTCTGGAGCAAGAGTGCAATTGTTTAGATAACCTTTGTGTGGGATACTTCTCTCATATCTAAGGAAGATCCTTTGTACCTAGTTTTATCATTGGTCCAGGAAGCATGTTCTGAGTTCTGAGCCTCGAATACTGAATGCAGTGTTGGGTCAGAGCAGTACAGTTCATGAACTGTAACCCACAAGCTTAGTAAATATTCACCAAGTAACTCTATTCTGCATTATTCTGAGCTTCTTATGAGGCAATGGTGGTGGTAGGAAGGTGATTTATTTTAATTTTTTTTCAGGTAGGATGGATCATACTGATACATGGTTCTTGGATCCAGCCAAATTCAGTGTCAGCATCTGACCTTTTTTGTAGATGGCTGGCAAGTGGAGCCAGAGGCTAACATGCAATTTTGCCTGGATCTTATGCTTCTGAGTAGTAGCCTTTGGCTCCCAGTTTCCCTCTGAGCATGGATGCAGGAGAACTGGACTGTGTGGTTCCCTCTCTCCTGGTGGGTTCAGTACCCTATACCCTGATAACCTCTATGGCAAAGTTACAATGTACTAAGGATTAGTCTCTGAGCTCCTTTGGGTTCAAATGAAGTTCCAAGTGTTGTGAGGACTCTCAGTTTCTGGAGTTCAAGTCCCTGGGCTAGATCCTGAGATCAGAATTCTCACTGGTCTTCTGTGATACCTGCAGGTATTTAGCCATGTGCTGCTGGGGCCAAGTCCTGATCCCATGTGCTACAGAACAGTCACTGGCTTATGGAAACTCCTTGTTTAGCCTTCAGTGGGTCTTCAAAAAGCATCATGCTGCAAAGTGTGCACAGTTGCTGCTTTAATAAATTCTTTTCTGATTTAAGATTAGGGGTTTGTAAATTATTATATTATGTTGCCTTCTTAAAAAATGAGATTGTTTAATAAAAGTCTATTTTCCAGTTGCCTTTGCAGTATCTGAAATTTACCTTTTTATGAGAGTAGTGTTATAAAAATGTACAGGGGAACAGAGAGAGAGAGAGAGAGAAATACTATAGCAGTTTATGGCTATGTAAACAAACCACCTTTGTAGGAATTCAGTCATCTTTAACAGCTAGGAGGTGATGCTTTTAGTGATGGTGATCACCTTCCAGGTGATGGTAAGTACTTAACCATCTCACAGTAATTTAAAGAGGAGTCACAGCTCATCTATCTTTTTCTAATAGTTACAATGAATATATTTGACTGTAAGCATTTAGCATTTACCCTTCATGGGTCACTGGATGGGTTAGTCTTAAAGCATCTTTAGGGAGAGATTATTCTAATAAAGCCTCTCTACATCCAATACACTGTATTAGTATTTCATGCTTCTTTAAAAAAAAAATAAATAAACCAAGCAGCAGGCTACATTTCCTAATCAACTGTGTTTCAGACATAACATCCCATATGTTGGGAGTGATGTGGACTTTCAGACAGAATAGATTAATGGCAATATTTCATTTAAATCCTTTTTGGGGAACTAGATATCCTTAACAGGCTAACCGGAAGGCACTCTGATTACTGTTTTGAGACCATGTTCTAGGAGCATCTTAAAAGCAACATTTTTATATTGCTTTTATTGCTGCCTCCTCATTTAATCTCAATTTTATTAATTAATAAATTGTGTGCAGAATGTTTTACCTTAAAATTTGCAAGCCATGCAAGCATAAAATGAGATCTTCATTTAGTGTTTCTTATTTTCAATGTCAGTCATATTTTACAGACACTGAATTTTTCACAATGAAGTACAATTGTTATCCATTTTCATGTAGGTTGCACACTTTTCTTGCCTGATTTACATCTGCAACACTCACTGTGCTCAGTAGCTTACAATTTTAGGAAGTAGCTCAGGACAGGGACTGAAAAACATCATGTTTAGTTAAAAGTGGAAAGGGATTTTAGTTTACAGTGTAAATATGAGGGCAACTTTCTTATCACATTTCCTTGCTCTGTCATTAGAAAGAAAAACATCCTTTCTTCCCTATTTTCTTCCCTAGTTAAGAAACTAATGGAAAATCTACATGTAAAATTCTGTGCTTCTACATTTGAAAATACTGTGGTAAGCACTGAGGAAGGGCTTGAGGTTTTTTTCTTGACTTTTAATACTTACTACTAAAACTGCCATGTTGTTAGGAGCATTTGGTCTCCTATTAGTATTTTTCTCAGTGAATAAGGTCTGAGTGTCTATAAAATATCAAAAAGTGAAAGACCTTAACTTCTTCAAGACATAAAACAAAACTTTAATCTAAACAGGGAATAAAGCAATGCACTGACACCTACCTCAGGTCTGTGAATCTGCATAGCCTCAACTAGAGGATGTGGAATTGGCTCACTTTTAGATAATCTTTGAATCTTGATGATGATGATACTGAAATTAGAACCAGCAAGCATATTTTTGGGGATTTTTGGCACTTCCTTGGGATTACAGCAGAGTTGAGACTCCTGCTTCAGAACTTGGACCAAGAAGACTCAACTAGGGAGGAAGCTATATTATCTAAGATAAAACATCAAGTTCTTTACATAGCCAAGATATAAGTTAGTAAATAGCATACATCCTCCAATTTTTAATATAGGAAAAATCATGATTTTACTTGAATGCAAAGTTCCAGAGACAGTAGCAATCAGCTCACCAGAAATTAGTACATAGAATGGTTTTGGCAGAGGAATTAATGTGTGAGCTCCAAGATTTTGGGAGTTGCTTTGGTGAAGATAATTAATTTGTGTCAGATAACAGAGAAAAAAAAGATGGTGCCTCAAAGAAGGTCTTTCTGAAGGATTCAAGAATGGATGCTTCAAGGTGCAGCTTCTCCTTACTTTTCATACTTCCTGTGATACCACTGGATACAGCCCATAAACAGTGCCCTTTTAGGCATGGTAAGATCTCTGGTGGTTTTTTTTGAGAGTGCCTTAGGTCTAAGTTATTCAAGTGTGAGAGCTAAGTATTTAAACATCTTTAAAAAACTGGTTCATGGACTTTTAAAGATTAGCTTGCCTTAATTTCCAGTCTTTCAGGCATTGTCTATGGTAGTCACTTTTGAAAATGGGTATAGAACAAGGGACTCAAAATATATCAGGAGGATCAAATAAAATAGGAGGTACATAAATTAAGGCAGTTTGATGTGTTTATATGGACTTTTTCCTAAGAGTTTCCAAGCACCTTAACTTAATGCTAGACTCTAAGAACCAAAAAAATGTGCCTTACCTTTGCTTCACCCAGGTTTCCTCTGTACAAAGTAGGGATAATAGCTTGGCCCTGTCTCACAGTGATAAAAACATTAAAAGATTGCAAGATTTTTTTCCAGTACCATAGTAATGGGGGTTATACAAACATCTTAAATAGTCGAAAGGTAAGTTGAAATGGCAAAGCAGAGGTCATGAGCAACTAGAGATGAGATGTAGAAGGGGGCAAAGTTGTGCAAGGCCTGGAAGGCCTGGTAATAACTTTATATACTGTGTTATGTCTAGAAGGGAAACTTTCAGCTTTCACTGACCTTTATTTTGAGCTTTTTTGGTCTCTATTTTATTTGCAGTTACATGTACTGACATTTGTACAATTTCACATTTGTCAAAGACAGAAATCTGACAATTTTCTCTTTCAGACTGTTTTAAATTGTGAGTGTGGGTGCATGTATGAAATTAGCCTCCTGTTAACTACTATGGCACGCAATTAGAATTTGTAGCATGGGTACAAAATTCTTCTTGTTATAGTAATGGATGTAGAGGTACTCTTGTGTTTGATCTGAGTAGAAATTTTACCTAAGATATGTCATGAAACCTTTTTTATGTCATAAGAACTGGCAGAAACTCATATATCTAGGCTTGCCTCATATTTTCCAGTGTGTTTGCAGAAACCTATGATTTTATTAAACTCCAGTCTTAAGTTTCTAAACTTCAAACGAAAAATTTTTGTGTTATATGATTTCCGAGGTTAAGTTTTGCCTGCAACAATGATGACTTTACCTGAAGTAACAGTAGCGAAATACTTATTGCCCAGCATTGTTATTTTACTTGTACTTTGTCTTGCATATACTGGAACAAAATTTGGCAGTTCTCTCAAAGCCTCCAAATTTGGCTCTTCTATCATAATTAAGAAATCACCTTTTTCACACTCAGCCTTGTTAATCACTGGCAGCTAAATTACTGGAGGAGTCCAGCTTGTACCTGCTCATGGGACTCATCTCAGATGTACCAAAACTGAACAGGACAATTGCCACTGCTTACCCATGATTCTGGATCTAGACTTTTGCAAAAAACTGCTCTGTCTAAAGAGCTAGTTTGGAGAGGGTTATGGGTTGAGACAAAAAGTTACTGAGCCAAAAGCAACAGAAAAAGAAATGCACAGTAGCAGCAGCAATATTAGTAACAAGAGTATATAAAAAGAGAAGGAGCTTTACATACAAAAATGTGTTCACCATCTCAGCTTAATTCTGTGTGGCCACTAGGACAAAGACTAGGCAGGTGCTCCCCGCAGTGCTCTCCCTGTCCCCAAGCCCGAGACAATGGAAAAAAAATGATGGACAAACTCCCAAAATCTAGATTATCAGTGTTGTGCCATGCTGCCACTTGGTTCCCCATGTCTGCTTCCTGCACTGGTGCTACTGTTGTTGACCACTCCACTCCACTGGGGCTTGGTTCCATGCAGTGTCACCACTTTTGACCAGTCTGGTCCTCTCCATTGGGCTGAGCTCTGTTCTCTGCCCAGAACCACACTGTCCCAAGGGATGATAAGGGATAGGCAAGAGAAGGTATGGTCCACGCAGCTGGCCCCAGCAGTCTCTCCGTGGAAGAGGGGGAAACAAAACTGGCACACATCTGGGATGCACTCACCTTCTCTTGCTGCTGAATCCACCAGTGCTACAGAGTAGCAGCCTAGCCCTGCCCACACAGGGAATTTCTGCCCCTTCCCTCTGCCCTTTCCCTGCTCCCAGGACACCACTGAAGAAAATTACTTCTTCCTTCAGTTCAGCAACTACTCTGCAGAATTAATAATTTCAAAATCCACTAGAAAAATATATCTTACCCACATGGTAGTGACTGGCTGCCAGAGGATCCCTGCTGCCTTCTCACTTGACCTGCATGTGTAAGAAGTCCCAGTCTATTAGACCTTAGTCTATTTTAGTTGTTTTATCGTGTTAGGACATTAAAATTCCAGCTTTGATCACTTCAAGGTTATGAGACGGTACCCCTAAGACCGAGACAAACTTAATGTTAGTAAGTCCTTATTTCCATATGCTTGACTACAAGTTCATTTTTCTTTTGACCTAGTGATCTGAGAGAGATTGTGGCTCTTCACATTGCTTGAGCACATGAAACACTAAACATATTTTCATGAGATATCTGAAGTAGGAAAATCACCTTAGCCATAGGGTTGTCTGTAAATTTCATCATTTCATCTCCTGCAATCAGCGGTTGTCTTTAGGAAAGCCTATACTTTGGATAAACAGATGGCCTGATCCTGCTCCTGATGGAATAGTGGGGTTTTCCATTACTGAGACACATACAGGGGACAGGCCTAGAAACATCTGAACTAAGAGGCTGGAAAAATTTGTCTTTTGGACATTTTTATAATTTTAAAGGTGTTTACTGAGTGATTCACTTTCTCCTTGTCTCATTTTGGCATTGAGTTATCTGGCTAAAAACCAGTCTTGGAAAAGACCCTTCCAATGCTAGTCCTGCCAGAGGGTATCTGCTTCTTTACCAGTGCAGAGTGGTCTCACCAGGGAAAAGGTTTGTGTATTGAAGATATTTGCCTCAGCGCCTTGCCACATTTCACTGCATATGCCTCATCTTGCAAGTATGTCACTATCATTGTCATGAAGCATGTGTGCAGGATTAGCCCCAACTTTTGCACTTTAAAACCAGTTCTCTAGCAATGGCAACAATTTTTGCATGTATGTATAGGTGTGTATATATGTAATATTTATATCTATACACATATATTTGCGTATATACACATGTATGTAATGTGTATATATGTAATATATGCATGTATACATAAATACACACAAACCAGGTATGTATAGGCTGACTGTCAACTATTTTACATTAGATAGCAATACAATTTACTGTTTTGTGCTTAGCATGAAACTTTCAGGGAATGCATATAGACTGAAAGTATACATGCATACATGTATACATACATATAGAAGCATGCATACAAACATTCCCATTATCTGTGGTGCATTAAAAAGCAAGAAATTTTAGTTTGTTCTCCTGATGGAACTAGTAAAAAATGTGTGTTAGTGTATCAGTTCCTGTATTTCAGAAGAGAGCAGTGCAGAGACATTCAATCTGAAGTTGCTTGGTATTTTTAAGCTGAAATTAGATTCATTGCTTTGATTATTCCATTGTGGGTCTCAAGTTATATTTTAGTGTCCTTCACCCTTTTCTCCTTTATTATTTATAACCCACACTCTTTGAGCAATGACCAGGACTAATCTGTAACCTTCTGTCCTTCTGCCTGATTCATTCTCTTTTGAAACACAAAGATTGAAGCAAATATTCTCAGACTCTGTTAAAATATAGACAGCTGGATAGATATTTCTCTCGTATGTCTTATACTGAAATGAGACTTAATGGAGGTTTTGCTTTTCTAAATCTGTCTCAGTGGACCTACTTCAAAGGAACATAGTAAAGGACTGGGAAATACATATTTGGTATTCATTGTATTATAATGTATCTATCTACTGCACACATATCTACATAGGTACTCTATAGGCCTCAACCAAATCACTTGTGTGGCCATCTTGAATGTTAGATCAATGCATCCATGTTTTGTGGGCGTTTCCTCCCCTGGATGTTTTTTTGTTTCCCCTGCACCTAAATAAATAAATTAAATAGTAATTCATTTGGGCTCACTCTGCATCACAAAGAAGTGGGGCATAAAACAGCATTAGCAGAGAAACCCCTGAGGACCAAAGAATCTCACAGGGGGCTGGTCCTCTGAATGGTCTCTGTCATTCCCTAGTAGCTAATGACTGAAACAGGATCTATTGCCACTGGGAGCTTTTAATTTCCTTACATTGTACAGATTGCCCTGATCCAATGCAAAGTGACAGCTACCATTTTGGTACAGCTCATTAACAGCTTGTGCAAAAGCCAGCATGCGCCACGTCTTCACGTCTGCTGTATTGCCATGATCTGTGTTCTTGCAAGCTAGAATTCAGCCTTTGGAGAAATTCTAAAATAAAATAGTTGCAGGCATAATAAATGCAGTGTCTTAGATACCTGGGGAAAACAGACAGTATATTTAAACTTACCTTGGGGCAGAATGATTCATGTCCATATTTTAGAATAACTTGAGAAAACTCAAGGATTTATTTGCTTTGTGAAAGCCCAGCAATAATTTTTTCAAGAGCAGGAAGCACATAACAAGGAAAGTTTCCCAGGAAATTTAGGAAATATCAGGATTGCTATCAGGGGAACAGAAAGGTGAAAATTTAAGAAAATTGGAAAATTAAGGGAAAGTTCTCAAATTCCTTAAGACACGTGGAACAACAAGAACAGTTATGTCTGTCAAACACAGGGAACAAAACTAGAATAACTTTAGTTGTGTTAGGTTGGGTTTGTGTATGTGTAGTTTTGTCAACACTACTAAATTGCAACCAGCTGTGGTATCTCCAAAATCAGTGGAAAAGTCTTGCTTTAATTTGTTCAGGTGTATTTATTTTTCCAGCATGGGTTAGCAGTCCTGAAAGTTGAACTTTTTTTTTTTTTTAATAATTTTTGTTAGAAAAACAAATCCACTGAAAAAGAAACAAAAGCTTGGATTTTCCATTTCCAGATGGAGCATTTGTATTGAATAGGAGAATAGTAGAAGAGGTCCAGAGCATACTGGTGTTTCTCATGACTGAAAAATTACTCAAATGACCCTTTGAGAAGGACAAGAACTAGAACTGTCCAAATGTGGTCTAGTAATTCTAACATAGTTGATGAACCTGGAAGGGTGTCCCAAAACAGAAGAAATGTTGGTATCTGTGTTGTGATGAGTTTGTGGTGCTTCCATCTCTTCCATCTTGGATCTGAGCATATCAGGGTAGGTTCAAAGACTAATAAAAGTATACCATTACATACACTCAGAGGCCATCTCTGAGTAATTTGTAAGGGTGTTTTTATCCACCCTTCTTCAGCTCAGTGAAACTGAAAGTATTCAACACCTTCAGTGGTTATAAATGTGAGAGACAACTGCTCACTTTGGAAATCTAAAAGGTTTATTAAACCTTAACAAAAATACAACATAAGGAAAAATTTGTAGCGCTGGGAACTACCCTCGTGGGTACCACGTGGCCAGTTCCTCTTCAAGGTGGATGCTCAATCTTTTATACCCTTGGGGTTGCTTCAGCCAACCCTGGCCCCTCCCAGAGTCTGTCAGTCAGCTCTTTGCCATTTATGGGTGGAGACTGCTTCCTTGTAACTTGATCGGAGGTCAGGTATTGTCATGCTGCACCCCCTTAGTAACAAGCTTTTCCATTCCCAACTGCCCCATGGAAGGGGCATGTGTACATGCCTTCTTTTTACCTGTGCTAGACAACCCCAGTTGTCTGATGGCAACAATGCAGAGGGGGGGAAAAGGGAACTATGGTGAGAACACAGGACATTTAAACTACAATAACATAACTATACATCACTAAAGCTTTTCTTAATATTCACACAATATTCATCCCTTAATTGCGAGAGCCAATCATCTCATTATTCATCTATCACAAAGAAGAGGCTCTCTTGGAACTGAGAGTACATAATACTCTGTGGGTATTTGATGAAGGCAGAATGAAAAGTTTGGAAAGTCCAATGGGAAACAGATCACCTTTCAGTATAAAGTCCTAATTCTGAAAGAAGCAAAACCTCAGAGATGGAGTGTTAAGTGTGTCTTTCTCAGTAAAGGTAGTGAGTGACAAGTAGTTGCCATTTAAGTTCTTTTCCTAGTTTTGCTTCTGACTATTTGCTAGACTCATTGGAGTGCAATTGCCATGGGAAGTTTTTATTAGTGCATGAAGGAAATAGCATCAGATACAGGTAACATAATGAGAAAATCTGTGATACATTTATTTTTAGAGCTTACAGTCTAAGTACATAAATTAATGAAAATCTGTAAGATTTGGCACAGTTATTTTAAGATGCAAGCTTTCATTTTGATGAACTTTTCAATTTTTTTTTTTCTCTTTTTAATGTGGAAGCTGATATTAGTGCAAGTCTCGGGCCTTTAAACTAGATGAATTGAAACAATGTCACTGGCAGCTTAGCAGTTTAGCTGGGTGACTTGTAGTCACAAGCAGTAGCGTCTAGCAGGCAGAGAGACAAACCCAGGGTCTTGTAGGTTTTGGGCAGTACACAATGGGATCACTGGAGGGAGTATTGAAGTGTGTTTGGATTCTCCTATTCACATAGCAAATATATGGTTTAGTATTCAGTAAAAAGAGCCAATATATTGTCAATATAATGATGTATTTTAGAAGAAAACTGTATTTAGAAACATGTAAAACATTATGCAAAACACCTTGTTGTTTCTATTTGCAGTGCTCCTTTGACATGTATTGCTCCTCACTAATTTTTCTATCATTACGGAACATGTCAATGTATAAAAAGAATGTACATACATACACTTAATAAATAACGGAAGCATTGTATATAGAACAAAAGTGGATATAAGTCCATGATAATATGCTTAAGGAAACAGATAAGAGTATATATAATTATCTATATGATCACATGGTGTAAAGATGATTGACTATATATAAACCAGAATATCATTAACAGTGTGTTTTAAAAACAATTTTGCATCAAATGTGTATATAATTTCATTAAATGTGTCTGTATCAGAAATACATTGTGTTAAGATGGAATACGAGTAAGGTGATGCATTCAATGGACAGAAGATATGGTGGATCCTTATCAATCCAATCACTTTGAAAGGCTGTATCTTAAAAATATGTGTTAGTCAAGGGAGCAAGCTTCTAGTGTGAGTACATAGACTTGGATTAAGCTTTGCTGCAAAGAATTAGTGTTTTCACCTTGTAGAAGTGTCACACTAAACATAATGATCTCTCTGAAAACAACAATGGGTGGAGTAGGAGAAGGGCTCAGCATTAGCTGAAACAGCCATTTCACAAAGCTCCAGAGTAGCCAGTGTCTTCTCTAGATAACAACTTAACACTGACGGCTTCTGGGAACTCCCTGCTTTGAGAAAGTCCTTATTGCACTCACTGACCTCTTGCCAGGGAGCTGCTGCCTCCTAATACCAAGTTGCCTCAGAGCTTGCCTGAGTGTGGGATTATGCATGTCCCACTTCTAGCACAGCTTTGAAAAGTCTCTGTAGCTGAACTAGTGCTAACAGCCAAATTAGCCCTTTGGGTGGGGGTTATTCAGCATTATTTGGTCATATTCACCCATCAGCAAAGGAGAAAAATTTAAACGAAATTTAAATAAGCCAGTTAAGTCAGTTATGATTAAAGAAGTTAGAATTACATATGTATGCAGAGTGCATTTGTATGCATTTTAAAGTGCAGCTAGTATCACATTTACTCCCCACCCATCACATGTTGGTTCAATCAGGCACATCTCTAGAAGTAGGAAAAGCACACCAGCACTGTGTTTTGTGATATACCTCTAATCATAATTTTCCACTGTTTGGTTGGAAAAACTCAGTTTTACACAGCTGCATGGTGTTTATACATTATGTTGTGCTCGGGGGTAAGGCAAGAAAGCACTCAGCCACGTATCTTGCATCTCTAATTGAATGCATAGACAGCCTGAGTACTTAAGCTTTAAACACCATTGCTGTCTGTCTGTGACCCTCAGAAAAAATCTACAAATCAGATGTCTCAAAATTAATTAGAATTATAGATTAATATTATTTAATGATGCTTAGGAAATTTTATTTTTGCCTCCAGCTTCACTGTAAAGTGGAAAAATTAACTGTCTACTAAGAACCTACCAAAATCCTATCTTGTAGCCTTTTTTGTACATTGTTCCCCCAAAGTGCAATGGTAGTTTTTCAAGTGGAAAGGTTACATGTATGAGTTAAATTGCAGGATCAGATACTGCTCTTGGATGTGCATGAAGGATCCAGTTGATGATGATAAATGAATCAGGCCTTAGGTGGTGAAATTGGGGTCTTTTGCTCCTTAAGTTGAACTAGAGAATGTGTGGCCATGCTTTCAGAAATACATAGTGACTGTGCACCCTTAAGAAAATATTCCAAAATAACTGTATTTGTTCTCATGAGCAGGGTGTTTACAGTTGAATCACTTTGGGAACATCAGCTCCCAAAATCATGAATATAAAAATCATAGTGTTTTGATTTTTTTAATCAGTATTTTCCCACTTCTTGGTATATTTGTTGGGTTTTGAGGCTTCATGGTCCTTGTATTCATGTTTCTATTCTTGAAAACCATCAAAATATGAGATTTTTTTTTCTTTTTGTTTGGTGTGGATGAAGTTGGGGAAGAGAGAAAACCAATCTGTATCTACTTGACTGCCACAACAAGATCTTTAGAAAAACATTAAATACCTAAAGTCTCAGTCAAGCAAAGTGACTGTTAAGGGTATGTGTGATCACAAAACAGAGGACCTTGTAAGAAAATTATCAGATATGTTGGTTCCTTCTTTGTTATTGGGGCTATAACTTCTAGGATTATTAAAAAAGCAGATTTGTGAGTCCTCAAAAAGTGTAAGGCTTGTGATGAAAGTTGTACCCTGGGATGGGACATAGTGATGTATTTCCATTTTGAGTTGAGCTCTTTGCTGTCCTGTGTCAGGAGACAGATCCAAGGCACACTTTGAGGAGTTATTTAGCTTGGCACCAGGAACTGCAGGAGGATGGCTGTGGTGAGCCTGTGGAGTCAATGTGCTTCAGCTGGGCTGAACTCCCAGAAAATAGTGGGCAGTGACAATTTTTAACCCTGGGAAGAAAGGGGATGTTGCTGCATGGGGTCATCCCACTTGGTTTCCTTTTACAAACACCACAGGGGAACGGGTGTAAAAAATCTTTTTGACAGAGAGAAAATGAAACAGAAAACCTTTCAACTATGAATAAAAGGCTAATTTCTTTATTAGGGTGCAGGTTTGACCTCTTTTTATTTGTCTGTTTTTCAGAGAGTGAACTTGGTTGGTTTTTATCTTAGCTGGTGTCCCCCCCACCCTACATTTGAAGGACTTGGGTGTAGGCAAAGGAGTGTGTGTATCTGGGAACAGGTTATTCAAGCTGCAAGAAAGAGGAAATGGTATTTAAAAAACCCATTTAATTAAATGACAGCACTTGGGATTTCATTTAATTCACATTACAGGAGGAATTTAGACTTCCACTGCTACCACCTGCTGCCAGGCTGAGCTGTGAGCGTTGTTCCTGCGTCTCACCGATGCAGGTGAACTTGCTGCCGAACCACTTTCACAGTCCAGAAAGCATGACATTCCTTGTTACCAGTGGGAGGAAAGGCTAATTGAGAAGTGTGTATAAAAGCTGTAATGAGTAACATTTACATGTATTGATTAGAAGTAGGGCCACAGTCTCTCATTTATCACCACCAGCAGCTGTGAAATTTTCCCCACGTCAATTGGCACAGCTCATATTCCCGCTCCTCTGGTTCTTTATTGCTTTTTTCTTTCCCCCACCCACCCTGAACCAGAGTGCTGATCCACCAGCTGGAATGGGCTGGTAATTACTCCAGCTTCTCCACCAGCTGCCACAATTGCCAAACTGCTGGAGTGAAAAATTCCATCCTGCATTTCCGATTTTTTACATTACCACTGCATAATCATATTTGACGAATAATTAACCCGGGTTAATACTTCAGGGAGCCATTTGCAAATAAATTGATAAGTTGAATGCTGCAAATGTGCACAAGGGCTAAAGGCTTTAGTAAGCTGCTCAAAATAGCCCACTGAGTGTGTGATTTTAATACGCACACACCTCTTGACCATCTTAATTAAGAGTGGATGGTAGGTGCTGTCCTGCAGCCTCCTTTAACAGTGTTGTTAGGAGGACGGAGAGGATGGGAAACACACTCAAACTCTCCACTATATCTCTCTCATGGCAGTGGTGCAATGGATGTGAATACGTGCAGTTTTCCTCTCTTCTAGATTTAGAAACAGACACTGTTAGATCAGAAACTTGTTAAACAGGGTTGAAATAAATGAAAACTTTCCTTGCCCACTCATTGGAGAGTAAGTTTGGAGAGCTATTTCCCCTGCCACTAACAACAGCATGCAGGTCAGTGAGAGAGCAGAGTCCTTTTTGGAATTATATGTATTTGTATTTTGTTTTCAATTAAGGCAGCTGCACTGTATTTTAAGTGCATGCCTGTTCTTTGGAATTTTAAGTGCATGCCTGATCCTGGAATTCTGAGATAAGTGAAAAACCTCTCTGGTTTAAACATCTACTTTCTTCAGCTTCAGTTTTTAGTGTGTTTGGCATAATGTTATTGGAGCAGGATGGCAGCAAATAATAGGTGATTGGAATAAATATTTTTGATTTGTTCTGCACAAAACAAAAATACACAAATCAAAACCCAAAACCCCAACGAATTTCTGTTGTGGGTTTTTCTGGCACAGTTACTGTTATCCAGGCAAATATTTCTTCCTCAAGATGGCCAGTAAATGCCATAAAAGTGTTCTGTAGCATAGTTTTAGACAGAGCAAGATACACTACTTAGAGTTAAATGAGAGTCACATTATTGCAGATGTTAACTGGAGTTTCTTTTCATTTTGTTTTTGCTATGTAGCTGCATTCCTTAGATTAAGAAAAAATTCATAAGGAATATTACAGTATGTTTCTATTTCTGGGGAGACATGACAGAAAACAGTGACTAAATTATGTGAAAAAATAAAATAATTAATCATTTAGTATTTTCATATAAACTGTAATTTGTTATCTTTCCAAGATTTCCAGCCTAACTCCTGGTCTTTGGGAACATCTGTTTTGACAGTCTTGGTGGCAGCTCTAAGATGTACCACGCACATGTGAAGCTGTAAACCAAGAGAACAATTAATGGATTTGTATATCACACTCTTGGCAGCATTCCCTAAGCAGAATACCATCAAGACACGGTTACCAGTTACAGAGCAGCCTTCAGCCCAGCATCCTGCCTGGCTGAAATCTCTGTGCAAAGCCCTGTGAGCTCCTCATGAAGCCTCAGCATCTCCCATCACCTGGGTACCAGGAATACCTCTGAAGATGGCAAATGGGCATGTAGAACTTACAAAAGCCATTTAAGTTATTTTATCTCTACATGAAGAAAGAAAAATAGTTAAATGAAAAACATAGGTATTAGGGTTTAAGAGTTCAAAGCAGTTTTATTAATCACTAAGATGACTTAGGAGATTATTTAAAATTAGGCATTGTTACTATGTTCCTGTGAAGAGTAAGGCACACTCTTACAAGTGTGCTATCATGGGAGCAGGTTTGTGTAGGCTGCCATGAAATTATAAGCTGGGTACCTGAAGGCAGTATAATTTTTTCTTGCAAGGAGCAATATTTCTTTAGGAAGCATAAACCTTAACCATGTGGAATATTATTTTTCTATTATGTCATTTGCTTTAAATAATAGGGGTTTATAAGAATAACTTAAGAATTGTCTTACCTTACAATAGTGGTTTACCCTATTGCTAGTGAGAACCTAAGGATTTCTGGGTTATTTGTCATTTGAAATCTCTGTAGTTTCAGAGAATTTCAAGAGGAAGAATAACACTTCAAACTATGAAGGTTTTATGATTTTTTGTGATTTTGTTATTTTTTGCAAATAAACTTAGTTTGATAAGTATTTTATAAATAACTTATTCATTGTCAGGAGAAAGGATAGCCAATCTTGAATTTCTTCTGTAAACCACAGTCTGACAGCTGCATCTGTTGTGGTGGATGTATGGACCCTGTATAAATCCCTGCTCGAAATTTGGTGCAGAGAGTTTTCATTGCAAACATGATACACTGAAGACCACTGTTGTTAGATCACTGCTGTTCAAAACTCTCATGCACGATGTGCATTTGCCTTAGCAAATGTTTTTGGATACTGAGGCAGGTATTTCAGGGTGTGGCCCAGTCATAGTAAATATGAAAGGAATTAGTCTTTTCAGTTTTGTTTTCCTTCACTGTGCAGCTTTCCAGGTCTGCCTTATCAATTTCATGCGGACAAATTGTCTTCTGTCTTATTGTCTACTCAGCTGTTTCTGTCAACAACCTCTTTCAAACCTAAATAGAATTGCATAGCATGGCCTGACAATTTGGAAAATAAATAAAGAATAACACTTACATGACTATTGTGCTGTATTCCCCCAGCATTTAAGTGGTCAGAGCTTCCGTGCATGCTGTACTGAAAGTCAGCGCTGGGCATTTGTCACCATGTGTGGCAATGCACGGAAAAGCAGTTGCTTTCAGAGCTCAACTGTAGCACTCAGTGAAATCAATGGCCAAACAATCTAACACAATTGGTCACATATTGATAGAATTAAACACCGCTGTTAACGTGACTTGTCATTGATCTGACAAAAAACAGAGTCCAGGGTAAAAGTCGCCTGAAGCCTTTTGATTGTATTTACATAGCTAAGGTTGGGAAATTTTTCGCTCCATCTGCTTCTAACATTTTTTTTTAAATTTTTGCCCACAATACTCTTCACCCTAGAAAACACTTGCAGAACTTTAACCTCTTCATTGTCAGAAATCTGACAAATAGCCCCACCCACTGTGCCTATTCTCTCTTGGATCTGACCACTGACTCTCTTTTCCCAGTCCATACACAGGGGAATGTTTGCAAAAGTTACTCCAAGAACTGGGAAGCTTCCGTAGGTCGGGGGCAAGGTCATCTGGATCAGCTGCAGGCAGTGTTGCCAGCAGGCAGACACAAATGGAGGAATACAGAACATTACTGCTTTTAAAATAGGATATGTATCTGGAAAGCAGAATTAGGTCCATGTCTTCTGGTGCACATCATATCTGGATTGTGCAGGGTATGGCCTGTATTCAGGTAGTGGTTCAGAGGGTAAAAATACCAATAAAGCGATTAAGAAGTTCTTTGCTAATGCCACTTGAAACTAGTCTGCATTTCAGGAACCAGTTTAATCGAGCTCCAGCTTTGCATCTGTTGTTTAGCTTTTGGCCTTTTCTTGGTGTGTCAGAAACCAAAAGATTTTGCATTATGAAATCTTCAGCTAGCTGGAATAATTGCCATACATGTTGGAAACAAATTCCTAATGAGCGCCTGAAAGAGCTAAGCAAATTGCTCCAGAGTATTTGCAGGGGAATCATGTTCTTATAATGCTCCTGAGTTCTCCGATCTGACCTACAGTCATGCTTTGCTTTTAGGCTGATTGCAAACCTGATAATGTTTTCTAAAGTACCTCAAGAGAAAGGAGCCTGGGTTTGTAAAAAGCACGTCTTAATGGTAACTTGTAGTCACAACACATCAGCCCTGTGTTTTTGCATCATTCGCAGTGTCAGGATAGGCATTCTCACCTACTCCATTCTCACAATCACTTCTCTCCGCCTATCCTATGGCACCTTGCCTCTTAGCAATGTTTTTTGTTTGCTGTAATCTTTGTGCTGTGCTAGGGGTAATAGATACTTGACACTTTGATAGTGGGTATTGCTTCTTTGTTTATCTGCCGGCTGCAGAGCCCATGCTTTGCTGGCAATGGTGTTGGCAGGCTGTGCTCCTGCACACGCCATCATGGCGGGCGGTGTTCCTGGACAGCCCAAGCACCCCAGGGTGACCAGCAACAAGAGGCTGCCTCACATCTCAATTCTGGGGGAGACAAAGAAGTAGCTGTGTTTGCGGGGCTTTTGTTCACTTTTTTTTCCCCTGATGTTACAATTGTATAATAAAGCTTTCCAGCCAAGTTCGGTGTAGATATTGCTGGTGGATTGTTGTTGCCTGTGGCAGCTGTGATGGCAAGATTTGCTGTGCTGTATGCAGCCTAGGGACTCTGAGGCAGGTTATCACACCTCCACGGCTCCTTCACAAGTCTTACAAAGATGTAGTGAGTGAGGGAGGGGGAAAAGCTTTAATGTACACAGTAACATAGGCACAGAAGGGAGAGAGTCAGAAAATACTTGGGCTGCTTACTTGCACTTCTTGCAGCATTACAGAAGCAGACAGGTTTCTTCTGAGTGGAATATGATTTTTTTCCCAAGATTATTAACAGAAAGATATTCCCCTAGCAGAAAAGGAGTAACGATTCCTGTGCAGAAGATTTGCGTTCTCACAGTCTGAACCTCTGTGAAACATGGTGGTGGGTGCTAACCAACCTTCTCCACATCCTAATCATGAAGCACTAGTGCATATATCAGTAGTATACACGTCTGAACTGGAAATGTGAAATGCTTGGAAAATATTACTCTGTACTGCTTGAAAGCTAATTGCTTATCATGACCATTCCTGTTAGACTCATACATTTGAAGTCTCAGTGTGAAGACTAAAAGCTCATTCCAGGGGTTAAAGAACCCTCCTGACAGATGGGATGTCAGGAGGGAGACATAATTGCACTACAGAAGTGGTAACCTGTATGTCTTGGGAAAAGAATAGGACACAGCTCCTGTAGCTTGAAAGAAATAGCTGTGGCTAGATCTTTGAACTCTATCAAGAAAGATCACACTTCCAAGAAGGCAGCAATGCGATGTGGCCTTCCTTCATATAAATGCTATCTTCATCCTTCTCTCTCAGTTGTACCCCTTCCCTTTTCTTAAAGTGATCTAAAAGACCTACAGCTTGGTGATAGTTTCATGAAATGCCCTGATGAAGGATGTAAAGAATGTGTCAATGTCAAACATCATACTGCACTATGATGGCAACATAGAGTGCACACACCAAGACTTTCTTCATCTCATCTTTCTAGGCAGTGGTTTGAATAACTTTTATGAACGTTCTTCAGCAATTGTGCATGGTTGGTTTGGATGTTTATAGAACCTTCAAAATCTGTTGAAACAAGAATAAATTATGTGAAATTAATTTCCATCATTTGAGACTGGATCCACATCTGAATAGTGCCTGTAATTTTAGAGACACTGCATATACTCAAAGTAAGGAATTTGAGTTTTTTATCAGACATTGAATTGCATTTTTTGAGAAGCCTTACCTTTAATATGATTTTTAACAAAGCAAAATTAAAAACTATTTAAGGTGAGTAGATTGCATGTATTTATCTCAATATAATTTCCATACTGCCTTATTAGAGAAAACTCAGAAACACTAATGTTATTTCATCATTCACTACAAATAAAATGGATAAAAAAATATGGATCTCTTCATGTTTATTTGACACTCCTTTGCATTTCGAAGATAAAGTTTAAGGACTTCAGTTACCTTTTATCTTCTAAATTCCAAAGGAGCAGAGATTTTTATTGAAATCTCCAAGTCTAGTCCTCAGAACTACAAGTCCATATTTGCTGTGCTTCACTTTGAAATTTTAATCATCAACAAATAGAAATTCTCTCTAACAGCTGCTCAAAATTTGTGTCAATTAACTTCTTTTAGGCTTCATAGTGAAATGAACAGGGCTAATGCCTTTATTAATGTTCAGCTCTTTATTAAAAAGATCAGCTGGGCAGGGGGCTCGACGCAGAGCTCACCCCCACGGTCGTAGCTTTCCCAGGCAGCCGAAAGGAAGGAGGCATGCAGAGTCGGTCACTGGAGTCCCGAGCAGCAGCTGTCCTTTCTTCTTTCCTTGTGGCACAGCGGTGGCCCGAGGATGAGGAGGCGTGGCGTGCAGAGTCTGTTGCTGAAGTCCAGAACAACAGCTGTCCCCGCTTCTTCCGTGGTGGCAGCACCAGGGCTCTCTATCTCCCGGCTTCTCAGAGCCTAATATAGTCTGTTCTTTCTTAGGTGATGGCGACGGTTAAAAGCCAGTCAGGGGATGTGTTTCCCTCTTCCTCAGCTAGGGCATTTGTCTAGACTCCTCTATTGTGTTCAGTTTTTGATTTATATTCATTTTTATCTCCTAAAAATACTCCCATGGTCCTAAGGGGCTTTTATTTGCATGTTAGTCCCAGAATGGCAGCATGGAGGGGTGGGAGGCCAGGTAGTTTAGAGAAAACAAACAGAGCAATTAGCTAATTAGCATTTCAATATCGGTACTTAGCTAGAGTTAGTAGTTTTCTTTTAGTGTTGCCATGGGAACTAGGAAAGCCCTGCCCGCGTCTCTGGGGAACACCTGGAAACTGTTCATAACAATAGGATGCAGAAAAAATGGCAAACTATACCCTGAATGTATTTCTATTTACTAGAACATAGTACTTAATTTTAAATGAGGAGCTAGTTAAATAACTAAATTTAACTTTCACATTAAGATTATTTCATCACTTTCACTATTGTTTAACACTCTAACAGAGCATCAAGACTAAATATCCTCAATAAAATTGCAGTGATGTTTTGTGGTCATTTGAGACATTTTAAACAGTGCAGCCAGCTGCATGTGATTTCTCTGCTGTCTTTATCTCTTTGTGTCTATGAAGTGTTCAGTTCTCATTACAGCTTACTTATGCAACATATGATTGAATTTTTTTCCCTTAACTTAAACATTTGGCTGGTCAAGGACAGCTCTTTAAGTGGGATTGAGGTATCTGTAATAAGTTATCAAAGACCTGTGAAGTCAGTTTCATAATAAATTAAGTCAAGTCCCATGCAGACCCTAGCATGCAATTGGAATTCATGGGTACCTAGCTTGACATGTCTCAGGCAAAAGTCTTAATCCTTCAACTAGAAGTCTGAGGAGCTTGGCATGACAGGCTTTAAAAGATAAAGCTCTGATGATCTGCCAAGACTAGTTTAGAAATACTGTACTTAATCACCTCAGCTGTATTTCTCACTCATATTGTTCTTTGTCCAGTGGGTCTTTAAATCTATTGACATAGTAAAATATGGATGGGCCAATTGGACTGGTGAACTTTTAATTATCTGTGTGCCACATTGTTTGTGCAGTGAATGTGCATGTTTGTGCCATGGCTGATGTAATTTCTCTGATGGGAGGGCTGCTCCCCTGCCCTGGTTCGTGGAGATGCAGGGACAGAGTGGGCATGGGAAGTGTGGTTTTCCTGGCAGTTGCATCATGTAAGGTGTGAACAGTCCCTAGTTGGGCCTGGTGCCTCCTTACCACTGTGCAATGCCTCCATCCACTGTATCAGTTCCAGGATAAAAGAGTACATGCAAATGTACCTTCAGAATTAGCACTGGTGGCTACTCAGTATTTATTTTGCTGCAGTTGTTTTTTTAATTCTCAAGTGTATTTGGATCAAGCTGAACTGAACAAGGCTTAGAGGGATCCATAAAATCTTCTGGAAAAAATAAGAAAGCTACTACATAAATTGTAATGACATTGAAGTGTTTTCAGTGAAGAATTTCTAAGGTAGAAAATGTACTGCTTTAGGAACCAAGACTTTCCCTTTTAAAGTAACATTCTGTAATTTTTTATATAATAGTGTAGTGAAAGGCTTTCACCTTAAGCCTACTATTAAATCAAGATACTCATTCTATATCCTGAGCTAATTTAACTTTTGATAGAAGCTTCATGTTTTTGCAGAGTGATAAAAGAGAACATGTTGCTGGAGCTGAGAGACTGGAATCAAATAATTACCCATTGAGTCAGTCAGCTAATCGGGGGATTAAAGGTTAAAAAAAATCCATGTGAGATGCATTAATGAGATATTTCTATGTGACACGGCAAGTTTTGAATGACAGATGCGTGTCATGCTTTGCAATATTAGGTGGATAAAGTATCCACCTAGATTTTGTAGTTCTATATTCTTTGTAACTCAATGTTTTCTAAAAAATTCCGAGAAGGATTGCTTATTGTTTTACAGTGTGTTTATAAGCACTGGAAACCTGGTCAGAAGAGTGAAGAAAATATGTATCATGATGACTATAATAAATCCAAGGAAAGAATAATGAAAGCAAACTTAGGGAAATGTCTGTTGGCAGATGATATGTTGTGTATTGCATGGTCTATCCATGGGGCGTGTGACTTCATATAGGAGTGGCAGCAGCTATGTCTGCACATGCAACATTAAATAGAGAATTCATGTCCTGAATAAATATATTTTGGCGTATGTCCAGGAGTCAGTCTGCCCAGTGTTTAATATTAGTGCTATTCTTCCTTCTTGATTGAAATCTCTTTGGAGGGAAAGGCAACCTTTGGAGGGGAAGGCAACAGCATCAAACTATTAATTTTTTAACATCCAGAGGAACTCTACCCAGGTTCCAAGGTTTAACCAAATAGGTAACCACAGTATACTGTTCCTCCAGAAAGATGTTCAGAACCCCACATAATAGTGTATTCCCTGGCTGTGTACCTGCGATGCACTGGATCAGTCCTAGAGGCCACATGATCAGTCATCCCTGCAGCAACTCTGTGCCACCCTCTCAGAGCTTGAGAGGCAGTGGAGAAAGAATTAGGTTTCCTTCTGCTGAAGATGTGGGAAAGATCCCTTTCTTGAAATAAACATTTCACAGAACTAGATAACTGATGATGAAAGAAATTTCTTTATGTAAAAATAATATTTCTCTAGAATAGTTATACATCTACTCAATTTTTTAAATGCATAGTGTAAAATCAATAGTTTTTGAAGAACTACCTTGTAGGTGTTGGACAGTATTGACAGCGTTGAAAACTTACATATTTCTCAATTTCTTGCATTTTCTGAGAAAAACTAATGCCAATTAATTTTCACAATTAGATGATAAGTTTTGATTGCTTGGGTGGGTTGTTTAAAATAGAAGCAATATGAGATGGTGATCCTGGTTCATCTTGGTCCTGTTTTGTCTACATGTGAACCACATCTAGCCTTACATGAGACCTAGCAAGCAGCTCCTTTCCACTGCAGCTGAAAATTGGGCCTGAATTTCTTAGTTCTGCAAGTATGTGCCTTGTGCACTGACACTGTGTTCAAGATGCTGAAACATAGATAGTTCAAGCCTGTATGGGCTGGCACTAGGCTCTGGGAGGGCTGAAGGCTACTGGCTGACCCAGATGTGAATCCTGCTGTACTAAAACAACAAATGTTTGTGCCTGGCTTTCTTCCACTTGTGGAAAAGTAATGGAGCTACTAAAAGAAGATGGAGAGGAACCTGTGTCTTAGAGAATAAAAGGCTGCAGTGCCAAGGGGTGTTATCTTGGGAGAGACTCAGTTTTTTTGTCCTGAATCAGATCTTAGTGTCCCCAGACTCCATCAAGTACAGAAAGCAATGGGGTGCTGTCTGTTCTTAGAAAGCCTGGTCCCTTTCTTTCTGCCTCCAGCTCTGGTTGCAGTCTGAAACTGCATGTGAGAAATGAGTGTTCTGCTATAAATTAGGTGTACACTTCCTCTTCTGAAAATGGAGTTTTGGTGAAGTTCAGTTAACTGGTTTTAGCTATTTTGACATTTTCCAATAAAAATAAAATAGCATAGAATCAGAAATTTTCTACCTGGATCTACAGGTAAAATTATTCCCATCTTGAAACACAGGCTTTTCAGCAATCCCTGTTGCCAAGCAGGGAAAATTAAATAAGCAAAATTCTGATGTCTTAAAAAAATAATTAAGTTTGTAAATTTAACTTTAATTAGTTTATACAGTACTGGGAAATAAATAACATAAGAGGATGATTTTTTTTTTAATAGAAAACATTACATATTGCTGGTTTACTCTTTTTGGTCAAAATGGAATGATGATGTATTATCTCTTCATAATTCCTTGTTTTGTTCAAGGGATTTCATGGCATTAGGCGCTGTATAAATACAGGACAAAAAGATGGAGCTATACCCAGAAATCACAGAATTTTTGGAAAATAGGGAAAATATAAGGATGCTGAGAATATGAAATTAAATAGTGGAAATGAAAGGTAAAGAATTTTGCGTACTGTTTTTACAAGACCCTAATTAATTCCAAGACATGCCACAATGTTCCCAATTTTCATGAACTACAGTATAACTCAGTGTCTGGTGGGATAGAACCCTATAATGCTGAAGCAACCCTGATATGGATGAGCAGAAGTGTTGTTGAAGCCTTTTCTTCATTTTCTTTATTCTTAGAGAAATGCGAAGAGCAGAGTATACAACAGCAAGAAACAGTGTGTGTTTTGCATACACAGAAAAACAAACAAAATAGAAATGCAAGGATTAGTGATTGGAGCATAGAGACTGGTAGTCAGGAAATCCCAGTTCAAGAGATGGACAAAGCACTCCTGACTTTCTTTTCTTGCTTTCCCTGCCTGATACTGTAATCAGATACTTTGTACTTTACATGTATTACAGATCTGATGTCATGTACCTACTGGACAATTTGAGTGGTTTTAAAATTTTGTATGTGCAGAAAAGCTGCTGTCCCTGTTATTCTGGTCCATGAGTATCCCTTTCAGATTGTTGCATTTTTTTGCTTTGTAGTATTTGTACCACTGTGGTAGCTGGAGGCCAAAGCTGAGCGTTGTTTCAGACACTGCATAAGTGTGTCACAGGTGACAGCACCGATGGCGTCTGCTCTGCGCATTGGGCCTGGTTGCCACTGCTTGCCGGTGGCTTCTTTCCCATCCCCAGATGCCTTATGTCTCCTCCTGACAGAAGCAGCCTTGTGTCCTCTTCCTCTCTGCCAAATAATGGGCCCTCTCATTCAGAGCTTGCTGTGTGTCTCTGCATCTCAGAGATCTGAGAGATGCTTCTGGTATCTTATTGAAGACAACAGTGGAAATAGTAATAAAAGGAACCAGTTCCTTAGGAAAACGGAGTATCCCATGTATCAAGTTCTGATCCAAGTTTCCTCTCTCCTTTGGGTTTTTTGTAGGAGAGTGAGTGAATAGGAAAAAACAAGTCTTGTAGCTACACATCATGACAATAAATATTAGTAAGAAGTTTTAGTGCCTTAGTGCTGCCACTTTCCTGCCTTAATGCTGGCACTCTCGACAATTTGGGCATGCTTACTAATAAGGATACAAAGGAGAACTGAGCCTGTACAAAGGAAATATGGAGTGTACCATACTTAAAGAAATTTAGATTAGAGGCTTCCAGAGGAAAATATTTTTATGTACTAGCTTTACTATGCAGCTCTGGAAAGCTATAGTTTTCCTTTATATGTCTGGACTACATTAGTCTCAAGAAAGTGTGTGACTTCATAGAGGAGGGGCATCTGTTAGAGCTTCTCTACCTGGCCTTATTGGAAATTAGTTCAAGCATGGTAGTAATGGGAAGGACCTGTTTGCTTTTGTATTCTCACTTAAAATCTTCTTATGGGATTATGAATAACCTGCTTGCCCTGCTAATTACCATTTTTGGGTACAAATCCATCACTAAAGACCCAGGTCTGCGCTAGCAAGGGGCTTGACCAAGCCTTGACAGAAAGTTACACTATTGCAAGCCAAAGAAGTATCCATAGAACTCTTTAAATGTTTTATGAACTCCTGGAGCCTGGTAGTCTCACGTTTGCCTTCCACTTTCAAATATTCTTTTTTTGTTTGGGGGTGGGAGGAAGTGAGAGAGAAAGAAATATGAAGAAATCAGACAGGTAAACAGGCTTTGCACAGGGATTTTTAACACACCGCTGCTTTTATTTAAAGCATGCTGTTGGTTCTATTTAGCAACTCTGCTGCCAAGCTCCAAACTCAATCTAGTTCAAGCTTCCCTTGGGAGTTGCATTTACTGAATCTGTGGTGAGTCAGAAAGCATTACTACCTGCTTCATTGTGCTCATGGGAAAATAGGAGCTGAAGAGAAGAAGCTCTTTTGCCTTTTTGTATTGGGTTCTGATTTGATTTGCTCTCATCAGCTGAACAGATACTCTTTTGGGGGTGACTTCCTTCTGCAGCTGCCTCCATGACAAGCTGGTATTCCTCACCAAGAGCCAATTGACTGTTTGTTTCATAGCAAATAGGTCAAAGACTTTATTTTCCAGGCTCAGGTTTGTGTACTTTCAGTCTGCAGCCAAATACACAATTCATCATGTCCCTAAACCAGGGCTGTGTGTCCGCTTGCTGGCCCCTTCTCCAAGCTCTATGAGTCTACTCGCTAGCAGGGTGTATTGTATATGTGCAGAAAAATATTGCAGATTCTTTCCTGAAAGTGTTAGTTTTTCAATGAAAAAGAGAGTGCAGTGCTACTTGATAAGAATTTCATTTCTTAATAGGCTTTCCATGCCATGGCTAAATCAACCCACGTGCGTTTCATCTCTTTATATTAGAGATAGATGTGATTCTCCTTATGCTAAATATTCTTTCTCTGCATCTCATCTATCCAGAACATGTATATTGAAAATGCATTGATTTGTGGTGAAATTCTGAAAATCTTTTCTTTTCCCACCCCAGATATGGATCTATTTTAGCATTAGATTTTAAAAGATGGGGTGGAAAATGATGGATACACCAAAATAAAAGGAGACAGAATTGCTACTCAGCCCTTTTCTGTATTTATCATATGGTAGAAAAAGATCATTCAAGTAATATAACTGCAACTTCATCATTAATTTATTTCTTGGATCTGTTTTGATCCTGCAATCCTGCAAATGTTTCATGTTCTTGAGGTAACTGATGTAAATGAATGTAAAAATAATGTAAATAGATATTTAAAATAAACTATTTATGTATTTTAAGTTCTTCAACTTACCATACTACTGCAAATTTCAGATGCAAAATTTTGCTTAAAGATGAGACAGTGGAGGGGGACTGACTTTCAGAGGAATATTTATTTTGTAATTCTTTATCATTCAGAATGATGCTGAAGAATAAACTAATACTAAAGGAAGAAGGAGGGAAATTGTATTTTTACTTGTGTAGACATCAGCCTGCTTGTATTTATGTGAGGTGATCTGAGGATAGTTCTACACAAAAAGGAAAGGAGGGGGTAAAAATATATGTTTACACACATATGTAGTACAATAAATTATTCTTTAAAAATATTGAATAATAAAAGATTTATTGAATTAGACTTGTTAAAAGCACCCAACTTCTTCCAATAGTTTGTATTGAGCAACAAAATGTATTCTTTTTGCATTAAGATTGCATTGATATGTTGTTTTCTGATATTTTGATTGTAACATTCATTTTAGTTTGCTTCTTTCTCTGATTGTTTTGAGAGGGTTTTCAGCTGGTGCAAATGTGCAATGCTTCCCCACTTCCATGTTTTAGCTGGGTATGGACCTATTGAGGAGAAAGTGTAGTTAAATATGGTTGACTGCATTTTCCCCTTGTTTTTCAATTTCTGAATATTTTTTAGCATGCTAATGTTTTAAAAGTGGCAGGTAAATCTTTTTGTTATGAATCAGTACTTCACATATAGCCAAAAAGTCCTTGTCCAGCAATCATCTTTCAAGTCAATGGGAGTCTTCCTGCTTGCCATGCCAAGCTCTTCTGTCATGGGGGGGTTTATGTTTTCAAGCGCTTTGCCAGACTGAGGTTTAAGCAATCAAAGAAGCACACCAAGGGCAAGACATTGTGCCATCTCATGCCCTCTGCAGCCACTCCTGTCAAGTCTGTTTCCTTCTGTTCTTCCCAGAATGATCATGGTATATCTCATAGGTTGTGCTGACACCAGAAAATACTGAGTGATGTAGGACTGGGCTTCCTATGTTTAAAATTGTCTTCAATTTATTCTGTCATTGCATTTCTTAGGACATTAACCAGACATCTTTGTCTGTGATGTGATGTCCACTTGGTAGAAGCAAGTTGTTTTTAGGCTTTGTTCAAGGATGAAGCTGGCTCAAAATGATCTCTTTGATGCCTTACACATCTCGGTAAAGCTGTTATGTTCTTTAAATTTTAAAGTAATGTTGCAAACTGTGTGCTCTACTCTGGAGTCCCCTGTCCTGAAGCAGAGCTGGTACTTCTGATGGCTGGCTTTGGTTGTGAAGTCCTGTACTGGTTTTGACACCACAGTATTATGCACCATCAGCGCTGAATGTTGGGGAAGGCTACAAGGGAACTGAAAAATCCCAATATCTAATAGCCTTAATCTTAATTTTTGTTTTTGGTGTCTTATAAAACTTTATGAAGATGAGGTGACTGAGAGCCACATTTTAAGACATGGACATGCTGTTGTTGGCACATGGTGATAGAACTATAGAGAAGAAGAAAAAACTTTCTACATTAATTTTTGATACTAGAAATTATTTCAGGTCCTCTTTAATTGAGATACTGAACTCGTGTTTGGTAAAGACTTTTCCAAATATGCTGTTTGAAGCCCCTAAACAAAGATCTTTTCAAAACCTGTCAACCAGAGTTTCCCCTCTCCAACCACGCCAAACTTTCCTTGATTTTTAAAAAGGACAAACAACTTTGAAATACTATTATTAACAATTTATTATTTAATGCAGTTATTATTATTTATTATTATTATTTATTATATTATTATTTATTAACAATTTATTGTTAATAATAATAAAACCTTAGCATTTTTTAGATTTGCTGTTGAAAATGAGAACAAATAAAGGTACAAGTTTTTCATTTGGGTTGATGGAATATTGACTTGAAAATGTGCAGATGAATGTTTTTTAGTCATATCATTAATTGCTACCATGTTAATCCTGCAAACTAAAATATGAACCTCTTTTTTAGAGAGAAATTTTATTGATAGCTGTGTGTGCACTGTATGAAAAATACTTTTGTTTGCATGAATGGACCTATTCACAAGAGTAAAGTCCCGTTGTAAAGTAGGAGTAGGCTGGATTGGGTCTGTGGTATCAGCCTAGTTATTTGCAGAGGCACAGGGACACAGTGGAAGCAGAAGCAATTTCTTTTATATTGTGCATGAAAATCCATTCAGATTTCTAAAAGGGTCTGCTTTATTTCCACTTTATTAAATGTAGTCTTGCTTATCCTTATACCAATTGTGTGTGTGTGTCTGTTTTCTGAATGTATCTTCGTTTCTTTATTGTAATATGGGAATATTGTATTATGCAGTCTGTAAATTAGATATTTGATTCAATACAGTGGCAGAACACAAGAGTGTTAAAAATATCCAATTCCAGCAGGTGAAGCCAAGGGATGTTTAAAGCTTGGTGCATATAATGTTTATATTACATTAAGTACTGTGTTACTGCACAGGATGCTTATTGTTAGTGTCTGTAGGGAGAATCAGTTCCAAAGATTTCAATTTCAATAAACTGATTATGCAGTTCCACCACATGCAATTAGGATGGTAGTAATTAAATGGCTATGAAGTCCCTTGGCATTCTGTAGTTATTTTTTTTTAATTTTGTGAATAACATCAGGAGCATTCTGAAGGGAAATGTTTATGTATTTATTTGTTATTGATCTAAAAAATACATTTAACATTACTGCTTATTACAACTCCAGTTTCAACAGGAAGGAGATAAGCTGTTTCAACATTATTAAATGCAGGATGCCTTGGGAATCAAGAAGATTTATCCTTTATATAAATATATTAAATATTAATGAGTAGTAATTACAGAAATTAATTTATAGCTGCATTTATTTTCTAGTAACCTCTCATTGCTTTATTCCTTTGTTGCAAACAATGCATATTTAAATACAGAATCTTAACAAATACATTGGATGACAGAATGGTCTTGTCTACTCATCAGAGTGCTTCATGTACTTCACTGGATGATACAAAGAGAGGATAAAGTGAAAATAATGTGAATCCAATCAATGTTCTTTGGCTAAAGAAGAGAGGCATCTCATGTCTTCTGAGGGGAGAAACAAGGGTAACACAGGGAGAATTAAAAAGCTTATAAAGATTGCTGTCTTTTACTACAGGTTACACTTAGACCTTTTGGAATACACTATAAATATCACCTCTTTTGAAAAGCCTAAAAATATCTTGTTTGCAGCTTATCATCATTTTGTGTGAAATTTTTGAGTTTCTGCAGCTTGAAATTCTTTCGGTTTTTGAGAAGAATGCTTGCATTTATCTCATGTGCAACTTTTTGTCCCCACAGTTTTCTACCTTTCCAGACACCAAAAACATTTATTGTTGTTTTGTGGTTGATTTTTCCTTTCATTTGAGCCCAGATCTGGGCACAAAACAGCTCCAGAGGAAAGGTCAGTTCCAATTCTGGCATGGATTTGTAGTATCATGGAGAGGGCAATCCGGAGCAAGATCACAGTCAATCTACTACCTGTGCCTGAGTTTCTCCATCACTGAAGTAGGTGGGGGACATATTTTCTCCTCCTTTTTACTGGTCTAAACAATTTGATGCAGGGAGAGAAACTTTTCTGTTGTTTCAGGTTGCTAGAACTAAGTCTTTGGAAAATAAGTTGGATATGAACTGTATCTTACTCTGTCTTACTGCAGAGCTTCTAGACTTCCAAAATGTTTATGAACCCCCTTTTTTGCTTTCTTTTTTTCCCTCTTTTTTAATATAGATTACAGGGTGGGAGAAACATATATATGAAAGATGAAAGAGAGGAAACAGTTCTGCTGTATGTTCTTGCCTTTCTTCTGTTCAAACTTTGCTGGGCTTGGGAATAAGACAAATGGATGAGTCTAAATATGAGGGCCACCAGAGATCTATGAGCAATTTCCACAGTTCTTACATAAACAAAGAAAAATAAGGTTTTGTGTCCTTTTCTTTCCCTGATCATAGCTAGAATTGGGTTATTACTATCTAACAGGAGAACTTTCAACATTCAGGAAGTGGGTTTTCAGTAATTAACTAGATTTGCAAGATTAAGTGTCCCTGAAAACTTCACAAACAATAAATGCCTCCTCCTGTTAGCAAGACATTTGAGGGAGATTTGGGGAAGAAGGCAGAGGGGGGAAGAGACAGTCATGGATTTTTGCCTTCAGAAGACATGAGTGCCAATTCCCACCAGCTCAGGCATGCAACAGAAATCACAATAAATTTTCCAAACAGAATGTCACAGACTGGTGTTGTACATATACCAGCATGACAAAAGGGATCTGTACAGTTTGATAACACCAATCACTTAAATTACGTTGTTGAGTTATTCTCACTGTAGCTAATGGTGGTGGAGAAATGTATGTTCATTATCTTCTTCATGTTATCTTGATTGCATGCAAACAGTGGTGGTTTCTCTCTTTTTAATTGTCTGCTGGTGCCTGGTACAAACAAGACACTTTTAAATGCATGAAAAATTTATGATAAGAGGGATTTTCTGGGTTCCAAGGATGATGAGACTATGTCTAAACAAATATTTAAGACAAATGTGGGACTCAGATCCCTCTTGGGGGAGACAAAGGGAGTGGTTCAGGATTTTCTGGGACCTTGGCAAACAGCAGTGTTTTCAAATGTTCCTCCTCATCTTTATTAGAAGATGTCATGATGTTGACATGCTGTATCAAACCTACAGAAATCAATCGATTTCTTTTTATTGAAATCTCTTAAGTTTGTGTCACACCACGTAAAAGTACATTCACTGCCCATATAGACTATCCCTGGCTACCAGGATGGAGCAAATCTCTAGAGAGGGCGATTTCCCTTTGCAGAGTAAATGTATCTAAATTCATTATCAAAACTGCAATTTGACCAAACAGGCATGTATTAAATAATCTAGATACTTTTGTAATAATTAATTAATTAATTAAAGAATTAATTCATTTTTAATCAGCAGAGGTGAGTTTAAAGACTCTAAATATTGTTAAGCACTTGGAACCAGGAAAAAATCCCTAGGAATCCACACTGAGAACAGTGAATGTGTTGGCCAACATGGAGCTCAGCAACACAACAACAAACAGAGGGCCAGGAAGGACTGCAGGGAGTCTGTTATTTAAGCATCAATTCAGACATGGTTTAGTATAGAAAGTGCTACCATGGATCTTATCTCCTGGCCTGCTTCCAGGTTAATTTCCAAGCTCAATATTTCATGCTACTAGCCTGAGTAATCCATGTTTTTGTGTGTCTGATTATACCAGCTCTGCTTGCTGCTGGTGCAAGGCATGCTCTCCTCCATATGAGAAGTCAGACAATCCTTCTCTGTACAAATTGCTGTGCAATTTGGAAGCAAGCAATAGTCCACGAGAAGAGGAGTTGTTGATACTTAGTCAAGCTGTCCTACTTTCTGGAATGAATATATGAGAAACCAAAGGTGTTGGATAATGGTGTTTCAACTGTATTATATGGTGCCTGTCCAAAAATTTGAAAACAAGGTCTTCAATATGATTTGCTGCTTGACACTTTTTCCAGTTCTGTCTAACAGGGCAAAGTCTCACAGGATTGAGTTTTGGGGTCAGGATCATAGGAATGACTGGTCCAATATATTATAAGTCACTTTATGTGTTTGAACCATTCACAGGAGTAGATGCCCAAAGATGAATGCTTTCTGAAGCAGCCATTAACACCTTCAGTTCAAGCTGAAGTTGAGCTGTTTAAGCTCCCCTCACTCTACACTGACCCTGCTCTGCCCTCTGCACTGAACTCATATGGTAACCCAGAGTAGGGAGTCCATCCTGCTGATAAGAATATTTTTCTCGTGTTCTCCCTACCAGTTGTCAATGGTCACCACATCTGAGGCATTGCACAGGTGCAATGAAAGGGATGCCAGCACATCATGGTGTACTAGATGCATATACACATGCAGAAATAAATGCTGTTTTATCTTCATGTTCTTTGCAGAGGACATGATGTTTAAGCACAAAAGCATGCATGCAAAAGGGGTTTTGTTTAGCTTAATCCCTGTTCCTGTACATGTTGGCAGTGTGACTGCTTATACTGAAATTAAACAGAAATGTGTATGCTTAAAATTGATCACTAAAAGATACCGATTCATGCCTGCCTAATACAATGTGTGTCAAAATGACTTCTATAAACTACCAGCAGACCTGGAGGACAGTTAGATCTTTACAGTATTTATCTTTTTGAGTGATACACTGGAACTCTTCTGTATTCAGCTAAACTGCATGAATGTCAGAGGGCAGAATCTGGCTGAGTGGATGTAAATTTGGGAAGAAATCTCCTACACCTGGACTTGACCTTTAAAAAAGAAAAAAATTAGAAAACCTCAAATATTTAGTGAGAACTTCAATGAGAGAAAAACTAGTAGTAGGGTTTTTTTGCCTATTCTATAATACAGACTAATATAGTCAGATAATAATTATGTACTGTTATGTATAAAGTTCTCAAATAATTTAGACCATTAAGTAAAGTAAGTAAAGTTTAAGTAAGTAAAGTTTAATTTACTTATTTAAAATAAATTAAGTAAAGTTCCAGTAAGTAAATGACTGGAAAGTCTTTGCTGAGCACCATCATTTCTGCTGAAATGACTAACAGCTATAATCATATTTTGCTAATCATATTTGTTCTAATAAATGTTGGGTTTTGTCATTTTTATTCATGACTTATTGGGCAGAAAATAATTCAAACCTATGACTCTAAAAGTATCCAGACCCAACAATCTTGCGTCTGTTGTGCAAATGGGCCCTTACATCTTGACAGAGTGATGACTTTTGAGTGAAAGTAGATGGTTGCCTGGTGACACGGAGATTGGCTCAAACAATTGTGAGTCTGTATAAATGGTAGTGAATGCCAAAGAAATGAATTTAGGGAAAAGGCCATGCAAAGTAGTTTTGTAGAAGCTTTTGAGCCTAAGGGATTGTAGTGATACTTAAGCATTTTGCACTGTTGAAGTGTACTTACTATGGTGACTATGAGATCTAAAAAATTCCCTTTATCACCTGGGAGCATTGCTACAGCCCTGCCAGATGAGGGCATGGACTATGGAAAATCCTTGCCAGAAGGGTTGCTTTGGTGCATCCCCATGTTCAGTATTCATGCTCTTGTCCAATCTCTAGAGGATAGGAGTTTGATACAAAACTGACTGTGGAGCTGGGCTGTTTAAAACAGGCCTTGTTAGTTGAAAAGATGATGGCTGTCGTTACTGGTGTGTTCTCAGGTGTTTCCAGTAGCAAATGGGAAGAAGAAGACTGTACAGGTCTGTCAAATAAATTAGTCATTTTCAAAAATCCTGAATGTGGGTTGTGTTTGACTACTTAGTTTGGGATGTGAATTCACTCCTGGCCTTTATTATCTCTGGGAAATTGTTCCTTAAGATAATAGAGAAGAAAAAATCTCATGCTAATAATTCTGTCAGCTGCTATTACTACATCATTAGTATTTCTTGTCATTTATTAAAAGAGAGTGATAATTTTTTATGTTCATTGGCATTACAGTAGTGATGTCCTGTATTTTTGTGTTCCATCATCAGTAAAATCTATCAAATAAGTTCAGGAAAATGAATGGATCCAGAACCTGTGAATTTTCTAAAGGAGGTAGGAAAGAGGTGTTATTCTCCAGTTCGTGACTCTGAAGACCCATGAAAAACAATTTATTATACTTAGCCTGAGATTGTATAAATGAATCCACTTCTGCTCCAGAAAAGTCTGGGGATTCAGAAACCAAAAGCCTGTGGTACATGAGGACTGAGAGCTGATTAAGCATGCTCTGATATATGTCTTGGTATATGGTACTGCTGTCCTGATATTTTGGCACTTTCAAGCATACCCCCTTGAGCATAACTCCAAACTGGCACACATTAAAGAAACAGAGAGTTGTTTGAATTCAGGTATTTTTTTGAATCAAATTGTCTGTTAAACTGTGGGGTAGAAATATGGTGGAAAATTCTATTTGGTTTTTGGTGGAGAGCAATTCAGTGAGATTTGGCTTCCAATACAAACCCTCAGTTTTGTCTCTTCTCTTCTCTTCTCTTCTCTTCTCTTCTCTTCTCTTCTCTTCTCTTCTCTTCTCTTCTCTTCTCTTCTCTTCTCTTCTCTTCTCTTCTCTTCTCTTCTCTTCTCTTCTCTTCTCTTCTCTTCTCTTCTCTTCTCTTCTCTTCTCTTCTCTTCTCTTCTCTTCTCTTCTCTTCTCTTCTCTTCTCTTCTCTTCTCTTCTCTTCTCTTCTCTTCTCTTCTCTTCTCTTCTCTTCTCTTCTCTTCTCTTCTCCTCTCTTCTCTTCTCCTCTCCTCTCCTCTCCTCTCCTCTCCTCTCCTCTCCTCTCCTCTCCTCTCCTCTCCTCTCCTCTCCTCTCCTCTCCTCTCCTCTCCTCTCCTCTCCTCTCCTCTCCTCTCCTCTCCTCTCCTCTCCTCTCCTCTCCTCTCCTCTCCTCTCCTCTCCTCTCCTCTCCTCTCCTCTCCTCTCCTCTCCTCTCCTCTCCTCTCCTCTCCTCTCCTCTCCTCTCCTCTCCTCTCCTCTCCTCTCCTCTCCTCTCCTCTCCTCTCCTCTCCTCTCCTCTCCTCAATTAAATCTTAAAAATATATTAAAACTGCACAAAAGTATATTAAAACACACAGTATATTATGACAGCACTTTTAATTACCTGCATTATTCCCATCAATTGTATAAAATTAAAATGGCAAAAGGATTTTGAAACAAAAGAATTTTATTTTCAAATGCAAATTATGTACATGTTGTTTTGTCCCAGGGTTTGCTCTTAATCCCCAAACACTGTAAACCCATAAAACCCAGGATTTGTGGTGGTTGTAATTGAACCCAATGTGTTACAAGTGAAATTTGCTAGTCAATAGAGAATTCTTAGTAAAATCAAGATTTTCAGAGATGGGTGCAGAGAGAGAAAGCTGTCTCTGGATTTTTTTTCAGCATGACTTTCAGCCTTACTCAGAGGCAATAAAATGGGATGACACTGGGAAGAAAATTACCTCACCAGAGCTTGTAGTTATTGTTGTTTTGAATGCTTATGCAGTTGCTCCACTGGAACAAGATTGATCCATTCCTCAGCAATGATCATTATATATCGTTTCATACAGCAAATGCAATGCTTTTCTTTTAAGTTGTCCATTCTGATGGATGTTATTATGCTGAACCTTATTGCATTATATTATAGTTCTGAAATATTTAGGTATTTATGTCGTTGGTTAGTAGAAGAGTAGAGGGTGAATATGATATTGGGTTTGTAAACATTTGGCTTTGCAGGGTAGGAAAGTACTCATGAAAGATGAGCTGCTCCTAATGGGGAAATTCTACTTGCTGTTCCAACATAAGAGGGTGAATTGTATAGGGCCTTCAGCCTGCAGGATGCCGTGATGTGTTTTAACCCCTAGTGTTATTAGCACAATGTGTCACCGTCTATTCTGACTTCCTCCACTGTTCCCATTTTAATGCAAAATATCTTTTTATTCAAAATACAAACTAATTATCAGAGAAAAAAATTGTGTTTAAAATTGCCTTATATTCTGCATTTGAGATTTTTTTTTCCTAAGAGCTACCCTGCATTTAAAAACATAAGCAATTAACCCATATTTTTTTAATATTCTTGAAGCCACTCTTTCAAGGGTTTTGTCCAAGGATCCTCCCAAAGAGGAGGAAAACAGCACAGAAAAGGGGGAAACAGAGCAGGAAAGAGAAGCCAACCTTTCAGAGCTCTGTACTTCAAAAGGAAATGAATGATAGTTAAAACAGCCTGCCCTTTACCTAGATACGAGACAGAAATGTCAGTATTCTTTGCAGTGACTAAACCACTTCTTTTTTCTACTCCCTGAGTTGTGTCTCCCATAGTGGGTCTGTCTGAAGCTCTGTTATGAAATTTTTTCAATGCCTGGAGCTCAAGAAGAGGGGCACACTCCTCATGCTGCCTGATGTTGTAGGTTGCCAGTGCCATGCTTTCACTTTCTGAAGGGTGGGCCCTGCTCCTGCAGGTGTAGTGTATAGCATGCTCAAACAAGTCAGCTGTGACTCTGCCTTACTTGATGGTGGCCTAATATTTTGGGGAGCTATCCCTTGAAAGCCTGATGCAGAAATATCAATGCCTACTAAAATCAGCAAGCACTGACTGGCATGCTGCTAGATGAACTCACATTCACCATGTTGTTCTCCATCTGACTTTTAAGTCTGCTGCTTGTGGCTTAGGAGAACTGATATTTGTGCTGCTTAATCCCTTGCCTGGCACTTTGCAGCAGCACCGCAGCACCGCAGCACTCTCCTGCTTAGCCTACTGATATTTCAGAACAGCCAAACTGCCAGAGCTGTTGCTAAAGTGTCCCAGCTAAAGTGTTCCAAATTCATGGAAGTATAGGTAAGGCCTGTTCTTTGAGACCCCAGCTGCAGTGCAGGCTCCCTGAGAAAACACAGCATTCCTGCTTGCGGACGAAGGTAATAACCTCCAGCTCCAGCATATGACACAACCATTATGCCATTCTGAAAGATCAGGACACATGCACTGTCATATAACCCAGTGCTTAAGATCTCAAGCCTCGTAAAAGTCAGAATACTTTAAGGAAACCTTTAATACAAAACAGCAAGCCTGTATTTTATTGCCATAATTTGTCTCAGTGTTGCTATATGACATCAAATTAAACTTATGGAGAAGAAAGTAACTGCCATGAAAGGAATTTTCATGCAGTTTACAATAGATATAATTTGGTGTTAACTATCTACTTGAAGCTGTGCAGCTGCCAAGCTGGGTTTTTCAATACCAAACAAAATTGTGTAAACTAAAAGAAAATATTTAAATTCTTATTGAAGAATACTTGAGAAGTCTTGCAAAGTTTTGCAACCTCTCTGAATAGTACCACACTACTATCCACAGGGGGGTCTTACCCAGAAGCATAAAGAAGTGTCATTAGTGCTTCATGCTCAAGTTTATTTCAGTAGACTGCTCACAAGTGTAGGTTAACAAAGAGTAGGAATGTGTTGCTACTCTCTGCTGTTTTGGACAAACCTTGTCTGTGGTCATTTTTCAAAAAGAAAGGATTCAGAGGATGCTGTTGTACAACATGCACCTCCTGTGTTTCTCTACAGGTAATCTATAGGCTGCTGGAGCCATGGAGAAAGGGTTTGCATTTGTCCTGCATTCAGTGTTTCGCAGAAATCTCATCCAGAAGCCAAATGAAGAGTTAGGCTATATTTCAGCAGTGAACCAAGAGAGCAGCATCAGACCAGGAAAATTTTTGTTGATAACAGAGCATGTGCTCAGCTAGCTAAGGAGAATGAAAGAAAAAGATAGTGTATCTATAAGTCTAAGTAAGCCTGTAGGTGTGCATTAAGGACTTAACTCAATTTGAAAAATGCTGCCCAAATTTGTTTCTACTGTGTATAAAGTGTTTCTAAGCCTCAGATGAACCATTATATTTATCCAGCATGACATCTGTTAAAATATTTTTGAATAAGGAGCCTGTATGGAGCATGCATAATAAGATAGCTTTTGTGAGCATGTTTGTATTCCTGATAGATGAGAATGGGTCATTTGGAGTCCTCCCAGTTTTACACTGTTTAGGAGGTATGGTAGATCCCAGATGAAAACCCACAAGAAAATGTAATTAGTGGAACAAAATTTAGTGCATTTGCCTAATGGCTACTTTTTACACTGCAGCAGTTTTGCTGTTAATTTTCCTTCTTCTTCAAGGTATTAAAAACAAGGAATTTTTGTGCTGGGGACCTAATCACATTACAAAACCAAGCCTTGTTTCCCAGTCCTTTCATATAATTTTTTTCCTTCAAAGAAAGAAAACCAATCTGCTTTTCATTAAGAAAATAAAACAACCAGACTCATAAACTTTGACCTTGGCGTGTAATCTGGCACAACCTAGCTAACGGAAACACTGACTGAAATAGAATGGACAACTTTCTTGAGTAAAGATTTGTAGAATTGTACTTCTGGTTCATGAAGTTTCAGGCCAAAGCAAATTTTACCGCCAAGTTATAAATATTTGAAAAATGTGAAGCATAATGGAAATGCTGACGCAACCTTAACCACACAGGCATAAGCAGCTCAGCGGTATAATCTGGCAGTGCTGTTTTGAAAATGGTTATATGATAACGTAATTCAGGCCTGGAGAACTTCTAGCTAAGTGTATCAATATGAACCAAATTTTCTTAGACATTAATACAATCATTCACATTCAAAATCTATAGTACTGTGATGTATAGATCAAGACCGTTTCTTTCCCCCTGATTTATATCAGTGAGATATATGTTACAGTACACAATAAATAGGATGAGTATCAAATCACTAAGGAGGTGTTTTTTCAGTCTTCCGATCACTATTTACTAAAAGTATCACAAGAGCTATATCCTTCAGAGTGTTAATATGTAACCAGAACAAACAGAGAACATAGGAAAGGTGGAGAAAAGTTAGATACATAAGCAAGAAAAAGTGAGTTATTGATTTTATTGACTGGTTTGTTAACTTCTGACATTGCAATAAAGCCTTATTTATTTGTATACAGAAGACTCAATTACATAAATACATATTATTTAAACAACTGGGTTATTTACAGGAGAATTGCAGTTTCATAAATAATACAGACCTGCATTTCTGAAGCTGATGTTATCCATTGTTACCACTTAGGGAGTTGTGGTATCCACAAATGCTCTTTGGAGGAAAGTCATTAGAATAATGTTAAGTAAAACCCCTGCTATTGTAACAATATGTGTCTAAGGTACACATTAGCACATACAAGCCGTGTTCTTCACAATGACTGAAATATAAATTATTGCATCCTGCTTTCTATGACTAGAGGAAGCAGCATGCTGGCAATACTTGCCATTCCAATTGACATGCTCCTTTGGTCCAGGATTTCTCTATGCTCTGACAGCCCAACACCACTCTGCACGTGGTATAAGAAGAGCTGGTGAAGGTCCCACAGGAAAAGGTTGGGCATAAGCATAAGTCTTCCTTTTGCCAGATTAACACCTGATTATTTTTCCTTTATGACAGCTGTAAGGAACAGACATTGGACGTATTGGCTATTTCAAACCAACCCTGGCTATCTTCTTAAGAGAGCTTCTCTGGGCAGAGAAGCAACACAGCTGTGTTAGAGAGGCACACACTTTGCACTTGTAGAGCACCATGTGAGCATAACTGTATGTCTTCCACACCAAGGCTGGTTTCTGTTTGCTTATTTGGGAGTATGGTCTAAGAAGTTAAAATCTGTTTGTCTATATGTACCTTTAAATGTTATCTTTATGTTTTGTAAATATAGCTAGGTTCTTCTAAAGGGCTGGATGGGTCTAAGTCAGATGCCAGAGTTCTTACAGAATAGTTTCAGAATCTTTTCTTTGAAAGCATTTTTAGAAGGAATCAGTGATTACTTTTTGCCCAACTCCAAAATATGTTTAATAGGCATGTACACATAGTCTGAGATCTGACATAATCCTTAAAGTAAGTAATATGACAAATGGAAGCTGATGCAGGTTTTGTGTTGTTGTGTAATGGAGTTAGACTAATGACAGGACAATAATATAATAGAATTCTTCAAAGCCCTCACTTGACTTTAAGTGGAAGTAAAATCATGGAAATAAGGAGGACAATAAAAAAATGCTTTGCAAAAAGGATAAAGAAATAGTGTTACCCAAATCTATTAGTGTCATAATACACTATGAATACACTTAAATTAATAGCATTTTTTACCAGTAGTTATTTTTCAGTTACTGTAATGCTGAAGAAATAAACAGAACAATAATATGAAAAATGAAAGTGATGTAGGAAACGGATTTGTTTAAATTATGTATCCATATTTGGAGAGGCTTATGAATATATATGAAGACAAGTATTCTCATGGATTAGAAACATTTAATTCCATAAAATTTAATCCTGTTAGGTTGTGTTGCAGTGCCCTATTTGAAGCAAGTTGCCTGCCACTTGCTATTTTGGCAAAGCTAAGTCGTATGGCTTCTTTTTGCTTTTTTGCTTCATCATGGCATGCTGTTACAAAGCAGTCTTGCCATGACAAAACATTTCTAACCAAGAGATCTTTTCATGAAATTCAGCTGTCCTGGGATGTATGCATCTTACATGTAAAGCTTTTTTAACCTGTGCTATATTCTCAAACCTTTCCTAGGAAATTAATCCAACACATTTATAATCCAGTGGGAGTTTGACTCACATAAAGGCAAGATAAACATGTTACAGGAACAGTGTCCAAATGTTTTACAACATTTACAATGTTTGGTTATTTTTATGGAGATCTATTTTGGGGTATTTTCAGTGTAGAAAAGACTATTTTAGTGGCTGCTGCAGAGTGGTTTATTATCACTGACTGGCAAATAGTTCCTCAAAACCAGGCACTACGGTGATGTTGGCTACTAGTCTTTTTGTTACCTTTTGTATTTTTAGCTTTTGATCTATGGAGGAGGGAAGGATTTAAGGGGCAGGGAGGGGTACAAACCAAAAGCTCTTGGTGTATGGTGTGAACTTGGTTTAGTGATGGTAAGGCTTGACATAATTTGCAAGAACTGGTTGTAAGACTGAATGCTCTTTAAAAACATAGATATAAAGTGGCAAAAGCTCCTGGCAAAATTGTAAACAGCCACTACAACTGATTTCAGACAATAATAAAGAGAAGGAAATTAATTCAGTTCAGGATTTATGAGATCTAGAGGCATGCATACCATAAGTTCCTGCAGCTTCCAGCCAACATTTTCATTTGAAATAATGTCTCACCCTGCTGAGCCACATCATAAGAACTTGCTGCAGATATCAAATGACACCACTTACTTTTGAAAGGCTGTTGTATTTTTGTAGCTGGGACTTTTTGAAGATACGTGTGCAGCTATAGATTTATAATGAAGACTAACCAGTTTTGTGATGTAGTTGGATCTAGGAGTGTGAGTTCTCCTGCATACAGAGTTGCTGCCACTGTTAAGGTTTCCTCCTGGATCTCAACTGGACTTCTACACTCTGCCACTCTGTGGGATGGCTCTTTCAAGAGTCTCAATAAAGTCTGAACAGCTGGACAACCTGTAATGAGGCACTTGATGGAGCTGCCCCACAGGGCCATGTAAAGACCACAGCAGAGAGTGTAAAATTGTTAAAGACGCTGAACTCAGTAGCAATGGTGATAAGCCACTGTTGCTTTACCATACTTGCTGGTCAGATTGCTCCAGTAGAAGTTAACATATATTATGGGGTGCACTTGATGGAGCTGCCCCACAGGGCCATGTAAAGACCACAGCAGAGAGTGTAAAATTGTTAAAGACGCTGAACTCAGTAGCAATGGTGATAAGCCACTGTTGCTTTACCATACTTGCTGGTCAGATTGCTCCAGTAGAAGTTAACATATATTATGGGGTGCACTTGATGGAGCTGCCCCACAGGGCCATGTAAAGACCACAGCAGAGAGTGTAAAATTGTTAAAGACGCTGAACTCAGTAGCAATGGTGATAAGCCACTGTTGCTTTACCATACTTGCTGGTCAGATTGCTCCAGTAGAAGTTAACATATATTATGGGGTGCACTTTGCTGAATAGTGACTCTCCTGTGAGGTGCTTTTACTGGGTTTAATTGAATACTTCCTTCCTTAACTGGATGTTTTCCTCTCACCAAACAGGGTGATTTGAATTTTTAAACAGGTTCTCATCAGACTGGTAAAACACTAGGTTCATCTGCTTCCCACCTTACAGCTTTTTCTTTCCAGTCCCTTCTCAAAGTTGTGAGTTGAATTACTGTCACTGGCTGCCTACCTGTGACCTCTCAGTTGAAATTAGTCTATCAATGTAACTTGTAAAAAGCAAAATATGTCAGACATACTATGCTTTTCTTCCACCCAGAAGCCTGAATTACTGTGCACCAGAGATCATCCACATGTATTGCCTGGCTTTCAGTAGGCTGTAGTGCCAGCAGCCAAGCACATATTAAGTAACTGTGCAGGGTTCCTCAGGCAAACAGCAATATATAACATTATAAGATATCTTCATAGTCTGGCTTATTTGGGGGAAGGGTACAAAAGTGAGGTAGGGAGGGTGAGTGTTGGCAAGTTGGGCTTTTGATGGAAAGCTTGCCCTCTTCCCTATTAAGGACAAGACCAATATGCATAGGTAAACACTATAAAAAATCCTGAAGAAATCTAAGATAGCTATAAATATAGCAAACTTTAACAGTTGTTCCAAAATAGATGTTCTTTAATGTGCTCATTCTATGACATTTAGTAAACGTCCAGGGATGGAAAGAAAGGAAAATTTAATTTAGAGAAGCCTCCTGGCCTTCTTAGCTAGGGATCAGCTGCCCAACATGAAATAATAAAGCATTCAACTGTCCATCTTCTGGTAAGTCACCTTTATTATCACTGCATTTACCAGCACTAACAGCAACCAGTGAGTATGAAATGTTGTATGAATTCAGAGACTGGTAGGATCTTTGTGGACCTAATATTTGTGCTAATGCATACAGTATAAAAGGAATTAGAACTCTCAATATAAGGGTCCAACTCATAAAAAATGTATATACCACTAACAAGGGATTTTTATGCACTGTACTTAGTGACTGAAGAAAAGTAGAATGAGTCTATTTTGAATAAAGAACATACTTTTGCAATTATATCCCTTCACCTTTTCTGCAGTAGCAACACTTCTTGTCTCACATGAGGTATTTGAAGTGGAAGAATATTCATATAGGCACCAGTAAGAAAAAAAAATCACATATGGTAAAGAGAAAAAGGAAAAGATGAGACAATGAAAGAGGAGCAAAAATAAAGATGGGAAAGAAGAAAATTTAAAGCCCTTGGGAGAACTGGGATTTTGAGTTATTTGTGATTTTGTGCCTTTGTATGGTAAATTTTTTAAAGTGGTAATTATAACTTGTGGTTGCCCAGAAGAAGTCCTCTGTAACATGAATCACTTTAATAGTCTGATTTTCATTATAAAAAGTCATGGAGCTTTAATCCTAATCCAGAAGGATGCATGTGCATAAATACAAACCAAGCTCTGTGCATAGGGATAATGAGGACAGTGATTTCAGCTACTACTGCATGTGCCTTGTGGGAGAAGATCCTTTAGGAGGAAATAACTCCAGGGACCAGGCAAAGACAGTATTCTATACTCTGCTGGCAGAATGACTTTGAGCTCTGCAGATGATTTTAGTAGCTTTGCAGTAGCAACTGCGAGGCAATTTCAGATAAGTATAAAACTGTGGTGTTTTACTTACTTAAGTACTGAATGATACACTCAGTAAAGCAAATCTGCTCTATTCATACTGCTGTATAATTCAATGCATTTTCAATGCAGGATTTTTAGCTTTTCTGTATAGGATATTGCATTGATATATATGTCAATATGGTAAATCAATATACCATTCCCTTATCACACCACAAACATTTTCAAAGGTAAACTAGAAGGGCTTTGTACATAGGTACGGGAAAATTAAGAATAAGATCTATATACGTTGACACAATCTGACATTGTAGAAGATGTGCACAGCATTTGTATGTTGTGCTGAAATGATTGAACAGTAAAATCATAGCACCAACATTGCAATTTTATTAGGTTTCAGAGTTAACAAGTGCTAGTAGTAATTCTGCACACATCCAGAATTCTACACACTTGTTTGTGTCTCTTTGTGAGGGTGAAATTACTACTTAAAAATAAAAAATTAAAATCTGAAGTACAGGTCAGCAGAAAAAGATTAATTGCTTAATCATCTGTGTGATAACCTGATACCTTGGGAAATCTTATACAATCCAAAGGAGTGAATTTTGTACTACATTTTGGTCATGGACTGGAAAGAGACAAACTAAATATGGAAGGTCTAAGCCTGAATTCATATCTTTCAGTGGGAAAATCATTATTCTAATATAATTTATGAGATTGATTTTCTTTGCTGAGGTAGCAGGAATATCTCCTCTGAGAACCATGGGAAAATAACAATGTAAAATGGAATTAGCATAAAATCTCAATTTTCTCTCCTGCAAGTATTGTAAAATTTAAGTGTGTTTGTGAAATTTTGTGTAACGAACTGATTACTAAGGTTTTACAATGTGGTAGTTTGTGCATGCTTCCTCCTGACATGTCCAAAATCTGACGCAACAGGAAAATGAAAATACTGAAATTAAGAGCCAAAATATTGTGGTTTGTGGCAGAATGAAGAGAGAATGTTATATTTGTTTTCATTATCAGTTGAATTTTTTCTTTCAATTATTAAATTTTGTTCAGCAAGATTGCTCTTGGTATAACTGCTGAGAGGTAAGGTTTCATTTAGTGAAGAGCTGAGTTACTTTAATCAGAGATGATGGACTTTCACACACCATACCTGATAATTTGAATTATATTAGTTGGTCTAATTAATTTCCTTTAAAAGTTGGTTTTTATCCCTTGATTATGATCTAAATGCAGCAATGTTTTGCTCAGATTGTTTAGTTTATTATTTTTTTTTAGTTTTAAAAATGTAAAACTTTTTTCTCACAGGCAGTATTTTTACTTTAATGATTTAATTCTCAAAGCTGTATCTTTAATGTGAGTTGTCTCAGTGAGTAAGAAAAAAGTCTACTTTTGATTTCTTATTGTTATGGTTACTGAGAGATAAATACAAGTAATTTAATGTTGCATTGTGGAACTAGCTAAAGGTTTAATAGCAACTGTTGCTTGAAATGTGTTCTTTTATTAATGTTAATGCATTAGAAATATTTTTCTTATATCTCAGAAGGATTTATATATTCTTTTGATCACTGAAAATCTAGTATTATTTAATTTGATCCAGCTTATTTTTCAAAGCATTGAGTGCTAAGGAGAAGTGGTCCAGCATATTCCTGGTTTTGATACAAATGTGAGATATATTGAATTCATTCATGAAGACCATGAGAAAGTTGTTCGTATCCAGGTCATTTGCTGAGATTAGTCCTATGCTTTGGTATGAGCATTGGCTTTGAGTGAGCTTTGGTGCAGAGTCTGAGAAGAGATGCCAGGGTGCATCATGCCTTTGAGCAGGCACAAGCACACATGGGCAGAAGGGCCAGGGTAGAGCTGGACGTAAAGTTTAACACACTCCATGCTGTGATGCTGTTCCATACCATTTTTCAGTCAGCTGCAGGTTCCTTGCAAGCATCAGAGACCAGGTGAGACAAGGGCAGCTGGAACAGGCATTGCATCCAAGCGAGGATGCTGGGGAGCATGTGCAGATTCACCTTGTCAGAACTGCTGTACCCCTGGAGCAGCCAAGGAGTCGCAGAACTGTTGTGTGTTTTGACCCATGCCTTCCTGAACAGTGGATCTAGAGCTGAGGAGATCACCTAAATTGTGCTTATTTGAGAATCCACATTGGTGTCTCCTTTCCCCATTAGTTGTAAAGTGGGGCATTGGAGCATTCTCACCTTCACAGGGCACTGGGAGACACTAAGAACTAACTGAGTTACCTGTTGTGTTGCTGAAAATGTGTAAGAAACAAAATGGAAGCAAACTATGGAAAGCCTTTTATAACCAGTACATTTACAGCTGTAATTTTGTATGAAGCTTGGTGGCCTTGAGATGTAGATTTTTTTTTTTCTTCTGATGTTTCTGTTGTTGTTTTCTCTTTTCTAAATCAGATATTGTGCAATATGGCTTTTCACTTGGTTTGTGGAATTTTTTTCTCATTTTGATAAGGGGAGAAGAAGGTTGCCTTTGTTTTACTTAGCTTTATTTAAAATAATGTTTTATTTTAAGAAGGCTATTTTACGGTGTTTACAGTGCGCTTCAATTTTTTATTGTGTCATGTCCTTTCAGTCCCTTGGTGAGATGAGAGGTATGTATTATATAATTTATAATTAATTTATGATAAATCACATATGATGAATACTCCTTATTAAATATTAAAGCCTTGTCTACAGTTGTGGCAGTACTATGGCAATGGCACTCCTGTCTGTTCATATGGTACTGTTGAGCAAACTCATTGACTTAGGCTGTGTTGTCAGGTCTCAGTTATTATAAGAGCCCTGCCTAGGCAAACAATTTTAAGGAGAATTGGCTCTCTTTTCAGAGTAGTAGCCCTGCTACTGCCTTCCCCCTGCCCCTTGTGCACCAGCAGCCTGGGGTTGTAATGAGGGTAGAGTTTCTGCAAAACGTAGTTACAAACAGAGGTGGTACTGCTGGTAGTTCCCCAGCTCCATAGGGGTTGTTATAAGTCCTGGTTCCTTGCTGACAGACGCCTCACTGACAGAAGGCTGAGTGGAGCTGGAGAATAACCTAATAGGAGGTAACAGGAGGCCTGGATCAGACAAGTGGAAAATCTAGGCTAGATTTTGACAGTCCATTTTTATTACTGAAGACTGGAATTTGGACAAAGGAATAATTTACCTGCTGAGGTCGTTACAGCATCTGGAATTAACCAACTCCCAAAAAATCTCAGTAAAACAGCGGCAAGAAACCGTGTAGGGGATTGTGTGCTGCCAGTTTAGGGCAGTTGGTCTCAATGAAGGCATTTTTCCAAATTCATAGCAATGAATCTCTGAAGCAGAAATAGTAGAGAAATCAGAAATAGACAGAGCCCCCTGACTCCTCTGAAATCAGGGGAATCCCCCCAGTCAGAAATATAAGGCAGAAAAGAGAAAGTAGACTTCTAGTGGTGTTTTGTACTCTGCCTTGCCTTTTTCAGAATGTTGACCTATGTGTGTCAGTGAATGCAGCTACAGCAAGGAAAAAATACTGTCACAGTGTGATGCAACAAACCTTAATCCTGAAATTCTCGCTTCACTGTATTTAGTGCCAGCCCAGCAGGCAGATTTTCTTGTACATTTTCTTGACTCTTAAGTGTCTGTTATAGCAGGTAGATTAGAAGGGGCAGGAGAGATCTGAAAATTTCAGTCAGAGAATACAGCATTGATAATTTCATATAGGATGACATATAAGACCACATGAAAGTGTGTACTGTTTTCCTGAGATGACTGCATCCTATGAGAACTGAATTAGGAGCAGCAGGCAGAGCATTTGAGCACTGAAATAAAAAAAAACCAAAACAATCGTCTGTGGTGAGTAACTGTGTGACAGGAATGTAATCCTATGTGATTCCACCTAGTACAATGAAAAAGGAAAGCAATGAAAGGAAATAATGGATATATCCATCTTGATGGCTTGATGGTGCAATATAGCCATCTTGTGTTACGTAAAGATTGAGTGATCAAATATTGAAAAATCCTTATGGCACAGATAATGGAAATCAGTGATTCTTTGGATGGGCACCATGGAAAAAAGAACACTAAAACACAGGCATATTACTTCAGAACTTCCTACATATTTTCTGAGAGCTCAAGGTATAAAAATTGCGATAAAATCTAATTCTAATGACTTCGGTTTTGTTCTTTTCCCAAAGATTTCATTGGATGATTTGATATCATTTGATGTGACAGATTATCAGAACCTTGTTTTAATATTTATTAAATCACACACATAGACAAAACTCACAGCCCTTAAAATTACATAAACAAAATTGACTTATAAGATTTGATCTTAATGGGGAGTGATATCTTCATTGGTACTGAGTCTTGGATCTAACATCACTTTATACATACAGATGTGAAGATTAATGAAAAAAGACTGTAACAGTATGTGGAAAATACCAAAGGAAAAATTATGTTTAGCAACATAGCACTTTATTTTGTATAGGAGGAAATCATACTGGGGAAACCCTGTTTTTGGGCTTAGGGGTGGCATCAGCACTAAAATTGTTACACATTTGAAAGAAACAGTTTTCACTGAAACACATGTATCTAGTTACATTTTTCTCTTTTCATTTAACTTGACTGAGTAGATTGCAGATAAAAAATTTAGTGACTGTGTCTCTTTTTGCATGTTACTAGGCAATTGTTGGAATCCTCACTGATTATAGTAGGTCAGCTTATTCTCATATTAAATGACAATGGTCATTAAAATGGCAAACATATTTCTGTAGAATTCACTTTATAAAATGTCAGCAAGTTTGTATGTTTTTATTAGTTCCAAATCAGATATTTCAATAGACCATTTGTAAGTATTCCCAGAGCAATGTCCATTTCTGAATTTTTGAGACCACACAAAGATATTACAAATTAATCAGATTTTTCAGATTTCTGCATAAAAAGTTTGCACATTTATTGTTTAATCCAATTCTAAAATGCTGTTATGATTGACAGCTTTCTGTAGAGATGGAAGTCAATTGAATAATATGTAGCAGTCAATTTTATTTAAACCTTAATGTGGTGAAGGTGGGTTTTTTTCCACATTTCCATTATTTATAAGTTGTTCCCCTTGGAGAATATATAAAAGAATTTGTTTTAAATGAGCTGATAATACCCTCTTTAAATTTTATGACAGAATTGTATCCTTTTTCCTTGCAGCACAAGGGTGTGCCAAGAAACTGTTTCTGAATTATCTTGCTATTCATAGGACAAACATTAGAAAAGAACATCTTGTTAAGGTTTACTCAGAATGGAATTTCAACCACTCATCAGAAAAAAAAAAAAAACAAACAAACTAGAAGATATCATACCAATCAGGTATGATGATGCCATTGTCAGGATTTTCTTTATAAGAGACCACAGTACTCTTGCAGCTACATTTGATACTTGCTGTCGTTCTTACAACCTCAAAAATCACTGTGGGCCTGATCATCATCACTGAAAAGTTCCTTTACCCAGAGGAAATGGAGGATTGAGATGTAGTTTTGAAAACATCTTGGTACTTCTTACAACTGATAAGATGTTTTTATTTTTCTTCCTCCCTTTCAAATCTGTATGACAGATTTCAGCAAAATTTAGCAGGGCTGGACTGTGTTCTATGCTTAGCAAGTCATTAGTGCCCAGCATATGCTTCGATTTTTGGCTATTGATCATCTCAATAAATGCTGGAAATCCTTGGTTTTGCAGAATTTTTCTAATTCTCCACATGCAATTTAAAAACCAAGCTGTCGTATGGAAGCATACCAGTTTTCATAGTACCTTTTAATTGTGCATAGTAGAGCCTTTGCTGCGCAGTAACTGACAAAAGAAAATACTTTATTAAGATAGAAAGTAGATGTGACCTGATTGTTTTTCAGATAATTTTTGCTTTCAGAAATTGCAATGGCTAATGCTCACCTAAGTGTAAAAAAATGCAGTTTCTACACACACAGAGTGCTCATGTTCTGTATGTAAATTGAAGTATAATGCAATCCACATTACCTGGGTTGATGATAGGTTCAGTTTCACTGCTGTCAGATTTCTGTAACTCTTTGAATGAGCTGGCTGGTCTGAATGAACGTTAGCATAATTTATGCGGCTGATAAGTGATTTGAGTGCTTGAGTTATTGATAAAGCACTTTAACATATAATTTTCAGCTTCATGTTATGTGACATCAGAGTAGAAGGCAATGTGGCAGTCCCCAGGCTTGATATTAAAGTCAATCTGTTCTTTGGATTTCAGAGGCCAGAGGAAACACAGTGCTGCCTGATACAAGCCCAGCAGACCAGCACCAACCCAGTCAGTCCCATCCTGCATTCCCTGTTGGGCCTCAGGTCAGTATCCTTCCTTTTAACTAATCGAGATGTGCAATTTGATGAACAATAAATAACTGTGATTGATCATCTTTGATGTGTGTAATGTAGAAAATGTGAATCTCTTTGGCTGCATTCAGTGGTACAAAAAGGGAACATGTATGTATCATGTATATTTTAAAAGTCAAATTTGGTAGAATTAGATTTTGTTTGCTTTTCTAAAACAAAACCTAAGAAATTTTACATATTTAGGAAGTTAAAATATTTTAATTTCTTATGTAAATTACTTCTGTAATTAATATAATAATTTAATATTAAAAATCTTGTGCAATTTTAATGCAGAATTATTGTCTCTGACAGTTATGTCTGTCACACGGAGCTCTTGTATTACTAAAGGTATTTCATTATCTTTTATGCCAGATATTTATTTTCTTTAGAGCAAAGTGTAGACATTGTAGTATTACACTTTATAAGATTGTAAAATATTTCCCATCTCATTTCATGATTTTATCCAAGTTCAGCTATACTCTAAAAAGATACTCAATATTCTTCCACTTCCCAGGACAGTCGTGGTCCACAAAGCTTCTGGTAGTTGTCACTAGTGTTTTCTGCTATTATCAATCAATATACAACCAGGATTTTTTGGGAAATGTTCGCATTTAGGTACTTGTAGACTAAGTTGAGTTGTGTCTTCTTTCGCTTATATATTATCTTTCGTGTATGTGTAATGAATTTTCCAGTCTAGATTCAGCTGGGATTGCTACTATGCTGTTTGAGTGAGGCTTACAGTTTCAGACTGTCATATTTGTCAAACTTTTCTGTATTGGTGAAAATGTATGCTTTAAGATACTGGAAGCAGTGCATGCCTGTAATGCAACATGAAAAGATCTCAAGCCAGAAGGTTGAAAGTGTGTAATACTGAGCTATACACACTCAAATAGGTTTGTATCTGTGTTTTCTTACAGCCACTACTGACAGCCCAACAGTTAGCCTCAGCAGTAGCAGGGGTGATGCCAGGAGGCACTCCAGCCCTGAATCAGCCAATCCTTATTCCTTTCAATATGGCTGGGCAGCTGGGGGGCCAACAAGGACTCGTCCTAACTCTACCTACAGCAAATCTCACCAACATCCAAGGACTGGTAGCAGCAGCTGCAGCAGGAGGCATCATGACTTTGCCATTGCAAAATCTACAAGGTAAGTAATGTTCATAATTTTTCTAACAGGTTCTTTCACATGTTTTATGCCATCTCTTTCTTTAAACTGAGTGATCTCCTTTTCAAATGAAATGTTACTCTCCATAAATATTGAAAAGTAATACCTGGATTGTTTTTGAATGCTTGAGAGATACTTAAGGGCTATTTGCCTTTTTATAGAAACATGTTGGAGGTTGGGACTTACATTCTGTGGGTCAGTAATGCAAACCACTTGAATGACTCATTAGGTTTTTCTGTCATCAGTGATCAATGTTCTCTACTCACAGATCACTTGGAGATTTCAAACTATAGAATAACAGAATCATAGAATATCAAGGGTTTGGAATAGACTTTAAGATCATCTAGTCCCAACCCCACCTGCCATGGGCAGAGACACCTCCCTGTGTCCACCTGACCAGGTTGCTCAATGTCTTACCCATCCTATCAAGGTTGGGGCACCCCCAACCTCCCCTGGGCAACTTATTCCACTGTCTTATCACCCCCCCAAATGAAAACTTTCTTCCTAATATCTAACCTAAATCTTCCCTCTTTCAATTTGTACCTATTATTCCTTGTCCTATTACTACAGTTCCTGATGAGGAGTCCCTCTCCATCTTTCTTGTAGAAACCCTTCAGATACTGGAAATTAGCCATAACATCTCCATGTGATCTTCTCCAGGCTGAACAGCCCCCACTTTCTCAGTCTGTGTTCATAAAGGAAGTGCTGCAGTCCTCTTACAGACTTCATGGTCCTCCTCTGGACTTGCCCCAACAGTTTCATGTGTTTCTTATGTTGGGGACACCACAAGCGTGCATACTCCAGGTGGGATCACATGTGAGCAGAATCATCTCCTTTCACCTGCTGGCCACATTCCTCATGATGCAGCCCAGGACTTGATTGGCTTTCTGGGCTGTGAGCACACAAAACTGGCTTCTGTTGAGTTTTTCATCACCTGTCACCCCCAGGTCTTTCTTAGCAGGGCTGCTCTCACTTCTCTGCCCAACCCATTGGTGTGTCTGGGATTGCAGTGACCCAGGTGTAGGACCTTGCACTTTGCTTTGCTGAACTTCATAAGGTTTACTTCAGCCCACATCTCAAGCCTGTCAAGGTCCCTCTGGATGGCATAATCCCTTCCCTCCAAACAAGTTGACTGCAACACACAACTCGTTTCACCACTGCTGATTAAAGCAGCTGTATGAATAGAGGCAACTAAAAATACGGTATTGCATGAAGATAACTTTTTATAAAATTTACAATAAAATCAGTTTTCTCATCTGTCATCCATGCCCCAGATATATGTTTTCGTTCTTGCTGTGGGAGGTCTGCTTTATCAATAAGGTTCTGCCATTCTCTTTCAAGTTGTTGAGAGAGTTGCATTACTCCAAAGGAACTCGGAAAAAGTTAATCTCTCTATGTATCCTCTCTATTGTCTGAGCTGTACCATGCTTGCAATGGTTCTACCCTGAGGGATCTGCTACATTTTCCCTGTGGTCTAAAATCAGACTGAAAGCAGTTCTATAAGATCCCTTTTTACCTCTGTTCAGTCCATGTGTCTAACACTGTTAGGAACAATACTCAGTCCAAGTACATATGGGATAAAATACAAATGTATTTATTTATTATTCCTAACTATGTTGATACTTCTCAGAATGCAGTTGCTGCTGAATAGAATGGAACAAAATACAGCAAGATAAGTGTTAGCCAGTATCTTACAACAGAATTGTATAGTTTTAATGGATGAGGACAGTAAAGGAAGTGGTAGTCCAGTGTGAAAGTGATAAAGGTGTGAGCAGGAAGTGTAAAAGAAAGCTTTAACTCATTAGATTTATTTATTTATTTATTGTTATTTCTTTCTAATGTAAATGGCACAAAATGTTTTCCTCCAGTAAAATGGTAATTTTTTTATAATTAATCCTCTGCACTGTATGCTAAATACCTTTTAGTCATCAAACTCTGGTGGCTGCTGATTACCAGATGCATTATTTGAAGCACCAGATCCTACAGGTTGTCAAACAGAGAAAACAAAGAGACAGCTCTTGTGTTGAACAAACTCCCTTACAAAGCACATGCATAGTACTCTCACCTGTTGGGAGCAACTACTTGCCTTTACCTTGTGTATGTTTTAAAGTTTAATGTCAACAGACCTCTCTTATCATAGCTGTAAATGGTTTTCACTTTAATGTTTAAAATAATGTCTCTCTCATACCATTAAGCCCCACCAAAGAACCTGTCATTCATAAATGATAGATGAAAAGGACACACTAATGCACAAATTTTACTTGTTTAAAATTTGAGAGTGCATGTAAAGTAGGAATGGGAGATTAAAAAAATAATGCAAGAACAGGAGTGGGTAAAAACAGATACAACAAAGTGAAGAGGAAGTAGCTTTTTAGTGTAGGTGGATGATGAAATCTTAATAAAGAAACAGGCATTATAAAAACTTATCCTTCCACTGTGGAGTGCTCCAGGTTAGAGTTGCTGGGTGTGTAGTATTATAAATAAACACAAGCTTGTGCAGTTCTTACATCATTTATTCACCCCGTGTTGCAAAGCTGGAGGGTAGGGATTAAGCCAGGCAATCTTTGCTCTTTAGTTTAGCCATGGACGTCTAATTGCTAGCTAAAAGATGTAACTTAGCTGCCAAATAAATTTTGCAAGCAATGACCTTAGGAGATGAAAAGGTTTCCGTTATAATCTTTACAGGTAGAAGCCTGGGATCAAATAGGGACTTGCAGGAGCAGCAGGTTCAGTTCCCTGTCTATGAACACAGTCACACCTTCCATAATGTATCTGAATGGAACAAATCTCATGAATTTATTTAGTTGTGTTGCTGTTTGTTGTCTTCCCTACCTTTCCTTCCCGATCTCCTAAGCAAGTGCTACTGTCTGCCCTCAGTTTTTGAAAGTGAAACTGTTACACAAGGCAGCAAAGTAACCTGGTCAAGATAGCTCCTACCATCCTGAGTCATAGCTGAAAACTGCCATTGCTTGCTCTGTAGCCCACTATCCAATGCATGCATGAATGAAGAGAGGAATCAGGTGAGAGTGTTATGTGGTATCATCAGTTCCATTGAAACTGACTGACTTCTGATCCCTGGTTGTTTGTTTGTTGGGTTTTTTGGGGTGGGTTGTTTTTTTATTTTGGTTTTTTTTTTTTTTTTTGTTTGTTTGTTTGCTTGGGTTTTTTGGGGTTTTTTTTGGGTTTTTTTTTTTTTTTTTTTTTTTTTTTTTTTTTGTGGTTGGTTGAAAATAATTGTAGAATGTGTGTTCTGTTTTGTAGATATTTTTATAGGTGTACTCATAAAAGACCATGCTTGAAAACAGTTTGGTAATTCCTGCTCTTTTGGCGAAGTCAGACCATAATCATCAGCTTCCATCTCTTAACCTCACTGTAGCATGGCTAACTTAGATAATGGAGGACAAGTTTTCATGCTGTTTTCCAGTCTGTCTTAATACTCTTGTTGTCACATTTGCTGTCCCTGAATTTTCAGTTGGGTCAAGCATAGATATCCACAGCTACTGTGAGCTGGGTCTTCTACTGTCTTTCTTCTCTTGTAAGTAAACTTCTAAAACTCTTCATGGCAAACTACCCCAGCTAGGTAACTCAAAAGACACCCTTAAAACTTTTTGAATAATGTATGAATTCAGAAAAGGTCTGATCTGACAGACTACTTGAATACAACTCAATGTTGATCAAGGGAGTAATTCCACCATATTTTTTGTACTCCACATACATGTTTAAATTATTTTCTTCTCAGGAACTTTCAGGTCTGGTACAGGGTGATAAGTATAAGACCCCAGAGTGCCTAGATAAAACAAAGAAAATTCTTATTTGTGAAAAGAGAAAAGAGTACTCAGTGATAGGAATCACAGAGGAGATGTATTAAGTACATAAAATGAGAAAACAAGAGTTTATTTTAAAATGGAGCAATTGATGATTGCTCACACAGTATAACTTAGTGATATTGCCTATTCTTCACTTGCCAGTTACCTATAAAAATATTTTATTCCCTGAATGTGTTTGTGTTAACTTGTTCAGTTGCTGTTTCCTGATCCACCAATAAGTTGATGGGAATTTCATTGCTGTAAGTGAAAAGAGGTTTAGACCAAACCTCTTCCAAAATGTCTTTTCTTCTTCTTCTGTAGACTTGATTATTTTCTGTTCTTTACAGCCTGACATTTGCCATATACACTGCTATACTGTATCTATTCCCTGAGCAAATACATGAAATGTAGGTTAAAAGAAGGAACAGAGGTGAATGCATAAATTCTTGCTGTGAAACTTAGGAGAATATGTTTTCCCTGGCTTCAAGTAAACAAATTTCATATGCAAAACTAATATGCAAATAATACAATTCACTGAGATGGAAGAGGGTGGCAGAATAAAAGTATCTACCTTAGTGGAAACAGAAATCCCTGAACATAACACCGGTGGAATTTTGAGTTTCCACCAACAGTTCTTTGAAGAAAACAGTAAAATCAGCAACAATAACTTTTTAGTGTAATCCACTAAAAGCACTGAAGATAAATGTTTAAAAACTATGCATGAAAGATGTTATCCCAAGAAACTTATACACCTGTTTTCCACTCATCATTTCTTAGAAATATAGGTGGAACATAGCCATGCTTTCCTAAAATTTTGTAGGTGTTACAATAACAATTGTGATGTTGTGAGAAGGGAAAAAGTGAGGCAGGTACTCCACAAGACTGTGTGTTTCCTGTCTTCTGCACTTAGTTCATTGCTTCTTGGCCTGTCTTTACTGACTTAATGCAGAAATTAGTCTGATAGCTTCCCTCTTAACCATCCAAACTAGTAGTTGTAAGTACTCATCTTCCTGCCTTTAGGAAACTTTTCTATGGGCTGAACAGTTTCAGTTTTTGCATCTCTTTTGCCAGGTCAGATTTCTTTCGGTTATGGGAGGACTATGTTCTTTTTTCTAATTTAGTTATCCTTCTCAAGAGACTCTCCAAGGGAGTAGTAGTTGCTTAATCTCAGAGTATTCAGTAATGCCTGGGAGCTGATATTCATGAAAAGACATTCTGTCCTTAAGCCCATCTGATTTTTATGTCTCAGTGTAATATTTATGTGTAGCTGAACAAGAAACCTTTTGAGTGGGGAAGCTGAGTTTTTTCTGACTTGTTTTCTTTATGTTATTTTAACCCTGTGAATTTCCTGTGGAGATAACTGAAAGATGGGAAGGCATTCCAGTCCTGGGGAGTTGTTAACCACTGTCCTCTCTTTTTAGTCTTTTTTCCATGACAACCAAAGCAGTTTTAGCTAAAAAGTTAAAATATTTTAGCTATTCTTTTAGTATAGCATATGTGATTAAAATTAGAAAATGACAGTGTGCTGGTTTTGCATCATGGAAGTGATGCTTTGAGAGGGGCTGTTGGTAGTTTCCCCCATGTCTGATAGGAAACCAGTCAGTGGTTGGCTTTGGGAATTGACAACATATTGAACCACTGGAAAGCTGTACACGCTGTAAGTGTGTTTCAGAAAGCTGTTTCTGAAAAACACATGTTAAAGAGGAAACTGCTTTGCCTTTCTCCTACTCCAATCTCACAACAAGAAACAAATAAGTACATTCTAATGAGTACACTAGTGATTGACCAACACTAAACCCACCACAGTGTTTTTTGTCAGCTTTCTGCTGGATGCTCATTCATCATGGATAACAATCTGGGAGTCCCTCTGCAAAGGGCTGGTCCAAATATATTTTATCACATAGCAATGGCACACCAGTGTTTTAGATATATATGCCAATATGGAGAGGGAATGACACTGGAACCTTGAAAGAAATCAACAAGCTGGAGACTGTAGCCTCATGGCACTGAAACTTTGTGCATTTTATTTCCACTACCCATTGTACTGCTCCGTAAGTGGATGTCAATAATTTATTTACAAGTCAAACTTTCTCAGTCTTGAGTCATGAAAGAAATGAAAACAAGCTATCTCTCTAAATCACTAGTGAAAGGCTCCAGTGCTGAAAGGAAGTCTTGCATAGCTGAAAATGGGAAATCATTAAATTACATTATTTAAACAGCAGCAGGTCATATTTTAGCAGCAATACAGTGGAAGGGGAAATGTATTAAACACCTTGAGAGATAAGAGACAGCCATTAAAATGCACTGATATGGGTTACAGTTGACACAGATAATGGTAAAAAAATACGAAGGCTCTTTTTTATATGGAGATCAGTCAAAAAGAATGTTAGGTAAAGACAATAGTAACAAAAATAAAACAAACTCTTTTGTTTACATTTCTTAGGTCTTGTTTCCTCTGAACAGAGATTTGTATTATTAATTGTACAGCAGATAAAGTAAACATGCTCTGTCTCCATTCCTCCATGTACACACACCTTAAAAATCAGAAATTGGAGAGAGATGAAAAACAAAAAAGAGACAGAAAAAAAGCAAACTTCAAGCCTCAATTTCTTATAGATCTAGAGTCCAAATTCCAGTTTCTTAGAACATATTTCCCTTTTAACTAAAGTGATGCAGTCCCTATTCATTTGTATTCCCCTTCAAGTAACATGAAATAGCTTTCAGAGTCTACAGAAAGGCAGTGTTTCACTTATGTATTTTAATGAGCACCAATGTCAGTAATAATCAAAATGATGTTTCACTTAGAGGAATAGTTTATTCCTAGGTACTTTTGCAGTGTACTAACATAACTAGAACAAGAATGACAAGAACCAAGAAGAAGTGCTGCACTCATAGCAATTTCTGTGAAGCCCTCAAACCAAATATACCTCCTCTCTCACTCTCTCACTGTATAAATGCTGCACAAAATGCAGGAGGGCTCACTTACACAAAGAATGGGATAACCAACCCTCAAGACAAACCTCCCTAGCTCAGTACATGGAAAGAAATAAGACAAATATGAGCATCCATAAGCACACCGTGGCATGCACAGATACAGCAGGTTTCCTCAGGCTATCAGCTGTATCCCATCCAAACTGTTGTAGGATAACTGAACTAATATGCAGAGATCCCTGAAGATGGGATGAGCTGTCTTTGCTGGGTCTCCCAGGAAATGTACTTTTTTAGAAGGCCTAGCATTTGCTTTTGGAAGAAAGGGCAAAATCTGCTTTTCTGACAGTAGTATAGAAAGAATCTTACTGGGTTGTTTGTTTATTTGTTTGGGTTTTTCCCCCATAATACAAGGCTTCTCCTGTTGGAATGCATTGGCCCCATGTTAATTGCTAATCTTATTCAGTGTCAAATTGCTGCCTTCAGAGAGTGAATGTGAAAGGTTCAAGTCTTTATTAGTTACTAGCTGTTTATTGATCAGTCCCAGAGTGTTAGCTATTTGTTGTCTGGTTTCTCTTCCCCATAAGTTAAAAGCCTACCACTAGAGGCATATAAATGCAGTAGTCTTAATGCTTGTGTGCTCTGTTGTTGACCTCCACCCAAAACAGGTCACAGACATGCCTTTTTTTTTTTTTTTTTTTTTGGCTACTGATGGTTATGGAACATTGGTGAGAAGTAATGATGTGATGTAGATCAAATTCTGAAATCAAAGTGTTTGCACCTACTTAAACATTGCAGGCCAAGTACTGACAAAATCTAAATTTCCAGACTTTTATGTGAAGAAGCAGATGGGAAAGATGGAAGTAGTCTGCACCTCCCCAGCCTCCTTGAAGTTTTCACCAAAAAACCATTGGTAAAATTATCCTTTGGCAGGCATGACCACTAAGCTAGGAGTTGTTGTGTGATTGATATGCAAGACCTGGTCGTTCTGGGGTATGTACACCTTTATTGAGCCCTGTCTCAGACTGATACTACTCCTGGCAAGAATATTCTGTGTGCAGGATTATAAATGAAATTTCCATCAACCAGAACATGGTGCATTTTAATGCTGAGTTTAAAGTATATTTTTGCACCTGTTTTGAGAAGCCTTTAATCTTCTTCTTGAATTTAGACCGTGACAATTTAAATTAATGTAGAGAAAGCTCATTCCAACAATGTGAAGCACTCAACTTACTGTAATCCTACAAAGGCCAAGAAATTTCAAAAGCTAGTGAAAAACCTAGCTAGTGTTTGTCACTATGTTCTTCACCTCTGCATTTTTGCACATGTGCTACATGCAGTAGTGAATCACATGCAAATAGTCTAGATCACATAAAAACAGATGGGCACATCTATATGCACATAGGATTCTTATGCTGGTCCAAGACACTCTACTTCAATAGAGAGAGATGTAGAAAGATTACCATGATGGATTTGCAGCCTTCACTCTTAATTTCCTTGCCTTAGTGGATTTAAGTCAGATATTTATAGTATTTGGGGTTTAATTTCCTTTGTTTTTCCATGGCCTTTGTATTAATAAAATCACTATGATTCATGTTTTAAAAACTCCCTGGAAAAAAATTTGTGTTCTTGATTCACCAGTGAGATTCTAATCAAGGACATATATATTTAGGGACTCATAAAAACAACAAAGTCTTTATTGACCAACTGGGTAGTGTGAATTTTGAATGTATGGAACATACAAATTAAATGCCTGAGAACCAATTTTTTAAAATGAAATTCCTTTAATGTCTATGTGGTTCTGTACCACAGAACCATACACTTCTTCTTTATGGAGACCAGCTATTCTTTTCTGTCATGGAAAGTTCTGAAGGTGTCTTATTACTTTCTCATTAAAATCTTAAAGTTTATGCATCTTTAAACTTTTTTTTTTTTTTTTATTTGAGGGAAAAAATCTGTCTGCCATGGAGATTGCCTCATAAATGGCAATAGAATCTACCTGGTAACATCAGAAATTATAAAAGTGAAACTTCCTTCTGTTTTCTCGTCCCTAGACATCTATGCAATCTTTTGTCCTTTGGGTTGAAAGTTGTGCTCATGGAACTCTTCAGGCCTCCATTTAATTTTCCTGAAGCTGCCTTTATTCCTTGAATGTTCCATCTTTGCAAGCTTGTTACTCTGACAGATGTAGCAGATAGCACAGATCTGAGACCTGTATTCTTACTCTGCACTTTAGCCCAGGTGTTCCATATGATGGAGGACATACACATTTTTTGCAAGTCTTCCCACCTGTAAACAAATGTGTAGACAGTTAGTAGTTATACTTTCCTACAAACTGGCTTAAATCACTACTGTTAGATGCCTGGAGTTCCTCATACACAGCTAGATCTAAATGTCCTTAACTCCTAAATCTTATTCTGGTCCATAGACATAAAAGACTCTATGCTCTTTTTTTCAGTAGCTGCAAAAATAAGGTGAATTTCCCTTATTTTTTGGACCTAAAGTAATGTTTTTCATATCATAGAAGGACCGGAGTTTTCCACCCAGGTCAATAAGTTCCAGAACCATACAGGCTCTTAGATGATTGCCTGCTATAGTTTTTTGTTTGTTTGTTTGCTTTTAGCATAAATATTGCTTTTAAACTTAATTATCTGTAGACTTGACATATCTTAGAGACTCTTTTTTCACTTATTTGTGTTTTAATATGATAAATTATACAATGTTAAAAATAAATCTTCATCATAAAGAATAGAATAAATAATTTCCAATGATTTATTATATTCAAGTAAATGGTGATGCTTCAGATTTACAGTGTCTTTTCCTTTCTGTGTCTCAGATCCGATTTCAGTCTCTTGTGTCTTTCCTCCTCCTGAGCTGGCTCTATCCATCCTTTATGTTTCAGCTTGTTTCCTTAAGCCATTCACAACCCAAGTATTCCTGAATATATTCTGTGCTGTGTAGCTGATTTCCTATTGCGTCAGCAGTAATAACTGAAGAAGAGGTGAAAAAACTGTTGTAATTTTACTGTTATATTGGGCCCCTGTATTTTAGAAGATGTGGTTGTAACAGGACATGAATCCTGTCTAAAAAGCCAAGAAATTATAGTAGAACATTTTGAGGAAGTTCATTTATTGGCACCTTGAAAGTTTCTTTTATCTTTCTTATTTTTAAAAGGATAAAACCTCTCAAGAAAAAATTTTGAACCTGTTTTCTGAAAACTATTAAGTCTAACATCTGAACAGAGCAATCACTTCCAGATTCTCTGTTCAAGATTCTTGCTTTTCTTTTCCCAAATTAGTGCTTGTGAATTGTAAAAGCAGAATGTGGTTCCCCCTACTCCCTCTTCCTCAGCACTGCAGCATCTTTGAAAAATATTCAGTTCCCCAACTCCACACCTTTGATTTTACTGTTAACCAAATCAGTTCTTTGCATATTTGTTTTACTCTGCTTTAGCAAGTGTGGTTGTTCATGTTACATTTATCTAATATAAGCACCTTGGCCAGTTGTAAACAAAATTAAAAACATATACTATTTTCTCAATTTCTCAAATTAATTGGTTCAAACTGTAAGACTTATTAAGTGTATCTTTATGCATTTATGTTCCCATGAGTGCCATTATTTTAATTTTTTTTAGTGATATTTATATATATTCAATGTTCAGCATCAGATAATTTGAATTTCCTGTGTTTGAAAGATAACTCACAAGGGAGAATGTTGTATTAAATAAATAATACAGATAAATTTTATACTCCCATATATTTCAAAGCTAATGCAGCTAACTTTCAGTGGAATGGTAACATAAGACACAGTGCTATAATATGATTGATTTGTTTTGACAGCAGCCAAATAATTGAGAGTGAAAGGTGTCAGCACAGATGAAATATTGTGTAAGCCACATTCAGAAGGCAACCCCGGCAGCAATAGCAACTGGAGTTTTATTTCCTTTGATATCACACTGTTACTCACTTCCAGTTTATTATAAAACCATGAAAGGTATGCAACTTTACATATGATGGAGGCTTTTATGGAAAGGATAGAAACAAAAGTTTGTCAGGTACTTGAGCAATAGATACTGACAATGGGATTTATGATAGATACAATATACAAAGGTAAATTATCTTAATCTTTCTCATTAATTTTCTTTCTTATTTTAAACACTTTTTTCAGGCTACTGCTTATCTGGCATCTTAGTTCTAGCTTGGATTCCCTCCAGAGCAACCAGTCTATGGATTGCCTGGCAGGGGATTGCTGCGAAAACAGTGCTGCAATTACCCTCCCCAGCAGTGAAGCTTAGTTTTAGTTCACCTATTTTGCACA